>NC_053028.1:314966196-315293056 GCF_003073215.2 Triticum urartu | reverse complement strand
GAATTCAAAAAAAGTTTAGCAAATTTTCAAAAAATCATGAATTCATAGAAAGTTCACGGAATTTTCAAAAATGAATCATGTTTTTTGAAGAAAAAAAATAGAACAAAGGAACAAGAAAAAAGAGAAAGGAAAAGAGAGGAAAAGAATAAAAAGGATGTAACTAGTCATATGGAGGTGAGTTGTCTGGTTGGCTACCGTAGCTAACACTGACAAGGAGGTTATGGGTTCGAATCACACCTCGCGTGCAATTTTTGTGGGGTTAAAATGGAAGAAGAAGAAGAAGAAAAGAGTATATGGGCTAGCCCAGAGCGGAGGTGGATGTGCGCCAAGTTGCGAAATACATTATAACGGATGGTTAAGGCGTCGTGTAGGAATTTGTCACTTCTAGACGAAACATGACACATTAGTTAAACACAATGGACCATAGCATGTTAATTCCTTGTGGGTTGTGTGCTTTTGGGCCAATTAGACTGTTTTGAGGGCTTTTGGGCTTGTATATCAAAAATAATCTGAAAAACGTGTCATGTCATGTCGGCACATGGGTCTATCCTCGCGGCCCAAACACGGCCATTTAGCCACATATCGTGCTGGGCCTATGACATGTCGGGCATGCATGCTAATTGGCCGGCACGGCAGACATGGCCCAGGTGGGCAGTGTGATTACACGTACATTGTTTTGGTTGCATAGAAAAGGTACATTGTTTTGGATCTAAGATCTAAGAAACTAGGAGATACCCCTCACGTTGTTGCGATAATTTATTGATGAAAATTTGGGTTGACTAACATAAGAACTAAAAAATACATTTTCTTGATTACTATGTATAGTTGTAACAATGTTTATTGAATATAAGTAGAATAATTGAATGACAAATATTTTCCCATGTATGGTTGAATATTTGATGGTTTGTTTACCATGCATGATTGCATGTTGAGGTGGGCTTTATCCAATTCATAATTGTATGGTGAAATGTCATGATTGAATGTTGAGATAAATAGGTTAGTGGGGATGACTCTCTTATGTATATAAGGTTACAGTATAACTCTCAGAACTAAGAATTACAACAAAATCTTTTGAAGACATCTTCATGATATCAATTTTTGCAAGCTAAAATGTCAAGATTTTAGTAAAGGGACTGCAATTGAATTAGAGAAGCTACACTGAATTTAGTTACCAACAAAGGTTTCTAGAAGTCCCTCGTGTCCTCCATAAAAAAATCTGAGAAGTCATGAACGATGAACATGCTTGGACTGGAATGATCCCCTAGAGTGTAGGTCGTCGACCCATAAAAACATTACAAGCCGTGAACGATGACTGCTAGATGTTGACAAAGACTCTAAAAGTTTTTAAATCTCATATCCCTCGCCTCCTAATGCCAAGATGGCATCTGAAGGTGAGAGGGCCAAAAGTTCCTAGCAGCAGCCACCAAAGTTCTTTGCAATGCGATCAATCTGGAACCCTGCAAATTTAGCTTATTTCTTAAAATAAGCCTGGCCCATTAGTCCATTAGTTTGTCCCAATCTTGTTGGGCCTATGTTTATCTGACCAGGCCATGTATAAAGGAAAGTGCCTAGGAAGTAGCTTAATAAGCTATTTTAATTTTAAACATCAATTGCTTATCTCTATAGTAAGGATGCATAATTCAGCGCCTAACATCAATAAATAAGCATCAAAGCTTAGGCAAAAATTGACTTTATTTTTCATCTGGTTCTCTAACCACCTTACATTGTAAGGTGACTTAGTGCAATGACAGATTATCCATCCTATCCTAATGTCATGCATGAACCAGGAGCAACACAAACCCCCTGTTGGCCTGCAGCAAAACCACCAAATTGTTGTCAACCCCTAAAGACCATATCTCGTCTCAACCTTTTTGTTTCTAGTCAATTGGTGATAAGAACTAATGTTGGTCTGGTCAAGCTACCATTTGGCAGCACATAGACGTGCACGCTCGCGTGCACATGCGAAATGTTTCCAGTGAGTCTATGAAGAAGAGAGGGCTTGACCTATTAGTGGATCTATAAGGATAATTATTCTAATTTGATTAGTTAACTCTGACAGGTTGTTTTCAGAGTGAGTTGCATGGAACATGCACTTTAGGGAAGTCTATACCCGTTTACTCTACTTTGGGGGAAATTTTCAAAGAACCACACCTTTTAGGCTAATCATCAACAAACAACTCAAAACTCCGTATCAGCAAAACTAAGGGCGAATCCAACGCGAATCATCAAAATGGACACACCAAATGTCTGCGGACACATCCAGATGTGTCCAAGAATATGGATAGGGGGCGGCCATCCAACCAGAGTCCACAAATCTCTGTCCCTGCTCTAGGCTCCTCCACTTGACATGTATATCTAGATCGATACCAATTTAAGCATATATTTAATAGTTGCAAACACACACACAATCAGAAAAAAAGCATCAATTAATCAATAAGTTTTTACATCCAATCAATCCCAAAAGTTTCTAGCCCGACTGTATGTGGCAAAAATTCACTCTCTGACACTCTCCATTTGTCCAAAGTGCTTCAACAAGCCCGCGCGATAGGCTAGGACAATCTTCGCCGCCTCGGGATCTGATTCAGGCGTCTTCATGAACAACATCTTGGAGTCCTCCAAAGCAACCTTCATCTCTATATTCTTCTCTCTACGAACTTGCTAAACATATCAGATGTTTTTTGTTCCTTCATTTCATGGTGCTTGATAGATGCCTCCTCCTACTTCGCCATGATGTCCTCACTCTCTGTCATCTTAGCCATCGCCCCTTCGCACTTCTCCTTCTCATCGCCCCACTTCCTCCCCAGGTTTCTAATCACCTTCCTAGCCCGAGCAAGCCCTTCTTGTGTTGGAACCTTTATCTTCATTTGCCTTGGCACCTTGGCGGTCTTGACGATATTGGTAGTAGCGGTGAGCCAATTGCTTTGTAACGCCCGGATAATTAAGCTATAGTAATCCCATGTTTATGGTGCTATGTCATCATTTTTAGTGTTGCTAAATCCCCCTTGAGTCCATTCGGTTTAAATTCAAATTTAAATTAAAGTCAAAATTTAAAGTTTTCAAAATGTCAAAACTAAAATGCTCATAATGTTGCAAATATTCCATAACTAATTGTGGAGGAGAAACCACATTGTTATAAAATATTTAAATGCACTAAAATAAATAAAATAGGGGTTAAAACAATTATTAAATGCTTTTAAATAATAAACAAATATAAACCTATTTTTATTAAAGTGTCAAATTATTTGTTGTGGTGGCATAATTAATAAGACTAATTTAGGGGCTAGTTCTATATTTCTACAAAAACTAAAATAAAATGAAACTAATAACAAAACAAAAACTATAAAAAGAAAAAGTAAAAGAAAAGGAAAAAAGAAAACAAAGGCAAAGGCCAGCCTCGGCCCAACTGGCCGGCCCAGCCGCCCCCTTCTTATCCCCACTCCCTCGTGACCTAACCCACGACCCCCCACGTTCCCCACTCCCTCTGCCCCCCGATCCAGATCGGGGCAACGGCTCCCTGACCCCATCACCACTGACGCGCTCGCCGTCCCCATCGCCAACGCCGCCAGCCGACGCCCGCCCCACCGTGTCCCCGTCGCCTCCACACCGGCGCCGCCACGCCGACCCCGTAGCATGATACGTCTCCAACGTATCTATAATGTTTTTATTGTTTCATGCTATTATATTATCTGTTTTGGATGTTTTATATGCATTAATATGCTATTTTATATTATTTTTGGGACTAACCTATTCACCTAGCCCAGTGCTAGTTCCTGTTTTTCCTTGTTTTTGAGTTTCGCAGAAAAGGAATACCAAACGGAGTCCAAACGAAATAAAACCTTCGTGATGATTTTTCTTGGACCAGAAGACAACCAGGAGACTTGGAGATGAAGTCGGAGGAGCCATGAGGCGGCCACAAGGATGGAGGGAGCCCCTAGGCGGGTAGGGCGCGCCCCACCCTTGTGGGGCCCTCGTGTGTAACGCCCCAAGACCGGAGCTTCAGATGCCTTCCTTTTATCTCGTTGTCGTTGTGTGTTTGAACTGTTTGTTGCCATGATTGGATGAGTGTCATTGTCATATTTTGCTTCTTGCATCATGTTCATCATTTGGTTATATTGCATTGCCATGCTCATCATTGTTATGTTGCATTTGTGCCTCTTGTATTTTTGCATTCTCATAATCATCATGTGCATTGTCATATTCATGCATGTCACATTGTTGGATGCTCCATGTATGATCATGCATCATCACCACCTCCTTCCTTCTTATTTCTTTCATTTTGGCAAGTGACCTTTTCCCCTCCTCGATAAATGTTCTTTCTTTTCCTGATGCTAGTTCACCATGCCTAAACCCCCTCTGTCAAATTTCAGATTCTTTGGAGTTGTTTCAGTTAGGTTCAAAAATGCCTCAAGTTTGAATCATATTTAAACTTGTTTTATTTTTCTACCTCTAAAAATGTCCAAACCAATTTTATCAAATAGGGCATGAATTCAGGGTCATGAGGACATTTTTATATTTCTCATACACCTCTCCTTTTCCCCTATGTTTTTCTCTTTATTTTCTCCTTGAAGAAAATTAGGGAAAAGGAAACAACAGCTTTAGGCCAGCCGCATCCCATTTGGGCCTCTCCGCCCGCGTCGGCCCACCTAGGCCAACTCCCGCGCCGGCCCACCTAACCCTCCTAACCCTAGCCGCTCAACACCTCCACCCCTCTCGTTCCCATCCGCCGCCACCCAATCCTGCATGCATCGAGCGAGGGAGAGCCCCGCTCGATCCCCTTCTTCCTCGAGGCTCTTCCCCGATCCCCGTCTCTCCCTCGTCTCCCTCTCCCCAACCCCCTTCGCTCAAGCCCTGCGTCCTTGCCGAGGCAAGCGCCAAGTTCCCTTGCAAGCCGCCGCCCGGATCAGGCCGTCCCCGCGTCGTCCCTGCCGTTAAGTTCGTCGCCCACAACGGCGCAGCCGCCTCATTCCCCTGCTTCACCAGAGTTCCTCGCAGCAAGACCCTTCCTCGAGGAGCGCCGCTGTCCTGCTGCCATGTTCCGCCGCTGCTGGCTGCCGCCCCGTCACCACGCGGTTCTCCTCGCTGCACCTCCCCGAGCTGGAGCCTCATCTCCTCCCTGCGCCCTTCGCCAAGGCCGCCCGTCCATGGCTGCTGCGCAGCCCCGACCTTCACCGCCGCCCGCTGGAGTAGGCCAGTGCCTCCGCTATCGCCACCGGCGACCGCGCCACCCAGACCCTCGTGACCTCAAGTCCCTCGCCATACGAGCTGCTCCGCTTTGCCGTCCCTGCTCCGACCTGCAAGCTCCGCCGCCGCTCACCCTTGGCGCCATGGCCTCTGCCTCCTTTGGATGACCCGTTGCCGCCGTGCATAACTTCTGCCGTGCCCTGTTGTGCGTGCTCTTCGCAGCCTGTCACTGTTGACGTCAAGACCGTGGGTGCCAAGTTCCTCTTCCAAAGTCGTCAAAGTGCACGAGGACCTCGATGTACGACTACACGATGACGCGCCAAGTTCCCCTCCGACCATGTACAACTGCTCACGCTAAAGATCGCGTGTACCTCTACCGTTGCCAAGTACCTCTCGGATCCGACAAGTACCCCGATGACATGTGTACCACTACGCCCGAAGACCTTGGATGCACCAAGTTCCACTCCGATATGTACCACTATCATCCTCGAAGACTAGTGTAACGCAAGCGTCAAGTTCCTCTACCGATGACTCGAACGACTACGAAACGTGTACCACTACCGTCGACCCGCGAAGACCCCGAGGACGTCAAGTCCCGTGTCGTGACCCCGAACATCTGTAGACTTGAATGACTACTTCCTCTATGAACCTGAACCGCTCCGAGAATGCACCCTTGGAAGGTTTAACCGCCGATACGATAACCCGTGGACGTTTGCTTGCGATGTTTGAGATGCTCGTGTTTGCACCATGTCCGAAATGTCACTTGTTTCCTTGTCGCCGACTCGTGGGAACCCGGCATCCGGGATCACCCCACCATCCTTGCTTGACACGCTCCCGCCACACTTCTTTTTGCACCGGTATCTCCATGAGCAACCGGAACATTGTCGTGGCACCGTTTTCGTTACCGTCGCCATGGCACCCTTTCTTTCCACCACGATGACAAATGCTTCACAACATGCTCTTATCAACATTGTCACAAAACTGCATAAAACTTGCACATGCCATTCGCATCATGATAATAACATTTAAATGTTTAAAATTGTTGTTGCACCAAAATTGCTAAATGCATATGGGGATTTACCGAAATAGTTGTTTGTTATTTCCGGCCTCATTTAAACTTGCCTAAATGTTTACTTTACTTATGCTCCACCTCTTGCCATGTTAAGAACATTTAATATTGTTGGGTACATAAACGAGAGAGAACTAAATAATTGATGTGGTGTTCCGTCAATATGCATCCCGATGCATATTGAGCTCCACTTAACTTGTAGTGTTGTTTGTGCACTTTGCCATGCCATGCTTCATTAAACCGGACATGCATCATACTTGGTTGTGCATCATGCCATGTTTATGTGATGGTTGTTTACTATGTTGTTTGCTTCTTTCCGTTGTTACTTCTTCGGGTTAGTTCCGATAACGTCACGTTTGTGAGGATCGGTTCGACTACGTCCATTTGTCTTCTTCATGGACTCGTTCTTCTTCCTTGCGGGATTTCAGGCATGATCATACCCTCGAAATCACTTCTATCTTTGCTTGCTAGTTGCTCGTTCTTTTGCTATGTCGCAATACCTACCACTTGCTTTATCGTGCCTCCCATATTCCCATGTCAAGCCTCTAACCCACTTTTCCTAGCAAACCATTGTTTGGCTATGTTACCGCTTTGCTCAGCCCCTCTTATAGCGTTGTTAGTTGCAGGTGGAGATGAAGTTTGTTCCATGTTGGAACATGGATATTGTTGGGATTTCATTATTATATCTTGTTTACTTTAATGCACCTATATACTTGGTAAAGGGTGGAAGTCTCGGCCTTATGCCTGGTGTTTTGTTCCACTCTTGCCGCCCTAGTTTCCGTCATACCGGTGTTATGTTCCTTGATTTTGTGTTCCTTACGCGGTTGGGTGTTATGGGAATCCCTTGACAGTTCGCTTTGAATAAAACTCCTCCAGCAAGGCCCAACCTTGGTTTTACCATTTGCCACCTAAGCCTTTTTCCCTTGGGTTCTGCAGACTCAAGGGTCATCTTTATTTTAATCCCCCGAGCCAGTGCTTCTCTAAGTGTTGGTCTAACCTGAGCGATGTCCGGCGCCCCCTGGCAACCAGGGTCTATGCCAACCCGACGTCTGGCTCATCCGATGTGCCCTGAGAATGAGATATGTGCAGCTCCTATCGGGATTTGTCGGCACATCCGGGCGGCTTTACTGGTCTTGTTTTACCATTGTCGAAATGTCTTGTAACCGGGATTCCGAGTCTGATCTGGTCTTCCTGGGAGAAGGAATATCCTTCGTTGACCGTGAGAGCTTATGATCGGCTAAGTTGGGACACCCCTGCAGGGTTTTGAACTTTCGAAAGCCGTGCCCGCGGTTATGGGCAGATGGGAATTTGTTAATATCCGGTTGTAGAAAACTTGACACTTAACTCAATTAAAATGCATCAACCGCGTGTGTAGTCATGATGGTCTCTTTCCGGCGGAGTCCAGGAAGAGAACACGGTCTCGTGTTATTCTTGAATGTAAGTAGTTTTAGGATCACTTCTTGATCACTTCTAGTTCACGACCATTGCATTGCTTCTCTTATCGCTCTCATTTGCGTGAGTTAGCCACCATATATGCTTAGTGCTTGCTGCAGCTCCACCTCACCACCTTTTTCCTACCCATAAGCTTAAATAGTCTTGATCTCGCGAGTGTGATATTGCTGAGTCCTCGTGACTCACAGATACTTCCAAACAGTTTCAGGTGCCGATGATACCAGTGCAGGTGACGCAACCCAGCTCAAGTGGGAGCTCGATGAAGATCGTGTTCGTTGTGTTGTTTCGTTTCCAGTTGATCAGTAGTGGAGCCCAGTCGGGGCGATCGGGGATCTATTGCATTAGGGGTTGTCTTTCTTTATTTGGTTCCATAGTCGGACCTTGATTGTATCTGGATGATGTAATGCTATATTTATGTATTGTGTGAAGTGGCGATTGTAAGCCAACTCTTTATCCCTTTCTTATTCAGTACATGGGATGTGTAAAGATTACCCCTCTTGCGACATGCCTACTATGCGATTATGCCTCTAAGTCGTGCTCCGCATCGTGGGTGTTACAAGTTGGTATCAGAGCCTTCCCCAACTTAGGAGCCCCCTGCTTGATCGAATTGCTGACGTTGTTGAGTCTAGAACAAAATGTTTTGAGTCTTAGGATTATATATATCGGAGAGTAGGATTATTTTTACTTCTCAGTCCCTTCGTCGCTCTGGTGAGGCCTCCTGACGTAGAGTTTTGACTCTTCTCTTCTCAAATTTCATGAAAAAAATTTAGGATCACACGGGTATCTTGGAATCGTTCCGATGGTTTTGTGACGAGAACATTGTTCTTGGTGCCTCCTGACATTTAGGGGTTGTGGCAGTGTCCCGGGGAGTTGAGCTCCGAGGTGTTGTCGTCACAATTTTATCATTGTAGTTCTGGAATACATGATTTCGCCGACATCGAAAATCTCCTTTATGCAGTTGTTGGTGAGATAACCTCGACGTCACCCAGTACTGGGGCGGGAGTTCGGGAGTATTGCCATAACTTGTATAACGGATGCTTTTCGAAGGTTTAGGTAAATGATTTCCGAAGGTTTCTTGGTTATGTGTTGAAGGATGGATACAGTTGGATGTAGGTTTTGCTAGTTTTGGGTGAGATATTATGCTTCCCCTGTATCCCCAACACATGATCGCATAACCAGAAAGTTTCGGGAGTTTATAAGTGGGAATTCAAGTAGCTCCTAGGATATCTTTCTTACAGATGTATGATATGAAATTGGGGTTCGACATCTAGTGGTCCGCCTATCCACGGTTGGTTTTACAATGGTCTCGTTGTGTCTTAAAGAGTCCTTGGCTATGCTGACTCGGGGACGCTTCGTATGTCATGTGCACTGCCTTGTACATGATGGTGCTGTACGATCGAGCCCGTGTGGGCCCCACCACGAAAACTTCAGACGAAATCTCTATCATATGTTTGTTCCGGCTTTTTCTCCAAGCCAATCCTTTGTTTTGTTTTGAGTTGTGGTATTCGAGTTGCTTCAATGTCAAGTGTTGATTCCATACCTTCCCTAAGTGGTGTTCTCACATTTCTATGTGAATACTAATCCTTCTTGATAATCGAGATTGTCATGTCAATCCTTTTCAACCGGCGTGTTTCTTTTCAAGTGGATCCGATCATTTTTCAACATCCGCAAGATCAACTCAGTTTTTCATCAATGGTGTTTGTTTCATCTGTCCCAAGTTGCCTTTGTTTTTCCTGCCCTCCCACCCTTTTTCTTCGAGGACTCGGATTTCTTAAATCAAGTATCCATCTTATTGAGGTGAAGTCTCTCCATTCTTTTCCGTCAATATTCTTATCTGGTGATTCTCATGAAGATGCTCTACAAGTTATCATTCTTCGTTCTCTTTTCTTCTCCGATGGATCCAATTCAAGCTTTGTTAATCATATCCTTTTCCTCGTTTCAAATACCTTCTCATGCTGGTGCACCTCATAATCATTCACTTCTCGTTATTCATTTGTTTGGGAGTGCTAAAGATATCTTAGAAGGCTTGTCTTTTCATTCAAGATCCGTTCAAACCTATCTCGAGGTTGTTATCTTATTCAAGCCATTTAACTGAACCGACGCAATCTATCTTTTAAATCACTCAACGGTGTTTCTTTTGAGTGGGCCCTAACCCACAGGTTTTTTCCCAGGATCTTACCTGACTCTTCTAATCTTCCTGGAGTTACTCTCAAATCCTTTTCCAAGTTTGATGTAAGAATGAATTATCATCAGTCATATGTATTTCTCCAAGATCTATCAAATTCTTATCACCATTGGCTCAACCTTTAAATTCGTCATCCCGGAGTATCTCAAAAATTCATGGTGGTGCTTCTCGTCGTCATTCTCGGATTTTGAAGTCTGAAGAAGATTTTTTCTCTCTCATTCTTGCTCCATTCTCTTCAAGATTCATGGTTCTAGCTTTATGCCATTCTCTCATAATTGTTTTCAATTGTGAGAATTATTTTCACCCATCTGGAGCAGTTCAGGAGTCTTTTCATTCTGATTCTCCGGAGCCCATCACCTCAGAATTATTCATGCCAGCTTTCAGCTATTGTTCTCCAAATCTTACCGGTGCATCATTCAAATATCCTCTAATCAGCTCATGATCTCTTCTTTCTCTTGTATATAAATTCTCTCAAGTATCTTCGTTCATTTTCCAATTCTTCCTGGTGATGCATTTGTTTTCTTCGTTCATTCTTTTAATCCTTATGGTGGTTTGTGCAAGAGTTCTCTTCCTTGGTCATCATATCAATTTATTTCTTGTTTCAATCCTACCGATGGTTCATCGAAGGCCTCTTCAAGTTGGTGCTATATCTATCTTAATCCTTTCTACGAGAATAAGTAGTATGCCAAATCTGTTGCTTGTCATCAATCTAAAGTGGTGAAGGAGACGCATAACGCAATTCTTATTATTGCTTCATCCAAGTGATCTATTTTATTCTCTCCAGAGTTGTTCTTCATGTCACATTCTCGGTTCAAGTGCTTCATACTTTCCCAGAGTTCTTTTCAACTTTCCCTTTCGTTTGATTATTCTTTTATTATCAGAGTTCTTCATGGAGGATCAACATGGTGGCTCATCAAGGATTCTTTTCATTTTTCTTTTGTTCTTTAAGATTTCTCTCGAAGTTATGATCCGCTAAGCTATACTCCAAATAAATATGGTGCTCAACACATGTTTTGTTTTGAGGAGTTCAAGCATTCTTTATCTTGCATTTTGAAGTGCAATTATTTCTACCTTATCATTTGAGGTGGTGTTATGTCACTCTTGATAATTTTCCTTCGGGTTTCATGATTCACAAGTTTTCAAAGAGTGACATATTTAAATCCATCATTTTCTCTTTGCTCAAGAGATCTTTTCTACCAATCAATCCTTTTGTTGATGCTATCTTGGAAAAATTCACCTAAAGCCTTCCATTGGGAATGCTGCTATCATGGTGTTTGTCAATGATCCAAGTTTCTCCTTCTCTTCTCGGTGAAGAAGTTTTTTTTCATCTCTTCTTTGTTCCCGATCAATCATTGTTTTTTGTTAGTGGTAGAATTTCACCTCAAGATTTGAGATGTTTTCCATAAGCCCACAACAAGCTTACTCTTTTCGTTGTTGGTTTTCCAAGAACTCCGTTCGACCCTTTTCCTAAAGATGCTTTTTCAAGCTCATTTGAGGTAGAAGATGTTGTTTTCTCCTCCGTTCTTTTGATTCCATTCTTACAGTTGTTCCGCAGGCAGTGTGTTGTTGATTTCATCAAGTATCCTCTCATCTTGTCAAGATCATATTCTATGCCTTCTGTTTCCAACCGGAGTGTTGTCATAATCGACCTTTATCGTTCCTTGTGCATCTCGTTTCAATTGGAGTGCTTGCATGTACTGCTTGCCCATTGCAACCCCTTTTCTCATGTCTTTCAACCTACAGTGTTCTCGTGATGTTCCTTGCTCCTCTTATCTAACGGAGTGCTTTCAACTTTGTTCATTTCCGCTATATTATTTTCTCAATGTTGCTTAACCTCTCAAGGTTTGTTGATTTCACTCGTTTGTCAAAGAAGCAACTTAGTTTTACCTCTTCTTTTCCTCTTCCGTTTCCCTCCGGTGCCATCCTAGATCTCGGGACGAGATCCTCTCGTAGTGGTGGAGTGTTGTAACGCCCCAAGATCGGAGCTTCAGATGCCTTCCTTTTATCTCGTTGTCGTTGTGTGTTTGAACTATTTGTTGCCATGATCGGATGAGTGTCATTGTCATATTTTGCTTCTTGCATCATGTTCATCATTTGGTTATATTGCATTGCCATGCCCATCGTTGTCATGTTGCATTTGTGCCTCTTGTATTTTTGCATTCTCATAATCATCATGTGCATTGTCATATTCATGCATGTCACATTGTTGGATGCTCCATGTATGATCATGCATCATCACCTCCTCCTTCCTTCTTCTTTCTTTCATTTTGGCAAGTGACCTTTTCCCCTCCTCGATAAATGTTCATTCTTTTCCTAATGCTAGTTCACCATGCCTAAACCCTCTCTGTCAAATTTCAGATCCTTTGGAGTTGTTTTGGTTAGGTTCAAAAATGCCTCAAGTTTGAATCATATTTAAACTTGTTTTATTTTTCTACCTCTAAAAATGTCCAAACCAATTTTATCAAATAGGGCATGAATTCAGGGTCATGAGGACATTTTTATATTTCTCATACACCTCTCCTTTTCCCCTGTGCTTTTCTCTTTATTTTCTCCTTGAAGAAAATTAGGGAAAAGGAAACAACAGCTTTAGGCCAGCCGCAGCCCATTTGGGCCTCTCCACCCGCGTCGGCCCACCTAGGACAACTCCCGCGCCAGCCCACCTAACCCTCCTAACCCTAGCCGCTCAACACCTCCACCCCTCTCGTTCCCATCCGCCGCCACCCAATCCCGCATGCATCGAGCGAGGGAGAGCCCCGCTTGATCCCCTTCTTCCTCGAGGCTCTTCCCGGATCCCTGTCTCTCCCTCGTCTCCCTCTCCCAATCCCCTTCGCTCAAGCCCTGCGTCCCTGCCGAGGCAAGCGCCAAGTTCCCTCGCAAGCCGCCGCCAGGATCAGGCCATACCCGTGTCGTCCCTCCCGTTAAGTTCATCGCTCGCAACGGCGCAACTGCCTCGTTCCCCTGCTTCACCGGAGTTCCTCGTAGCAAGACCCTTCCTCGAGGAGCGCCGCTGTCCTGCTGCCATGTTCCGCCGCTGCCGGCTGCCGCCCCGTCACCACGCGGTTCTCCTCGCTGCACCTCCCTGAGATGGAGCCTCCTCTCCTCCCTGCGCCCTTCGCCAAGGCCGCCCGTCCATGGCTGCTGCGCAGCCCCGACCTTCACCGCCGCCCGCTGGAGTAGGCCAGTGCCTCCGCTATCGCCACCGGCGACCGCGCCACCCAGACCCTCGTGACCTCAAGTCCCTCGCCGTACGAGCTGCTCCGCTTTGCCGTCCCTGCTCCGACCTGCAAGCTCCGCCGCAGCTCACCCTTGGCGCCATGGCCTCTGCCTCCTTTGGATTACCCGTTGCCGCCGTGCACAACTTCTGCCGTGCCGTATTGTGCGTGCTCTTCGTAGCCTGTCACTGTTGACGTCAAGACCGTGGGTGCCAAGTTCCTCTTCCAAAGTCGTCAAAGTGCACGAGGACCTCGATGTACGACTACACGATGACGCGCCAAGTTCCCCTTCGACCGTGTACAACTGCTCACGCTAAAGACCCCGTGTACCTCTACCGTTGCCAAGCACCTCTCGGATTCGACAAGTACCCCGATGACATGTGTACCACTACGCCCGAAGACCTTGGATGCACCAAGTTCCACTACGATATGTACCACTACCATCCTCGAAGACCAGTGTAATGCAAGCGTCAAGTTCCTCTACCGATGACTCGAACGGCTACGAAACGTGTACCACTACCATCGACCCGTGAAGACCCCTTGGACGTCAAGTCCCATGTCGTGACCCCGAACATCTACAGACTTGAATGACTACTTCCTCTACGAACCCGAACCGCTCCGAGAATGCACCCTTGGAAGGTTTAACCACCGAGACGATAACCCGTGGACGTTTTCTTGCGATGTTTGAGATGCTCGTGTTTGCACCATGTCCGAAATGTCACTTGTTTCCTTGTCGCCGACTCGTGGGAACCCGACATCCGGGATCACCCCACCATCCTTGCTTGACACGCTCCCGCCACATTTCTTTTTGCACTGGTATCTCCATGAGAAACCGGAACATTGCCGTGGCACCGTTTTCGTTACCGTCGCCGTGGCACCCTTTCTTTCCACCACGATGACAAATTCTTCACAACATGCTCTTATCAACATTGTCACAAAACTGCATAAAACTTGCACATGCCATTCGCATCATGATAATAACATTTAAATGTTTAAAATTGTTGTTGCACCAAAATTGCTAAATGCATATGGGGATTTACCGGAATAGTTGTTTGTTATTTCCGGCCTCATTTAAACTTGCCTAAATGTTTAGTTTACTTATGCTCCACCTCTTGCCATGTTAAGAATATTTAATATTGTTGGGCACATAAACAAGAGAGAACTAAATAATTGATGTGGTGTTCCGTCAATATGCATCCCGATGCATATTGAGCTCCACTTAACTTGTAGTGTTGTTTGTGCACTTTGCCATGCCATGCTTCATTAAACCGGACATGCATCATACTTGGTTGTGCATCATGCCATGTTTATGTGATGGTTGTTTACTATGTTGTTTGCTTCTTTACGGTGTTGCTTCTTCGGGTTAGTTCCGATAACGTCACGTTTGTGAGGATCGGTTCGACTACGTCCATTTGTCTTCTTCATGGACTCGTTCTTCTTCCTTGCGGGATTTCAGGCAAGATGATCATACCCTCGAAATCACTTCTATCTTTGCTTGCTAGTTGCTCGTTCTTTTGCTATGTCGCGATACCTACCACTTGCTTTATCGTGCCTCCCATATTCCCATGTCAAGCCTCTAACCCACTTTTCCTAGCAAACCGTTGTTTGGCTATGTTACCGCTTTGCTCAGCCCCTCTTATAGCGTTGTTAGTTGCAGGTGGAGATGAAGTTTGTTCCATGTTGGAACATGGATATTGTTGGGATATCATTATTATATCTTGTTTACTTTAATGCACCTATATACTTGGTAAAGGGTGGAAGGCTCGGCCTTATGCCTGGTGTTTTATTCCACTCTTGCCGCCCTAGTTTCCGTCATACCGGTGTTATGTTCCTTGATTTTGCGTTCCTTACGCGGTTGGGTGTTATGGGAACCCTTGACAGTTCACTTTGAATAAAACTCCTCCAGCAATGCCCAACCTTGGTTTTACCATTTGCCACCTAAGCCTTTTTCCCTTGGGTTCTGCAGACTCAAGGGTCATCTTTATTTTAACCCCCCGGGCCAGTGCTTCTCTAAGTGTTGGTCCAACCTGAGCGATGTCCGGCGCCCCCTGGGCAACCAGGGTCTATGCCAACCCGACGTCTGGCTCATCCGGTGTGCCCTGAGAACGAGATATGTGCAGCTCCTATCGGGATTTGTCGGCACATCCGGGCGGCTTTGCTGGTCTTGTTATACCATTGTCGAAATGTCTTGTAACAGGGATTCCGAGTCTGATCAGGTCTTCCTGGGAGAAGGAATATCCTTCATTGACCGTGAGAGCTTGTGATGGGCTAAGTTGGGACACCCCTGCGGGGTTTTGAACTTTCGAAAGCCGTGCCCACGGTTATGGGCAGATGGGAATCTGTTAATATCCGGTTGTAGAAAACCTGCCACTTAACTTAATTAAAATGCATCAACCGCGTGTGTAGCCGTGATGGTCTCTTTCCGACGGAGTCCGGGAAGAGGACACAGTCTTGTGTTATGCTTGAACGTAAGTAGTTTCAGGATCACTTCTTGATCACTTCTAGTTCATGACCGTTGCATTGCTTCTCTTCTCGCTCTCATTTGCGTGAGTTAGCCACCATATATGCTTAGTGCTTGCTGCAGCTCCACCTCACCACCTTTTTCCTACCCATAAGCTTAAATAGTCTTGATCTCGCGGGTGTGAGATTGCTGAGTCCTCGTGACTCACAGATACTTCCAAACAGTTTCAGGTGCCGATGATACCAGTGCAGGTGACGCAACCTAGCTCAAGTGGGAGCTCGATGAAGATCGTGTTCGTTGTGTTGTTTGGTTTCCAGTTGATCAGTAGTGGAGCCCAGTCGGGGCGATCGGGGATCTATTGCATTAGGGGTTGTCTTTCTTTATTTGGTTCCGTAGTCGGACCTTGATTGTATCTGGATGATGTAATGCTATATTTATGTATTGTGTGAAGCGGCGATTGTAAGCCAACTCTTTATCCCTTTCTTATTCAATACATGGGATGTGTAAAGATTACCCCTCTTGCGACATGCCTACTATGCGGTTATGCCTCTAAGTCGTGCTTCGACACGTGGGAGATATAGCCGCATCGTGGGTGTTACATCGTGCACCTCATGACCAAATTTATTCACCTATATATTCTCATATATCCCCAAACCAATAGAGGAATCCACGAAAACATTTTTCCACCGCCGCAACCTTCTGTACCTGTGAGATCCCATCTAGGGACCTTTTCCGGCACCCTGCCGGAGGGGGATTCGATCACGGAGGGCTTCTATATCAACTCTATTGCCCTTCCGATGAAGCGTGAGTAGTTTACCTCAGACCTACGGGTCCATAGGTAGTAGCTAGATGGCTTCTTCTCTCTCTTTGATTCTCAATACCATGTTCTCCTAGATGTTCTTGGAGATCTATTCGATGTAATACTCTTTTGCCGTGTGTTTGCCGAGATCCAATGAATTGTGTATTTATGATCAACTTATCTATGAATATTATTTGAATCTTCTCTAAATTCTTATATGCATGATTTGATATATTTGTAATTCTCTTCGAACTATCGGTTTGGTTTGGCCAACTAGATTGATTTTTCTTGCAATGGGAGAAGTGCTTAGCTTTGGGTTCAATCTTGCGGTGTCCTTTCCCAGTGACAGTAGGGGCAGCAAGGCACGTATTGTATTATTGCCATCGAGGATAAAAACATGGGGTTTTCATCATATTGCTTGAGTTAATTCCTCTACATCATGTAATCTTGCTTAATGCGTTACTCCATTCTTTATGAACTTAATACTCTAGATGCATGTTGGATAGCGGTCGATGTGTGGAGTAATAGTACCAGATGCATAATCATTTCGGTCTACTTGACACGGACGTGATGCCTATATTCATAATCATTGCCTTAGATATCGTCATAACTTTCGCTTTTCTATCAATTGCTCGGCAATAATTTGTTCACCCAATGTATTATTTGCTATCATGAGAGAAGCCTCTTGTGAAACCTATGGCCCCCGGGTCTATTTTCCATCATATAAGTTTCCGATCTACAATATTAGTTTCCGATCTACTCTTTTTGTAATCTTTTACTTTCCGATATACAAAACAAAAATACAAAAAATATTTATTTATCATTTATCTATCTCTATCAGAACTCACTTTTGCGAGTAACCGTGAAGGGATTGACAACCCCTTTATCGCATTGGGTGCAAGTTGTTTGATTGTTTGTGCAGGTATTCGGTGACTTGTGCGTTGTCTCCTACTGGATTGATACCTTGGTTCTCAAACTGAGGGAAATACTTATCTCTAATTTGCCGCATCACCCTTTCCTCTTCAAGGGAAAAATCAACACAAGCTCATGAAGTAGCACACCGCAGCGTCGCCACACCCGTCCCCGACCTCCTCCTCGTCGGCTGACCCCGAGCCATGTCGCCCTCTTCCCTCCAATGTTGGTGAGGGCCTCACCCTCCCCTCTCTCTGTCACGCACGCGCTCCGGCGCCCGCTCGCGGTCACCGCTGCCCTACACCATCCTGTTGCGCCCGCGCCATGCCTTCCTCGCCCTCCTCCACGTCCGCCTGCGTCGTGCCCCGCACTCGCCATCACCGTTGCAGCCCCATGCTCACCCATGCCGCACTGGCCTCGCGCCATCACCGCCCCATGCACCTTCGCCCACTTCTGCAGCCGTAGCTGCCGCCTGTGCCTGCCCCCTCCCGCCTTTGTGCTCCTGCCTGACCGAGCTCACCGCGCTCCCCTGCTCGGCTGGCCACGCCCCTATGCGCGCCGCCCACATGTGGTCGCGTCCCCGTGACGCCCTGCCCCGCGCCTCGCTGTGCGAGGCCTCACCGGCTACGCAGCCGCGCTCCCCGCCACGTTCTAGCCTCGCCACTGTCCTCGGCTGTGACCTGCTGCCGCCGCCACCGTCCTCGTAGCCGCCGGTGCCCTCCTTCTCGCCGGCCGCACCCCAGCACGCGTCCGCACGCTCGACCGAGCCAGCACCCATCGCCATGTGTCACAGCCCTAGAATTGCTTGTACTTAGTTGCTTTAAGGCATCCATGCATCATGTTTAACTTTCGTTAAACTTGAATTGGGGATTGATCAAACCCTAGCAGCCCTCTGAAATACTAGGACCAACTAAAATATTTTTCAATGAACCCAAAATGCCCTTCAGAAAAGTTCATTATTTTTGCAAATGGGTGAAAACCTCTGCCAAAAATGGTGCACATATTCTAGGACACTCTGGATTTTTGAATTAACTTATAAAGTATTTGAATTTGGGCATTTAAATCCTATAAATATTTTAAATTCTCAAATAATTGTGAAAGTAATTGAGGGCGGTTGGAAATAATTCTAACAGTGCCCACAAATTATTTCAGGATTTTACAAAATGCTTTAGTATTTTTACTAAAGCCAACATAGTAGCAGAAAATGGAAAACATAAACAAAATCGAAAAAATAGAAAAGACAGAGAGGGAGACAGTGCTCACCTATGCGGCCAAGCACTGTAGCAGGCCCATCCCACAACACCGTGATACGTCTCCAACGTATCTATAATTTTTGATTGCTCCATGCTATATTATCTACTGTTTTGGACAATATTGGGCTTTATTATCCACTTTTATATTCTTTTTGGGACTAACCTATTAACTGGAGGCCCAGCCCAGAATTGCTATTTTTTTTTCCTATTTCAGTGTTTCGAAGAAAAGAAATATCAAACGGAGTCGAAACGGAATGAAACCAACTGGAGAAGTTATTTTTGGAAGGAAAGCTACCGGAAAAACTTGGAGTGCACGTCAGGAAAGGAACGAGGGAGCCACGAGGCAGGGGGGCGCGCCCACCCCCTAGGGCGCGCCCTCCACCCTCGTGGCTCCCCTGACGTACTTTTTTTACCCGTATATACCCACGTACCCTAAAACTATCGAGGGGCAGAATAGATCGGGAGTTCCGCCGCCAGAAGCCTCCGTAGCCACCGAAAGCCAATGTAGACCCGTTCCGGCACCCTGCCGGAGGGGGAATCCTTCTCCGGTGGCCATCTTCATCATCCCGGTGCTCTCCATGACGAGGAGGGAGTAGTTCACCCTCGGGGCTGAGGGTATGTACCAGTAGCTATGTGTTTGATCTCTCTCTCTCTCTCTCGTGTTCTTGAGGTGGTACGATCTTGATGTATCGCGAGCTTTGCTATTATAGTTGGATCTTATGATGTTTTCTCCCTCCTCTACTCTCTTGTAATGGATTGAGTTTCCCCTTTGAAGTTATCTTATCGGATTGAGTCTTTAAAGATTTGAGAACACTTGATGTATGTCTTGCCGTGCGTATCTGTGGTGACAATGGGATACCACGTGAATTACTTGATGTATGTTTTGGTGATCAACTTGCGGGTTCCGCCCATGAACCTATGCATAGGGGTTGGCACACGTTTTCTTCGTGATTCTCCGGTAGAAACTTTGGGGCACTCTTTGAGGTACTATGTGTTGGTTGAATAGATGAATCTGAGATTGTGTGATGCATATCGTATAATCATACCCACGGATACTTGAGGTGACATTGGAGTATCTAGGTGACATTAGGGTTTTGGTTGATTTGTGTCTTAAGGTGTTATTCTAGTATGAACTCTAGGGCTGTTTGTGACACTTATAGGAATAGCCCAACAGATTGATTGGAAAGAATAACTTTGAGGTGGTTTCGTACCCTACCATAATCTCTTTGTTTGTTCTCCGCTATTAGTGACTTTGGAGTGACTCTTTGTTGCATGTTGAGGGATAGTTATATGATCCAATTATGTTATTATTGTTGAGGGAACTTGCACTACTGAAAGTATGAACCCCAGGCCTTGTTTCAACGCATTGCAATACCGTTTACGCTCACTTTTATCATTAGTTACCTTGCTGTTTTTATATTTTTAGATTACAAATACCTTTATCTACCATCCATATACCACTTGTATCACCATTTCTTCGCCGAACTAGTGCACCTATACAATTTACCATTGTATTGGGTGTGTTGGGGACACAAGAGATTCTTTGTTATTTGGTTGCAGGGTTGCTTGAGAGAGACCATCTTCATCCTAAACCTCCTACGGATTGATAAACCTTAGGTCATCCACTTGAGGGAAATTTGCTACTGTCCTACAAACCTCTGCACTTGGAGGCCCAACAACGTCTACAAGATGAAGGTTGTGTAGTAGACATCAAGCTCTTTTCTGGCGCCGTTGCTGGGGAGGTGAGTGCTTGAAGGTATATCTTTAGATCTTGCAATAGAATCTTTTTGTTTCTTGTTTTAGCACTAGTTTAGTTTAGAAAATAAAACTATATAATAAAATGGAATTAAGTTTGCCTCATACGCTTCATCTTTTTAATATCTTTCGTGAGTATGATGGAAAGGAAAATTGTGCCAAAGTGTTAGAAGAAGAATGCATTAAAATGTTTGGCACTAAATCTTTGAATGATGAGCATGATTGCAATGTTGTTAGTATGAACTCCTTGAATATCCATAGTACTAATGATGATTGCACTAGTTATGATGAAAATGTCTCCTATAAATATGTCAATTTTTGTGGAGTGCATTGGGTTTGCATGTACATACCAAATAGGGAAGATAGATATTGCAAGAGGCATAAGTACTTAGAAACTAAATTGTTGCAAGAAAGTCTTGATGATTGTGCTAAAAAATTCAATATTTTTCGCGCCCTTGTGAACTTTGTAATGAACATGACCATTTAAATCTCCAATGCAAATTGTTTCATGACCGAATCGTATCCAAAAATTGTGGTAATTTGATTACCCTTGAGCATCATAAAGAGCTTAGTCTTCTTTTGGGGTATGAGGAAATGAAACGTATAACTGAGGGTATTCCAAAGTTTAATCTTGATAGATTTCTTGATTTTGATCTAGAGAAGAGTTATATGTATTGTGATGTGAATTGCATTGAAAATCCTTATATTGCCAATTACATAAAGAAAAGAAAACAAATAGAAGATGAAGAGAATAGTAATGAAAGGGAAGAGACCTCCCAATACCCTCCTATTATTTCTTATGATGAATCAGATAACGAGGAGGAGCCTCCAATTCAACCAATCTCATTAATAAGGAGCTCCAAAAAGAGGAATGAACCCACACATGATGTGGTGAAGAAGAAGAAAAGAAAAAGGAAGAGAGGTAAAAAGACATCTCTCCCAAATAATGCTGCTCCTATTACTATTGTGCCTCATGAAAATATAATTATGGAATATAATGATACTTCTTATGATCTTGAAAATCTTTTTGGCACTTGCTTGGAAGAATATGATAATTGCTATACTATTGGTGCTATCCATACTATTAATGATGAGAGTGATTATGCTTATGATATGAAAAGGCCTAAGCTTGGGGATGCTATGTTCGATGAAGATGATGTTTTTGAGAATATATTTGCTGCAATTAATGTTTTTCCCAAGCTTGGGGATGCTACGTTTAATGAAGATGATATTTTTAGTCTCCCAAGTTTTGATATGCAAATTTATAATGATGATAGCATGCCTCCTACCTATGATGATTATTGTGATGATACTTATGCTATAAAAAGTAGTGATTATATTTATAAAACTTGTCATGATTATTATTACTCCTTCTCTGAACATTACTCTTTTAATGTGGAAACAATTTATTGTATTCAAGTCTCTTGTGATACTCACACTATTCCGAATGAGAAGAATTTTGCTTATGTGGAGAGTAGTAAATTTTCTATGCTTGTAGATCATGAAAATAATGCTTTAGGTGCTGGTTATATTGTTGGATTCATTCATGATTCTACTGAAAATTATTATGAGGGAGGAACATATGCTTGTAGGAATTGCAATAATATCAAGTTTCCTCTTTATGTGCTTAAAGTTTTGAAGTTATGCTTGTTTTGCTTTCCTATGCAAGTTGATTCTTGTTCCCACAAGTTGTTTGCTCACAAAATCCCTATGCATAGGAAGTGGGCTAGAGTTAAATGTTCTAGTCATATTCTTCATGATGCTCTCTTTATGTTTCAATTCTTACCCTTTATGTGAGCATCATTGAAATCATCATGCCTAGCTAGGGGCGTTAAACGATAGCGCTTGTTGGGAGGCAACCCAATTTTATTTTTGTTCCTTGCTTTTTGCTCCTGTTTAGTAATAAATAATTTATCTAGACTCTGTTATGATTGATTTTTTATGTTTTAATTAGTGTTTGTGCCAAGTAGAACCTTTGGGAAGACTTGGGGAAAGTCTTTGCGATCCTGCTGTAAAAAACAGAAACTTTAGCGCTCACGAGAATTGCTGCCATTTTTATTTGGAGAGTGATATTTAGTTAATTATTTTTTCAGATTATTAATAGATAAATTTATCAGGTCCAGAAATTTATTTTATAATTTTAGGAGTTCCAGAAGTATACATTTGATACAGATTACTACAGACTATTCTGTTTTTGACAGATTCTGTTTTCGATGTGTTGTTTGCTTATTTGGATGAATCTATGAGTTGTATCGGAGGGTATGAACCATAGATAAGTTGTAATACAGTAGATATTACACTAATATGAATTTATAATGAGTTCACAACAGCACCTAAGTGGTGATTTATTTTCTTATACTAACGGAGCTTACGAGTTTTCTGTTAAGTTTTGTGTTGCGAAGTTTTCAAGTTTTGGGTAAAGATTCAATGGACTATGGAATAAGGAGTGGCAAGAGCCTAAGATTGGGGATGCCCAAGGCACCCCAAGGTAATATTAAAGGACAGCCAAAAGCCTAAGCTTGGGTATGCCCCGGAAGGCATCCCCTCTTTCGTCTTCGTTCATCGGTAACTTTACTTGGAGCTATATTTTTATTCGCCACATGATATGTGTTTTGCTTGGAGCGTCATTTTATTTTATTTAGTTTTTCTTGCTGTTTGAATAAAATACCAAGATCTGAAATTCTTAAATGTTAGAGAGTCTTCACATAGTTGCATAATTATTCGACTACTCATTGATCTTCACTTATATCTTTCGGAGTAGTTTGTCATTTGCTCTAGTGCTTCACTTATATCCTTTTAGAGCACGGTGGTAATTTTATTTTATAGAAATAGATGAACTCTCATGCTTCACTTATATTATTTTGAGAGTCTTTAATAGCATGGTAATTTTCTTAAATAATCCTAATATGCTAGGTATTCAAGATTAGTAAAAAAATTCTTATGAGTGTTTTGAATACTAAGAGAAGTTTGATGCTTAATGATTGTTTTGAGATCAATGTTGGGGATATCGCTTATCGGGAACTTATCGGTTGACCCATGATAAGGGGTAAATCGGCCAGTTTATCGGCATATTGGCCGATTTATCGCCATATCGACTGATTTATCGGCCGATTTATCTTATCGGTCTAACAGCGGTAAGCGATAAATCAGCCGATTTATCGGCATATCGGAAGATATCTTGAGCAGTGTTTGAGATATGGAGGTAATAATATCAAAGTCGTGCTAGTTGAGTAGTTTTGAATTTGAGAAATGCTTGTGTGGAAGTTTGCAAGTCCCGTAGCATGCACGTATGGTAAACGTTGTGTAACAAATTTGAAACATGAGGTGTTATTTGATTGTCTTCCTTATGAGTGGCGGTCGGGGACGAGCGATGGTCCTTTCCTACCAATCTATCCCCCTAGGAGCATGCGCGTAGTGCCGAGGTTTTTGATGAATTGTAGATTTTTGCAATAAGTATGTGAGTTCTTTATGACTAATGTTGAGTCCATGGATTATACACACTCTCACCCTTCCATCTTTGCTAGCCTCTTCGGTACTGTGCATTGCCTTTTCTCACATTGAGAGTTGGTGCAAACCTCGCCGGTGCATCCAAACCCCGTGATATGATACACTCTTTCACACATAAACCTCCTTATACCTTCCTCAAAACAGCCACCATACCTACCTATTATGGCATTTCCATAGCCATTCCGAGATATATTGCCATGCAACTTTCCACCATTCCGTTTATTATGACACGCATCATCATTGTCATATTGCTTTGCATGATCATGTAGTTGACATCGTATTTGTGGCAAAGCGACCATTCATAATTTTTCATACATGTCACTCTTGATTCATCGCAATCCCGGTACACCACCGGAGGCATTCATATAGTCATACTTTGTTCTATTATCGAGTTGTAATATTTGAGTTGTAAATAAATAGAAGTGTGATGATCATCATTAATAGAGCATTGTCCCAAAAAAAGAGAAGAAAGGCCAAATAAAAAAAGGAAAAGTCCAAAAAAAGAAGAAAGGCAAAAAAAGGGAAAGGCCAAATAAAAAAATAAAAAAATAAAAGGAACAATGCTACTATCCTTTTTCCACACTTGTGCTTCAAAGTAGCACCATGATCTTTATGATAGTCTCTTGTTTTGTCACTTTCATATACTAGTGGAAATTTCATTATAGAACTTGGCTTGTATATTCTAACAATGGGCCTCCTCAAGTGCCCTAGGTCTTCGTGAGCAAGCAAGTTAGATGCACACCCACTTAGTTTCTTTTGTTGAGCTTTCATACATTTATAGCTCTAGTGCATCCGTTGCATTGCAATCCCTACTCCTTGCATAAACATCAATCGATGGGCATCTCCATAGCCCATTGATTAGCCTCGTTGTTGTGATACTTTCTCCTTTTTTGTCTTCTCCACATAATCCCCATCGTCATATTCTATTCCACCCATAGTGCTATGTCCATGGCCCGCGCTCATATATTGCGTGAAAGTTTATAGGTTTGAGATTACTAAAGTATGAAACAATTGCTTGGTTTGTCATCGGGGTTGTGCATGATGAGAGCATTCTTGTGTGAAGAAAATGGAGCATGACTAAACTATATGATTTTGTAGGGATGAACTTTCCTTGGCCATGTTATTTTGAGAGGACATAATTGCTTAGTTAGTATGCTTGAAGTATTATTATTTTTATGTCAATATGAACTTTTGTCTTGAATCTTTCGGATCTAAACATTCATACCACAATTAAGAAGAATTACATTGAAATTATGCCAAGTAGCACTCCGCATCAAAAATTCTTTTTTATCATTTACCTACTCGAGGACGAGCAGGAATTAAGCTTGGGGATGCTTGATACGTCTCCAACGTATCTATAATTTTTGATTGCTCCATGCTATATTATCAACTGTTTTGGACAATATTGGGCTTTATTATCCACTTTTATATTCTTTTTGGGACTAACCTATTAACCGGAGGCCCAGCCCAGAATTGCTGTTTTTTTGCCTATTTCAGTGTTTTGAAGAAAAGGAATATCAAACGGAGTCGAAACGGAATGAAACCAACTGGAGAAGTTATTTTTGGAAGGAAATCTACCGGAAAAACTTGGAGTGCACGTCAGGAAAGGAACGAGGGAGCCACGAGGCAGGGGGCGCACCCACCCCCCTAGGGCGCGCCCTCCACCCTCGTGGTCCCCTCATGGCTCCCCTGACGTACTTCTTTCACCCATATATACCCACGTAACCTAAAACTATCGGGGGGCAGAATAGATCGGGAGTTCCGCCGCCAGCAGCCTCCGTAGCCACCGAAAGCCAATCTAGACCTGTTCCGGCACCCTGCCGGAGGGGGAATCCTTCTCCGGTGGCCATCTTCATCATCCCGGCGCTCTCCATGACGAGGAGGGAGTAGTTCTCCCTCGGGGCTGAGGGTATGTACCAGTAGCTATGTGTTTGATCTCTCTCTATCTCTCTCTCGTGTTCTTGAGGTGGTACGATCTTGATGTATCGCGAGCTTTGCTATTATAGTTGGATCTTATGATGTTTTCTCCCCCCTCTACTCTCTTGTAATGGATTGAGTTTCCCCTTTGAAGTTATCTTATCGGATTGAGTCTTTAAATATTTGAGAACACTTGATGTATGTCTTGCCGTGCGTATCTGTGGTGACAATGGGATACCACGTGAATCACTTGATGTATGTTTTGGTGATCAACTTGCCGGTTCCGCCCATGAACCTATGCATAGGGGTTGGCACACGTTTTCTTTATGATTCTCCGGTAGAAACTTTGGGGCACTCTTTGAGGTTCTATGTGTTGGTTGAATAGATGAATCTGAGATTGTGTGATGCATATCGTATAATCATACCCACGGATACTTGAGGTGACATTGGAGTATCTACGTGACATTGGAGTATCTAGGTGACATTAGGGTTTTGATTGATTTGTGTCTTAAGGTGTTATTCTAGTATGAACTCTAGGGCTGTTTGTGACACTTATAGGAATAGCCCAACGGATTGATTGGAAAGAATAACTTTGAGGTGGTTTCGTAGCCTACCATAATCTCTTCGTTTGTTCTCCGCTATTAGTGACTTTGGAGTGACTCTTTGTTGCATGTTGAGGGATAGTTATATGATCCAATTATGTTATTATTGTTGAGGGAACTTGCACTAGTGAAAGTATGAACCCCAGGCCTTGTTTCAACGCATTGCAATACCTTTATCTACCATCCATATACCACTTGTATCACCATTTCTTCGCCGAACTAGTGCACCTATACAATTTACCATTGTATTGGGTGTGTTGGGGACACAAGAGATTCTTTGTTATTTGGTTGCAGGGTTGCTTGAGAGAGACCATCTTCATCCTAACCCTCCTACGGATTGATAAACCTTAGGTCATCCACTTGAGGGAAATTTGCTACTGTCCTACAAACCTCTGCACTTGGAGGCCCAACAACGTCTACAAGAGGAAGGTTGTGTAGTAGACATCACACCGCCGTGTTCCACCTCATGCTAGTAGGCACGAGGGTGTGTGCTCACCGCGCGTGCCACCTCCACCCTGCATGGTTACCCCCTCGTCGCCCTGGACGCGTCCCGCGATGCCACACAGCCCCCTCGACTCTCTCTCACTCTCCCTCAGCCTTGTCCCCTCCTTTGTCTCGCTCTTCTCCCCACAGCCGAGCACTGCCGTCGCCGCCGCTCATCATTGTCGTAGCCCCAGCCACCACCTCGCTTCTCTAGCACGTCCACGAGATTAGCCTCTATTGTCTACGCCTCCTTGACGACCCACACGCCACGGGGCGCCCCCGAACACCCTCACTGCCATCTTCTTTAACCTCAGGTTGCCGAGATCGCCAGCGACCGTGCACCCGCTCCGACGCTTCCTCGAGTTCGCTGAGACCTCCGAAGGAACCACTGTGAGCTCCTATGTCGATCCCCTCCTTCCTCCCCTTTGATTTTGAACCATAGATGTCACCCCATTGCCGACCGTAGCCCGCCGCCGCTTGAGCTCGTCGCGACGCAGCTCCGTTGACCAAACGGTCACCACGGCGAGTCCAAATTGCTCCCTGCAATGCGTAGCGCCCTGCTAGCCCATCTCTTCGCTCATTTTCACACTGTAACGCCTAACCCGCTAATGCCCGAAAGCCGACCGCCTCCACGAGCTCGAGTCCGGAGAGCTCGCTCCACTCTAGCTCCTCCCGCTCGAACCGTTCGATGCGGACGAGTCTCCTCGTTCCGTAGATGGCCTCGGCCTTCGATTTGGTCATCGTGGGACGAAACCCGAATGCCTTCGCCGTCTCTGGCTTCGCCGGCGACGAGCCGCGGGTCAACTCCGGCAAGTTGGACCAGGGTTGACCAAGTTAGACTCCCCCTGATTCACTGGCGTGTGGGCCCAGCCCTGCTGACACTTTAGTTAGGGTTATCTTAATGCTAATTAACCCAGTTAGTTAATTGTGCCACTAACATGTGGACCCCACACGTCAGGTTTAACCTGGACCCGGTCAGACCTGCTGACATCATTGTGATGTTATGCTGATGCAGCAAATGTTTCTAGTATTTAAATAAATCAGAAAATGATATATGAATTTCAGAAAATGTCCTAAACTTATAAAAATCATAGAAATTCAACCATAGCTCAGAATGAATTAACTTATATATGAAAAATTATCAGAAAAATACAATCTACCCATTTATTCTACTTTCATGCATGTTTAACTAACTTATACCTACTGTATAAGTGAAAACACTAATTGGCATTTAAAGTGCTTAATATGGAAGTTGCATTTGAACCCTTGGTTCAAATGGACCTTATTTAAATTGTTGCTAGATGCATTAGCACACTCCATAGCATTCTTGCCATGTCATCTTCATGCATCATATTGTTGCATATGTTGTGTATTGATTGCCGACACCGTCCTTCTCAATCCTGCTCCAGAGAGTGTTTCGGAGTACCTGTCTGAGGAGCAGTGCTCCACTATTGTTATTCTAGGCAAGCAAGCCCCCTTGAGAATTTCAATACAATCCCACTCTGATGCGGAGCATCCCATGATCATCCCCATGGACGCACCTACACCTCCAACGACACCACTTGGACCAATGACAAGAGCCCGAGCCAAGGCTATCGAAAATAAGGTGAACTCACTCCTCTCCGAACTTCCACTTTCTATACATGAGACATGGCTACTACCTAAGTCCGAGTTGTTGTGCATGATTAGGTACCAAGAGGACCCTCCCGAAGATGCACATGAAGATGTACAAGTCCCCAAGTTCATGGATGAAGAGAACCATCGGAAGGAGTCAAGTACACCTCCCAGACCCCGGACATCCGGCCGCGACCCCGGATGCCCGGCCCCTGGAACTCCACCCACCACAGCCGCGCAGCCGCCAGAAGCTACAGGCCCCGGACATCCGGCCTCTCCAGCCCAGACATCCGGCCTTCCCCAAGCCCCCGGACATCCGGCTCCCAGCCCGGAAATCCGGACCCCTCCGAACCCGAGAGCAACAAAACCCACCACTCCAGCCCGGACATCCGGCCTCCTCAGCCCGGACATCCGGCGTCACGTGAAAGCCCGGACATCCGGCCCGACGCCCGGACGTTCGGCCTCCCCTGTCTGCGCACAGTGAAGGGCCGAGGCCCGTGTATCCCTTCTCCCCCTAGATTCTATATACTCCACATCGTCCAACTTTCTAGGGTTAGCGTTGGTTTAGCTCATGTTTAGAGATAGAGCTACGCTCATCCACATCGGATCTACTCCACGAGAGAGACCGCGGCCTCTACAGAGAAGATCCCTTTGGATTCAAGACCTCCTTGCGGAGAAGAACATCAAGACCCCCTCTTGGGTGGCCCCCTCAAGACCTCCTCATGGAGAAGACCGGTTACCTCTTGTATCGTCCATTGTTGACTTTGGATCGTGTATCTTCCTTTGTGTTCATGGATCTAGCGCATGTGCGATCATCTTGTTGGTTTGAGTGTTCCTCTTTGTGCCCCCCCTTTGTGTTTTCCCCTCGTGTTCGTCGTGTTCTTTGCGGGATTCTGCTCCTTTCGTGAAAGATCGGGCGATTAGGGTTCTACCCTACATCATCTTGGTATCTAGAGCCACGTTGATCATGATTTCGGAGCCTCCCCTCTTGTTTTCTAGCCTAATTTTTTTGTGTTCTTCCCCATTTTCAAAAATCCCCACCAAAAATAGCCCCCATTTTTTTGTGATTTGTTGGTGAGATGAAGTTTTGTTGGATTTGATCCGCGGATTTCGTGTGTTACAGGTAGATCTAGCTTCCTTCCACTTTTCCCCAATTTCCATCAACAATTTTTTGCCGAATTTTGCCCGGATTCAACCTCCCCTTGCGAACTTCTTCGAATCCTTCCACGGATCCAGAGCCCGGACATCCGGCCACGACCCCGGACGTCCGGCCCCTGGCAGCACCACTTCCTGTCCACCGCCCGTTTTCCGTCCATTTTCCACCAATTTTTGTTCCGGTGCCCACATATACTTCCGCATACCTCCACCACTTCCGCATAGCCCCACCATATACCACTAGACACCCTCACAATTTCCGCATACCACCACCATTTTGAACCGTTTCGCTCTCCGACACGTTTGCTACTCCGAGTTTTGAGAATTTGAGTTGCGGCACCGTATCCTTTTGTGTTTCGGCTATCTAGGTACGGTTCGACATCAACATCACCGCCGCTCATCTTCGCCATGGACGCGTCATCAACAACGACAACCTCGACTACACCTTGGATTCGTGCCACCATTTTGACACCATACCGTACGCAAGAAACGGTAACCTCGTCTTGGTATTGGACATATCACTCTTGCCATTACATTGATAGCCATCATAGCCTTACTCCTTTTGCATTGCTTACCCATCGAGACTAGCCATTGAGTATTGCCGGCAACGAGACTTGTGCACATTAGTGATCATACTTCCCATAGCATACATACATCATTGTTGCATATATTGGTATCATCTCTTGTGTCACAAAGTTTTCATAGCATACTCAATTGCTATCTTGGTTCGTCAAGCATTGCATGAGAAAAGAGCTCAAACAACAAAGAGCCAAACAAGCTTTTAAGCAAAGAGGAAAGATAAGCAAAGAGCTTTTAAGCAAGAACCATAGCATCATACAACATTAAGATTTCCATACTCGATCATCTTGGATCATATCATAGAGACACCTTGCATAGAGCATACTTGGGATAGAAGTCGTTGCATTTTTGCTAAGTAGGTTGTGCACAAGTTCTTGTATCCGCCTATTGTGCAATCGTGCTAGCGTCTCTCTAGTGTTGTGCAACAAGAGCATTTTTGTGGATTCCACATTTTGGCTCACCCTTGGTTGCACGACCCCACTTATCTTTTTGCGTGTGTGTTTCCGTGTACCTTATATGCTTGGTCTACTTGTTACATTGCATCTTGCAAATCTTTTCCAACATTATTGAAGCTCACATACAATTGCATCAAATTTTGTGCCACCATCCTAACCAAGCTCCACCATAAGCTTTTACTTGTGTAGGTGTGAGAAACCGACAAGAATTGGTACCAATTGTGCTATTTCCTTGTCCTACATTGGAGTGATCATCAATCCACTTTCAACTTCGGTCAAGGTACATTTGGTATCCATTCTTATCTTTCTACTACTCACATTTGTCTTGGAATGATGGATAGGCCTAGTACTTCTACCAACCCACTCTTCATGGAGCAAGATGATGACATGAACTCCTTCATCACCAAGAGTCATATCTTTGGTGCACAACGTGCTTTGCATCAAGAGCAACAAGCCATGAGTGACCGCATCGACAACCTCACCACCGACTTGCGACTCTCCGAGCAACATACAAGGGACTACTTCGACCACAAGCTCGATGATCACAAGCAAGAGAATGATGCAAGAATGGACGAGATTCGTGCTTTGTTGCTCAACCGCTCTTCTTCCACTTCAAGAAGGAGCCGTTCAAGTCGACACTCCGACTTGACCCTCTCCAGCTGAAGTACACCGACATCAAACACTCTTCGCCATGCCGCGCGCAACGAGCATCAAGCAAGCCTCAATCCTCTACGCGACACCGACTCACAAGAGCACCGAAGACGTCAAAACCAAGAGGCTTTTGCGCTAGCACGAGAACGGCAACGACAATGCCAACATGAAGAGGAAGAGCGAGCGCGTCTAAACCAAAATGCACAAGATGCCGAGGCACAACGTCAAGATCAACAACTCCGTGACGCTCAAGCACTTGAGGCGCAAGAAGCCCTACGAGATTCAAGTCGAGCCGTAGCCGATCGAGGCCAACAAGCACGTGAACAAGAGGAACCACTTCGCAAATAAATTCATGAACGATGACATCAAGCTCGCGTGCATCGTCAAGTTCCTCCTTGAGCTCGACAAGCTCCTTCACAAGCTCGCCAAGAACAACAAGTTCATCAAGAGCATGAAGACAATGGAGATCCTCCACGACAAGAGCAACATGAGGATGACAACCCTCCGCACCAAGAGCACCACGAGCTGAACAATCATCAACAACATGGGCGTCATCATCCCCGACCCCAACACAATGAAGAGCAATGCTACGGCAAACTCAAGTTTACCATCCCCAAGTTCAACGGAAGCAACGATCCCGAAGAGTACCTTTCATGGGCATTGAATGTTGACAAGATCTTCCGTTTGCACAACTATGAAGAAGAGAAGAAGATCGCGATGGCATCCCTTGAGTTTCAAGACTATGTCCTCATTTGGTGGGAACAAGTCATCGAGCGTCATGAGGCAAGAGGTGAACCACCCATCACTACTTGGGCGCAAATGAAGGATGTCATGAGAGCACGCTTCGTGCCTACCTACTACAACCGCGGCCTCTTCAAGAAACTCCAACAACTCAAGCAAGGAACCAAGAGCATTGAAGAGTACTACAAGGAGATGGAGATTGCCATGATAAGAGCTAACGTCACGGAATATGATGAGCAAACTATGGCACGTTTCTTGAATGGACTCAATCGTCCCATCAAGAAGATCGCTGACTTCCAACCATACTCAAATCTCATCGAGCTAGTGCACCAAGCTACCAAAGCGGAACACCAAGTGCAAGATGATTTCAAGTATGCCAAGTTCTCATCCAAGTCCTACGGCTTCTACAACAACTAAGATTCAATGAATCCAACTCCGTCTACCAAGCCTTCTACAAGAAACGTCGACAAGTCGAGTTCCAAGAAAGCTTCGTCAACTCCAAGTCATCCTACTACGAGCAACTTCAAACCAAGAGCTTCATCATCATCAACCCCAACCGATGAGACCGTCAAGACAAGTTCCTTCAAGTGTTTCACTTGCGGAGGCCGAGGCCACAAGTCCTATGTGTGCACCAATAAGCGAACCATTATTCTCAACGACGATGGCACTTATGACTCAATGAGTGAAGGCGAAATGGAAGCCCTTGAGCAATTCGCCATGCACCGGAAAGTGAACGATGAAGAAGAACAAGTCTTCTGCGATGAAGATTCAAGTCCCGCTCTCGTTGTCTCAAAGGTCTTGACTCTCCAACATCATCAAGAAGAAGACCAACGATGCCACATCTTTCATACCAAGGCCGACATCAATGGACGATCCGCCAAGGTCATCATCGATGGAGGGAGTTGTCATAACTTGGCAAGTGAAGAACTTTGCTCAAAGCTCCAATTGCCCAAGACGAAGCACCCCCATCCATACAAAGTACAATGGCTTAGCGACTTCGGCACTATCCAAGTCGAGCATCGAGTACAAGTCTCCTTCAAAATTGGCGCCTAGGAAGACACTTTAGAGTGTGATGTCATTCCAATGACCGTTTGCCACCTTCTTCTTGGACGCCCATGGCAATTTAATAGAGGTGTGATCCACAACGGCTGAACGAACCACTACATCTTCAAGATGCAAGGAAAGGAGTACGTACTTCGCCCCATGTCTCCAAGCCAAGTGATCGCTGACAAGCAAAGAACCACCCATCATGGAGAGAATAGTGAGAGAGCGACCCACCCAAAAGAGAGTGAGCGCCACAAGCCCAAATCGAGTGCCTCCATGATGAGTGAAAATAAGAATCTAGTTATATTTGCCACCAAACGTGAGATAAGAGAAGTGTGTGAGAACCCATCTAGTGTGATACACTATGTCCTTTTGTGCAAGGACAACACACCAAAAGCTAACACTTTTCACACTCTACCTTTAGTCTTGTCTTCTCTTTTGCAGGAATTTCAAGATGTTTTCCCTGATGAGCTACCTCCGGGTCTACCTCCTCTACGAGGCATTGAGCACCGAATCGACCTCATCCCCGGAGCACCTCTTCAGAACAAAGCACCATACCGTGTCAACCCCGAAGAAACCAAATAAATACAAAGGCAAGTAAAACATCTCATAGAACATGGACATGTGCGCGAAAGTTTAAGTCCTTGTGTCATTCCGGTCATTCTTGTGCCAAAACGAGACAGTAGCTTTTGCATGTGCTCCGATTGTAGACCTATCGATGCTATCACCATTCGATATAGGTATCCCATTCCACGCCTAGACGATATGCTTGATGATCTTAGCGGTGCCACTATCTTTTCCAAAATTGATCTTAAGAGTGGTTACTATCAAATCCGCATACAAGAGGGTGATGAATGGAAAACCGCTTTCAAAACCAAGTTTGGTTTGTATGAGTGGTTAGTCATGCCTATGGGTCTTTCGGAAGCACCGGGTACTTTTATGCGTCTCATGCATTATGTCTTTCGCCCTTATAGTGGTGAGTTTGTTGTGGTTTACTTCGATGACATTCTTGTGTTTAGCAAATCTCTCAAAGAGCATGTCACCCATGTCCGCACCGTTTTGCAAACTCTTAGAAAAGAGTGCCTCTATGCTAATATGGAGAAATGCCTTTTTGGTGTTGATAAGCTCGTTTTCTTGGGTTTTGTTGTTTCCTCTAAGGGTGTTCATGTTGATGAGTCCAAGATCAATTCTATAAGGACTTGGCCACAACCAACCAACTTGCATCAAGTGCCTAGCTTTCTTGGCCTTGCGGGTTTCTATCATCGCTTTGTGAAGGATTTTAGCACCATTGCATCTCCTTTGCATGCTTTGAGCAAGAAGAATGCGCCTTTTGTTTGGGGACCATCCCAAGATACCGCATTCAATGAGCTTAAGAATTTGCTTACTCATGCTCCCGTGCTTGCATTACCCAACTTCGACAAGCCTTTTGAGATTCATTGCGATGCTAGTGGTAATGGCATAGGAGGTGTGTTAACGCAAGAGAAGCACCCCATAGCTTATTTTAGTGAGAAACTTTTCGGAGCGCAACTCAATTACCCCATCTATGAAAAAGAGCTATATGCTTTAGTGTGAGTCTTGCATGAATGGGAACATTACCTTCGTCCCCATGAGTTTATCATTCATACCGATCATGAGATTCTCAAGTATCTTAAGGGACAAACCAAGTTGAACAAGAGTCATGCTAAATGGAGTGAATTTATCGAGTCTTTTCCTTATGTCATCAAGTACATCAAAGGTAAGAAAAATGTTGTAGCGGATGCTCTTTCCCGCATATGCATGCTTGTGACTCAACTTGAATTGGATATCATTGGCTTTGAGCACATAAAAGACTTGTATGAGCATGACCCTACTTTTGCTACTCCTTATGCCAAGTGTTTAATGCATACTTCTTGGGAACGCTATTACATAAAGGATGGATATCTTATGAGAGCTAACAAACTTTGTATCCCCGAGTCTTCTCTTCGTTTGTTGCTTTTGCAGGAATCTCATGGAGGAGGCTTAATGTGTCACACCTTGCATTTTGTAGCATGTCATTTGCATTAATAAGGCATGAAAATTTGGACCAACAAAAACTTTTGCATTATTTGGCTTTTATTTGGAGTTGGTTTTCTCTCTGTGATTTTCAAGTGCTCTTTAAAGTCAACTACTCCACTTTATATACTTCATCTCCCTGCCCCAAACTTCTGCCCAATGATCATGCCATGTTTATAGTGCAATATAGTATTTTCTTACAAAAATAAATTGGCCAAAAAGTATTTTCAAAATTTAGTTTTCCAAAAACCCCTGAATTGAGGCTTGCACTACAAGTACTTGATTTAGGGTATGAAAAATATTTTAAAGAGTATATTTGGAACCTAATAGATATAGGATTCCCATAAACCACAAAAATATAATTTTAAAAGTTATTTTCCTATTTTATTTAAAAGCTTTTTCTTAAGGCCAGAAATGGTCTTTAATAGGGAAAACTTATTTTATTGTTTCAAAAATATTTGACAAAAATCAGGGAAACTCTGTGGACATATATTTTCCATATATAAGAGTTTCAACACACGGTCATGTTCAAAATATTGGACAAAACCTCCCAAAACCATTTCTCCCCATTTCAAGGATTTGAAATATTTCTACAGGAAATATTTTCATAAAAATCCAAGAAAATTCTAGCAAGTCACATGTACATAATATGATGACATTTCAGAGTTTCGGATCAATCCAAACTGTTTTGGTTCACAAAAGTGCCCCAAAACCATCTCTGTCGAGATTCAAATTTGAACAACTTTGTACTACCAACTTTCTCTCCTTGACTCCAACTTTTGTGAGCATGTTCACATGACCAAATTAAGCCACTACACTAAGTGGTGCATCAAGGGGAAGTTATGTGCTCAACTAGATCTGCAGAAGTTCATTTCTGCTAATTTCTAGGGTTTACAAAAGTTGCATTGGCAACTTTGCCGAAATGAGCTCAAAATTGGTGGAAGGCCCTAATTATATGTGAAATTTCACCCTGTGGAGTCTCATGGCAAATGGAAATCATCTACTTGCCCAAACCAGCATCAAACACCTTCCGCCACTTTACCAAAATCCCATTTTTGGCCTTTTCCACTTATCTCCGTAGGCTCAACTTTCTACCACGACCCCTCCTAGTCCCCCTCTAGCACATGTAGTCTTTTCTGCCCGAGGAAGCAATGATGAAGCGGGGAGAACCCAATTTTTTTCTATGGACAGTGGATTCCTCCCTCTCTCTCAGCCTCATTCTCTCCCCTCAGCTTTCCAGAGCATCCAAGGCTCTCCCCAGCTTTTGCCCACGCCCCTTGCAGTTGCCAGACACAAGTGGACACGCGAGGACGCGGGAAAACCGCGGATGCCGGCCAAAGTCGCGCTCTGGAGCGCCTGGCAGAGCACCGGACCGTTGACGCCGCGTTCCCTGCCGCCTCGAGCCTCCCCGCGCGCTAGTCGATGCCCCTCGACGTCCGCTCCACGCCAGCAGGCCGCCCACTTGCTCCAGCACCGTCCTCTCTCTCTTGCAGCTCGTGCCAGAGCGTCGCCCCACTCCTGTGGCCTGCCCACAGCTCGTCCCGCTCCTCCTCTCTCTCCCTAGCACCATAAATCGCTCCCACGAACACCCCCGAGCCCTTCATTTCCTCTCTAATGGCCACCCGAGCCGATCCCGCAGACGCCCCTAGGCCGCGCCTATGGTGGACCTCGGCCAGCCTATATAAGACGACCCCGAGCCCCTCTCTCACTCCATGTCGCTCCCCCACACTCCTAATAAACCTCCCGCACCACCCTTTTTCCTCCAGAGCCGCCTGAGCTCGAGATCGAGCTCGAGCTCCGCCGCCTCGGCTTGTCGGCGTTCGCGCGATACAGGCCTCCTCCGCCCCCGTTCTCTCTCGATCTGGAACCGCACGGCATCACTGACCCTTTCCCCTCTCTTCCCCACTCTTTTTGCAGCTGGTAACGACCGGAACCACCGACGCCCGAAGCACCTCCGCCGCGTGACCTCGTCGGCGGCGAACCAGGCTGCCCCGGCGACCACCTCCACCACCACCCGAACGGCGACATCCCCCTGAGTCCAACGGTGCCACCCGCTCGACTGCCGTGCCCTGTAGCGTCTCCGGTGAGCTCGCCGACCTCTCTGTCTCGAGGTTAGAGATGACAGGTGGAGCCCACCTGTCATCCTCACCTCTCCCTCGCCCCTCTCTCTCTCGCTGACGCCCGGGCCCCGCCCGTCAGGTCTGAAAATCTGACACGCGCGCTGGCTCTCCTGGGCCTTTTCCCCTTTGGGCCTGCTGCACTGCAGCTATTCTGGCCCAGCGGGCACAGTGCCCTTTTTCTTTTTCTTTTTCTATCCCTTTTCCAAAAATTCCACATGATTAAATATTCATCCAAATGCAATAATTCCTGTTCCTAAAATCCTGTAAAAATCCCACCTATTTAATGGTGTAGCTTTCATACATGCCCAACCAACTTTTCTGTGCTGTTCAAATTTAAATTCAAATTTGAGCAATTAAATCCTTGTTTTCAAGGACTTTTCAAAACCCTGTCGGGTGCCACTTATGCCCGAGGGAGATAATGAGTTGGGTAACCACTTGATGACGAAGTGGTGTACCGAGGCAAGTGTGTGTGTGTGTTGTTTTCGAAAGCGGATTAGATTTAAGATTTGTCGACTGTCCCAACCTTACATGCGAAACCACTCTACGCTTATATGGGAAAGGGCATTATTGATTACCTAGGCCGATACTAGCTTGGAGCCCGCATTACTAGTGATGGGCGAGTCGTTGTTGCGCTCTCTCGGGACGGGGTCGTGCCAGGTAGGGCGGCCAAGAACATTTTTATGGGGCACCAGACACACCGTTGGTACCCCGTGCCAGTGATATGTGACAAATATGGGAGCGAGGCTCCACAATTTTAAGTTGTGAAATGTTGGGCATGGGGGTTACTACCAATCGAGTGGACTCTATGTTAGTGTCGTCTAGGGAAAGGTAATGATCGGGTGCTTACCCCGGCTACTTGAGGTACCGCGGGTCGTGGATGACACGGAAGTTCCCCGGATCTTGTGGGTAAAGTGTGCAACCTCTGCAGAGTGTAAAACTATTCGAATAGCCGTGTCCACGGTCAAGGACAGTTGGGCGGTGCTGCTTAAACTATGTCCTGAGTTTTACAGACCGTGTGTCCGTGTTGATAAACCATTTGGGGTAAGTCAGATGGCTTGACATGATGATCAAGTTGGATTGGTGTACAACTCCGCTTATGTTGATATCTGTAACTTGTTCATACGGATATCTGTACTCTCGTGATGCGTACTTTACATGTTGATAGATCATGTCTTTGCACTAAAAACTAGCTTTCTGCAAACTACCTACTTAGTGCTATATCACTGCATTATTGTGCCCTGTTCCAATTATGGGTTGCTTGCGAGTACATTCAAAGTACTCATTGGCTTGCCACTAGTTATTTAATTGGCCAGTCATGGAAGAACAGGAGTTCGAAGAAGAGTTCTTTGGAGATGAACATGCGAACTAGGACGTTTCCCAGTCAGAATGCCTATAGGGTTAAGGCAGATGGCATGGGTTCTACTTATCGACGAAGATTTCCGCTGCTTAAGTTTATTTGGTAGTCAGCCCTTATGGTTTTTTTGTAAGACTTGACCATAATGGTCATAATTTGTGTAAGACGGTATGTATGGATGTAAGACTCTTGTTATTCAACTTCTGTGTGTTCAGTGAGCATTGATCTCTGGGATCACTGTACACAGGCATTCGGTGATCACGACTTATGAGTCGGGGTCCCCACATAGCTGGTATCAAAGCCATCCTGACTGTAGGGAGCCTTAGTTAGCATGGACGTTAGTTAGAGTGAGACTATCTACAAAATTACCTATATACCTACGTTTTCTAAAAATATCCCAAACATGGGTCATATCCCCTCTATTACCCTTCCCCTTCCACTTTTGTAGATGGCCGTCGTACCCGAGGACTTCCTGACCACTGGATTTCCCGTGCTTCTTGAGGACAGCCTCAAGAAGTGCCAGTTCACTCGAGCCCCCACCTTCTCCTATCACGAGCACTGGATCAACAACGCCAAGAAGGAGTATCACGTGGAGGTAGTCATGAGGGCGAACGACTCTCCGACAAGATGGTTCTTTGAAGGACCCCAGATGGCAACCCTGCTCCTCGCCGTTGAGACTGCTGCACTTAGGGCACTGACTCACCTTCGGGATATTTTGCCAGAGATGGCAAGTGAGCCAGCCACTCGTTACCTGCCTTATCGTAAGGAGGGTGATGATGAGAGCAGCGCACCAGCTCCACCCATGGACGAGGGGCTTCCCCTCCGTTTCCAGACCTACTTCAGCTTGTGTGCTGACAGCCTTGCACAACACTTGTCCTCGGAGTCGATGGAGCTTCGGAGGGAACTCCATGAGACCAAGGAACTCCTCCTCTTAGCTCAGATAAAGGAAGACAGGATCAAGAAGGATGGTGCACCCCCTGGACAGCCCGTTGTTGCCTATCGAGGCGGGCGACCCCCACAGGCTAGGCATGCCAAGGGATCATCTCGGCCACGCTGTATGACGACGAAGGAATATCGCAACCTCTTCATGGTGCCACCGGCGAAGCAGCGCCGTGTTCAGCTCCTCCACTCCCCCACTCCCTCAAGTGACGAGGAAACTGAGACAGATGAAGGTGAGGAGGAAGACCCAGAGGAGCCAGAATACGTGACCGAGCATTCCACGACTTAGACACTGTTTAGGACTAGGATAGGCCAGTCCGTAAGCCTTAAGGTAGGATAGGTCATGTACCCCTTATGCGAAGTCGAGTCCATGTAACGGTTCGAATGAAACCATGTTGTGTTGTGTTTGCTTTCGACTTGTTTTGATGAAAGTTGTACTCTCCCTTCGGGGACTTGTAAACGACTACATCGCCCATTTGGTTTTAGTGCATGAGTTTGGCCCTTCTGGCCCTTGCTTAACTTAAAATTGTGTCACACCCACCCCCTTACTAGGCACCCATCTACACTGTTTTCCCTCATTTTATCCCAATCATGAGACCTTGACCGCTCCAATAGGATGCCTATTGTAACTCGTATTGGTACTTCTACCCAGCACCAAGAAGCCGTAGGTTCTGCCGGAGCAGGAACCAGTCAGGACCAAACCCAAGGACAAGCCCCACCACCGCCACCACCTCCAAACCTGTACATGGCTCAGCTTCTCCAAGCCTTCCGAGAGGAACGCCAAGACAACACTGCAGCCCTCCAGATGATTGCTCAGGCTGTCAACCGCCAGCCGGCGGGGAATGGCAATGGACGTTCCACGTTGGCGGAGTTCAAGAAGCATGCACCACCCACCTTCATCGAGACTGTTGAACCCCTGGATGCAGACGACTGGGTCCGCACCATTGAGGATCTGCTGGAACTAGTCGGATGCATTGAGGACCGTGAGAAGGTGGCATATGCTGCTCACTGTCTTGGGGGAACTGCCAGAGCTTGGTGGGATGGATTCAAGGCCATGCACGCTGAGCAAAACATCACTTGGAATGACTTCAAGGTAGAATTCCGCAAGGCCCATATTCCTTCCGGAATTATGGCCATCAAGAAGCGTGAGTTCCGTGCCTTGAAGCAAGGAAGTAGCACTATCAAGGAGTACATGCAGAAGTTCAGTGTTCTCTCAAGGTATGCTCCTGAGGATCTCAGCACTGATGCTGCCAAAAGAGAGCGCTTCATGGAAGGCCTTAACCAGACTCTGCAGTACTCGCTTGTTGTGTGTGACTGCCCAACCTTTCCTGATCTGGTGAACAAGGCACTCATGCTTGAGGACAAGCGACGTGCTTTGGACGATACTCGTAAGCGCAAGATGATCAGCAAGGGTAGCTCCAGCAACCAGAAGCCTCGCCCGTGGCAGCCAGCCCCGGTCAAGCCAACCTATCAGCAGCCAAGAGCCCCTGCACCCCGCACCAACTATCAACCTCAGCAGTATGCTAACCCCAGGCCAGCTTTCAACAACCCCAATAACAATGCTGGCAAGAGCAGCAACCCCAATCAAGTAACTTGCTTTGGATGTGGTCAGGCAGGACACTACTCCAAGTATTGCCCCAATAAGAAGCCCGACGCCCCATGCCCCAATACGCAGAACCAAGGCCAAGGTCATGGGATGCCACCAAGGAACCAAGCTCCCCACAACCCGCCCAACAATGGCAAGGGTCGTGTGAATCATGTCACTGTAGAAGAAGCCCAAGAAGACCCGGACGTCGTGCTGGGTACGTTCCTTGTCAACTCAGCACCTGCAACTGTCTTGTTTGATTCAGGAGCCACACATTCATTTGTCACCCAAAAGTTTGCATTAAAATGTGGCATGACCCCTACACCCCTGAATAACCCTATGGTGGTACAAACCCCCGGAGCGGAGATGAGAGCCAAGGTAGGTTGTAAGGGAGTCGGAATTGTCATTAACGGGGTAGACTTCCTAGCAGACCTTATCGTCTTAAGATCACAAGGCTTGGATGTGATCTTAGGAATGAATTGGCTCATCAAGCACCAAGGCTTGTTAGATTGCGCCAACCAGACCGTCACTGTGACCAATGACCAAGGAGTCGAAGTTAAATTTGCTCCCAACCCCTCCTCTGCTCAAGGCGCCCAAGTCAACTATCTGTCAGAAGTTGGATTGGAGCAAGTGCCGGTAGTAAACGAATACCCCGATGTCTTCCCTGATGAGCTACTAGGAATGCCTCCTGACCGAGACATTGAGTTCATCATCGAGCTCATACCCGGAGCAGGGCCCATCTATAAGAAGCCTTATGGAATGGGATCGGAAGAGTTAGCTGAATTGAAGAAGCAACTGGAAGAGCAGTTGAGGAAGGGATTTATCCGCCCTAGTGCCTCCCCTTAGGGATCACCTGTTCTGTTTGTGGCAAAGAAGGACGGTACCATCTTCTTGTGCATTGACTATCGCTCCCTTAATGAAGTTACAATCAAGAACAAGTATCCACTTCCAAAGATTGAAGATCTGTTTGATAAACTCAATGGGGCCAAGGTGTTCTCCAAGCTCGACCTCAGATCTGGGTACTACCAGCTGAAAATCAGACCCAAGATATTCCGAAGACGGCATTTGTAACCAGATATGGCCTATATGAGTGCATGGTCATGTCCTTTGGATTGACCAATGCCCCAGCTTACTTCATGTATCTCATGAATAAGGTCTTCATGGAATATTTGGACAAGTTTGTCGTCGTCTTCATTGATGACATTCTTGTCTTCTCGAAGACGGAAGAAGAGGACGAGCAACACTTGAGGATGGTCCTAGACAAGCTTCGAGAGCACCAACTGTATGCCAAGTTCAGCAAGTGTGAATTTTGGCTGCATGAGGTTGGATTCTTGGGTCATAAATTGACTGCCGAAGGATTGTCGGTGGATCCCACCAAGATCCAAGCCGTGACTGAATGGCAAACCCCGAGCAATGTGAAGGAAGTCAGAAGCTTCCTCAGACTCGCGGGATATTACCACAAGTTCGTTGAAGGGTTCTCAAGCATTGCCCGACCCATGACCCAGCTCTTGAAGAAGGACAAGAAGTTTGAATGGACGCCGAAGTGCGAAGAAAGCTTCCAGGAGCTGAAGAAGAGATTGACCACTGCCCCAGTTCTGGCTACACCTGATATTCACAAGGAATTTGTGATATATTGTGATGCCTCGCGAACTGGACTGGGAAGTGTTCTGATGCAAGAAGGTAGAGTCATAGCATATCTATCCAGATAGCTACATCCTCACGAAGAGAACTACGCTACTCATGACCTCGAGTTGGCAGCTGTAGTTCATGCCATGAAAACATGGCGGCATTACCTCCTAGGGAAGCGGTGTGAGATATACACGGATCACAAAAGTCTGAAGTATATTTTCACTCGGAAGGAATTGAACATGAGGCAGAGAAGGTGGCTAGAATTGATCAAGGATTATGATCTCAGTGTTCAATACCACCCTGGAAAGGCTAATGTGGTAGCAGATGCATTAAGCAGAAAGGCTTGTTCCTTGAATGCTATGCTTAAGGAAAAGCTACCCGCCTTGTATAAGGAACTTGAAAGGTTCGGGTTGGAAATGGTTGCACCAGGATTCTTGGCCAACCTCAAAGTCAAGCCTACCCTGATGGATGATGTTAAGGAAGCTCAGAAGGAACACAGGAGTATTTAAGGCATCAAGAGGAAGATCAAGGCATGCAAGGCCCCAGGATTCTCAGAGGATGAGCAATGAATTTTGTGGTTCAGGAATCGCATTTGCGTACCCAACAAGGTTGAGCTCAAGAACTTGATCTTGCAAGAAGCTCATGACACCCTGTATTCCATCCATCCTGGAGGGACCAAGATGTATCAAGACCTTAAGGAAAGATTTTGGTGGCACGTGATGAAAAGAGAGATTGCCACCTATGTTGCAAAGTGTGATGTATGCCAAAGGGTCAAGGCTGAATATCAGCGACCTGCTGGATTGCTGCAACCACTCAAGGTCCCCGAGTGGAAATGGGATAAAGTCGGAATGGATTTCATCACTGGACTACCTAGGTCAAACAAGGGACATGACTCCATCTGGGTCATAGTCGATCATTTGACCAAAGTAGCCCATTTCATTCCTGTCAAGACTACCTATGATGGCAACCAACTGGCAACCCTTTACATCAACAGAATTGTAAGCCTTCATGGTGTTCCTAAGGAGATTGTGTCCGATCGAGGGACCCAGTTTACCTCAAGGTTCTGGAAGAAGTTCCAAGAGGCTATGGGAACCAAGTTGTCCTTCAACACTGCTTTCCACCCACAGGCCGGGGGTCAGACAGAGCGAGTGAATCAAATACTCGAAGACATGCTCCGAGCCTGTGTCTTAGCATATGGAGCTAAGTGGGAAGAATGCCTCCCTTTTGCCGAGTTCTCCTATAACAACAGTTATCGGTCAAGCCTTCGGATGGCACCATTTGAGGTGTTATATGGGTGGAAGTGCCGCACGCCCCTCAATTGGTCAGAAACCAGAGAAGGACTAGTATTTGGGCCCGATATCCTCCGTGAAGCAGAAGAGCAAGTTCAGCTAGTCAGAGAGCGACTGAAGACCGCCAAGTCAAGACAGAAGAGCTATGCTGACACTCGTCGCCGACAAGTAGACTTCCAAGTCGGAGACCATGTATACATGCGAGTAACTCCTCTTAAGGGAACAAAGCGTTTCCACGTTAAGGGAAAGCTCACACCAAGATTTATTGGCCCCTTCGAGATCACCGCACGACGCGGAGAAGTGGCTTACCAGTTGGAACTGCCACCTGAACTATCCAATGTGCACAACGTATTCCATGTGTCACAACTCTGGAAGTGTCTCCAAGTTCCAGACAAGCCTGATCTTTACAAGGACGTCAATCACAAAGCCATTGATCTTCAGCCAAATTTAACCTACCGTGAGAGGCCCATCTGCATTTTGGACGAGGCTGAACGACGCACACGAAGCCGCACCATTAAGTACTTCAAGGTCCAGTGGAGCAACCACACTGAAGCAGAAGCAACCTGGGAACGTGAAGACTACCTTAGATCCGAGTTACCCAATCTCTTTTAAAGCCTAGTTTGGGAATCTCGGGGACGAGATTCTTGTAAGGGGGGTAGGTCTGTCACACCCTGCATTTTGTAGCATGTCATTTGCATTAATAAGGCATGAAAATTTGGACCAACAAAAACTTTTGCATTATTTGGCTTTTATTTGGAGTTGGTTTTCTCTCTGTGATTTTCAAGTGCTATTTAAAGTCAACTACTCCACTTTATATACTTCATCTCCCTGCCCCAAACTTCTGCCCAATGATCATGCCATGTTTATAGTGCAATATAGTATTTTCTTACAAAAATAAATTGGCCAAAAAGTATTTTCAAAATTTAGTTTTCCAAAAACCCCTGAATTGAGGCTTGCACTACAAGTACTTGATTTAGGGTATGAAAAATATTTCAAAGAGTATATTTGGAACCTAATAGATATAGGATTCCCATAAACCACAAAAATATAATTTTAAAAGTTATTTTCCTATTTTATTTAAAAGCTTTTTCTTAAGGCCAGAAATGGTCTTTAATAGGGAAAAATTATTTTATTGTTTCCAAAATATTTGACAAAAATCAGGGAAACTCTGTGGACATATATTTTCCATATATAAGAGTTTCAACACACGGTCATGTTCAAAATATTGGACAAAACCTCCCAAAACCATTTCTTCCCATTTCAAGGATTTGAAATATTTCTACAGGAAATATTTTCATAAAAATCCAAGAAAATTCTAGCAAGTCACATGTACATAATATGATGACATTTCAGAGTTTCGGATCAATCCAAACTGTTTTGGTTCACAAAAGTGCCCCAAAACCATATCTGTCCAGATTCAAATTTGAACAACTTTGTACTACCAACTTTCTCTCCTTGACTCCAACTTTTGTGAGCATGTTCACATGACCAAATTAAGCCACTACACTAAGTGGTGCATCAAGGGGAAGTTATGTGCTCAACTAGATCTGCAGAAGTTCATTTCTGCTAATTTCTAGGGTTTACAAAAGTTGCATTGGCAACTTTGCCGAAATGAGCTCAAAATTGGTGGAAGGCCCTAATTATATGTGACATTTCACCCTGTGGAGTCTCATGGCAAATGGAAATCATCTACTTGCCCAAACCAGCATCAAACACCTTCTGCCACTTTACCAAAATCCCATTTTGGCCTTTTCCACTAATCTCCGTAGGCTCAACTTTCTACCACGACCCCGCCTAGTCCCCCTCTAGCACCTGTATGATTTTCTGCCCGAGGAAGCAATGATGAAGCGGGGAGAACCCCATTTTTTTCTATGGACAGTGGATTCCTCCCTCTCTCTCAGCCTCATTCTCTCCCCTCAGCTTTCCAGAGCATCCAAGGCTCTCCCCAGCTTTTGCCCACGCCCCTTGCAGTTGCCAGACACAAGTGGACACGCGAGGACGCGGGAAAACCGCGGATGCCGGCCAAAGTCGCGCTCTGGAGCGCCTGGCAGAGCACCGGACCGTTGACGCCGCGTTCCCTGACCAGCTCGAGCCTCCCCGCGCGCCAGTCGATGCCCCTCGACATCTGCTCCACGCCAGCAGGCCGCCCACTTGCTCCCGCGCCCTCCTCTCTCTCCTGCAGCTCGCGCCAGAGCACCGCCCCACTCGGCCAATGCTCGCGCCGCTCCTGTGGCCCTCCCACAGCTCGTCTCGTTCCTCCTCTCTCTCCCTAGCACCCTAAACCACTCCCACGAACACCCCCGAGCCCTTCATTTCCTCTCTAACGGCCACCCGAGCCGATCCCGTGGACGCCCGTAGGCCGCGCCTATGGTGGACCTCGGCCAGCCTATATAAGACGACCCTGAGCCTCTCTCTCACTCCCTGTCGCTCCCCCACACTCCTAATCAACCTCCCGCACCACCCTTTTTCCTCCAGAGCCGCCTGAGCTCGAGATCGAGCTCAAGCTCCGCCGCCTCGGCTCGTCGGCGTTCGCGCGGTACAGGCCTCCTCCGCCCCCGTTCTCTCTCGATCTGGAACCGCACAACATCACTGACCCTTTCCCCTCTCTTCCCCACTCCTTTTGCAGCCGGTAACGACTGGAACCACCGATGCCCGAAGCACCTCCACCGCGTGACCTCGTCATCGGCGAACCAGGCTGCCCCGGCGACCACCTCCACCACCACCCGAACGGCGACATCCCCCTGACTCCAACAGTGCCACTCACTCGACCTGCCGTTCCCTGTAGCGTCGCCGGTGAGCTCGCCGACCTCTCTGTCGCGAGGTTAGAGATGACAGGTGGAGCCCACCTGTCATCCTCACCTCTCCCTCGCCCCTCTCTCTCTCGCTGACGCCCGGGCCCCACCCGTCAGGTCTGAAAATCTGACACGCGCGCGCTGGCTCGCGTGGGCCTTTTCCCCTCTGGGCCTGCTGCACTGCAGCTGTTCTGGCCCAGCGGGCACAGTGCCCTTTTTCTTTTCCTTTTTCTATCCCTTTTCCAAAAATTCCACAGGATTAAATATTAATCCAAATGCAATAATTCCAGTTCCTAAAATCCTGTAAAAATCCCACATATTTAATGGTGTAACTTTCATACATGCCCAACCAACTTTTCTATGTTGTTCAAATTTAAATTCAAATTTGAGTAATTAAATCCTTGTTTGAAAATCCATTGCTCTGTCTCTGTAGCTCCAAATCCAGAAATAAGAATGTACCCCTTCTTAGTTTTAACCCTAGTATTTAACAAAAATGGGTTGACATTTTTTTGAGCACTTTGGGTTTTCTGTTTTATTATTGCCTTATTTTGTCGTTATTATTTTGCGACGATAGATTGCGTTGCTGACGAGGGAGTTGGAACAGAAGACTTTGAAGACCCAGAAGACTTTGCTGAGCCAGGCAAGCAGCCCTTTGACCATGTCTATGAAACCTTTTTATGCATGTCATATGGCACTTTTATTGCTTGCATCGAAGTCATGATAATGTGGTGACCACTTAAGGTGGTTTGCCTCCGTTGCTTTTCCTTGTTGACACTTGCATGATGCATGACCCTACCATTCTATGAGGGTTATGCGAGTGGGTGCAGTTAGGATGCTAAGTAGATGCTACGCAAATGGGATGGGTATATGCATGGTGAAGGAAACCAAGTTGTTTTCAAGGACTTCTCAAAACCCTGTCGGGTGCCACTTATGCCCGAGGGAGATAATGACTTGGGTAACCACTTGATGGCGAAGTGGTGTACCGAGGCAAGTGCGTGTGTGTGTGTGTTGTTTTCGAAAGCGGATTATATTTAAGATTTGTCGACTGTCCCAACCTTACATGCGCAACCACTCTACCCTTATATGGGAAATGGCATTATTGATTATCTAGGCCGATACTAGCTTGGAGCCCGCATTACTAGTGACGGGAGAGTCGTTGTTGCGCTCTCTCGGGACGGGGTCGTGCCAGGTAGGGCGGCCAAGAACATTTTTATGGGGCACCGGACACACCGTTGGTACCCCGTGCCAGTGGTATGTGACAAATATGGGAGCGAGGCTCCACAATTTTAAGTTGTGAAATGTTGGGCACGGGGGTTACTACCAATCAAGTGGACTCTATGTTAGTGTCGTCTAGGGAAAGGTAATGATCGGGTGCTTACCCCGGCTACTTGAGGTACCGCGGGTCATGGATGACACGGAAGTTCCCCGGATCTTGTGGGTAAAGTGTGCAACCTCTGCAGAGTGTAAAACTATTCAAATAGCCGTGTCCACGGTCAAGGACAGTTGGGCGGTTCTGCTTAAACTACGTCCAGAGTTTTACAGACCGTGTGTGCATGTTGATAAACCATTTGGGGTAAGTCAGATGGCTTGACACGATGATCAAGTTGGATTGGTGTACAACTCCACTTATGTTGATATCTGTAACTTGTTCATACGGATATCCGTACTCTCGTGATGCATACTTTACATGTTGATAGATCATGTCTTTGCACTCAAAACTAGCTTTCTGCAAACTACCTACTTAGTGCTATATCACTGCATTATTGTGCCCTGTTCCAATTATGGGTTGCTTGCGAGTACATTCAAAGTACTCATTGGCTTGCCACTGGTTATTTAATTGGCCAGGCATGGAAGAACAGGAGTTCGAAGAAGAGTTCTTTGGAGACGAACATGCGAACTAGGACGTTTCCCAGTCAGAATGCCTGTAGGGTTAAGGCAGATGGCATGGGTTCTACTTATCGACAAAGATTTCTGCTGCTTAAGTTTATTTGGTAGTCAGCCCTTATGGTTTTTTTGTAAGACTTGACCATAATGGTCATAATTTGTGTAAGACAGTATGTATGGATGTAAGACTCTTGTTATTCAGCTTCTGTGTGTTCAGTGAGCATTGATCTCTGGGATCACTGTACACAGGAATTCAGTGATCACGACTTATGAGTCGGGGTCCCCACATAATGGGACACTTTGGACGAGACAAGACGTTCGCTACGCTCTCAAAGAACTACTATTGGCCTAAGATGTTTCGCGACATCAATTGCTTCACCAACCAATGCTCTACATGTCGCAAAGCTAAGTCCAAAGCTCAATCCCATGGCCTTTATATGCCTCTACCAATTCCATATCAACCATGGGAAGATATTAGCATGGATTTCGTACTTGGTTTGCCTAGGACAAAAAATGGAAAAGTTTCGGTATTTGTCGTTGTGGACCATTTCTCTAAAATGGCACATTTCATTCCTTGCAACAAGATAGACGATGCTTCACATGTTGCCAATCTCTTTTGTAGGGAAATATTGCGTCTACATGGAGTGCCCAAGACGACCATCTCGGACCGCGGCGTCAAGTTCCTTAGCTACTTTTGGAAGAGCCTATGCGCCAAGCTCGGAATCAAACTACTCTTCTCCACGACATACCATCCTCAAACCGACGGCCAAACGGAGGTGACCAACCGCACACTCTCCGCTCTACTTCAAGTACTCATCAAGAAGAACATCAAGGAGTGGGAGGAGTGCCTACCTATCGCCGAGTTCGCCTACAACCGAGCAAGACACTCAACAACCGGAAAGTCCCCTTTCGAGGCCATGTAGGAGTACGTGGTGGGTTGTCTCATTGAAGCCGTCCTCAGGAACTGAGTTTCGTGTTTGTGATCCAAGACAATTACTACCACACATTGGGATACTTAATTGACCCTCTTGACTTATTAATTGCCTTGATCTTTGTCCAGGAGTCACAACTAGTTTCTGGTGTTTGCACGATATGTGTTAGAGGCCGTGTGTAGCACTGACCCTAGGGGTGGGCTATGATGCGGTAGAAACACCGAGGCATGGTGTACCAGGATGACACCCGAATGGTGCTCTTGGGAACCCTGCTCTCATCGTTTGGGGCTGTGATAGAACCTCAGCCAGACTTCCATTGCGGATACAGCCTCAAATAGGCGATAAACCTGGACTAGAGTCTTGTGTGGTTAGTCAGGTCGTGGCCAACTCCCTTGCCAGGCTTCCGCTTGAAGGTGCCGAGGTACATGACATGTACATGGTGGTAAGTGACGGGTGCGTGTGTGAAGAAGTACACCCCTGTGAAGGAAATATGCCCTAGAGGCAATAATAAAGTTATTATTTATTTCCTTATAATCATGATAAATGTTTATTATTCATGCTAGAATTGTATTAACCGGAAACATAATACATGTGTGAATACATAGACAAACAAAGTGTCACTAGTATGCCTCTACCTGACTAGCTCGTTAATCAAAGATGGTTGTGTTTCCTAACCATGAACAATGAGTTGTTATTTGATTAACGAGGTCACATCATTAGTTGAATGATCTGATTGACATGACCCATTCCATTAGCTTAGCACCCGGTCGTTTAGTATGTTGCTATTGCTTTTCTTCATGACTTATACATGTTCCTATGACTATGAGATTATGCAACTCCCGTTTGCCGGAGGAACACTTTGGGTGCTACCAAACGTCACAACGTAAATGGGTGATTATAAAGGAGCATTACAGGTGTCTCCAAAGGTAGATGTTGGGTTGGCGTATTTCGAGATTAGGATTTGTCACTCCGATTGTCGGAGAGGTATCTCTGGGCCCTCTCGGTAATACACATCACATAAGCCTTGCAAGCATTGCAACTAATATGTTAGTTGTGAGATGATGTATTACAGAACGAGTAAAGAGACTTGCCGGTAACGAGATTGAACTAGGTATTGGATACCGACGATCGAATCTCGGGCAAGTAACATACCGATGACAAAGGGAACAACGTATGTTGTTATGCGGTCTGACCGATAAAGATCTTCGTAGAATATGTAGGAGCCAATATGGGCATCCAGGTCCCGCTATTGGTTATTGACCGGAGACGTGTCTCGGTCATGTCTACATTGTTCTCGAACCCGTAGGGTCCGCACGCTTAAGGTTACGATGACAGTTATATTATGAGTTTATGCATTTTGATGTACCGAATGTTGTTCGGAGTCCCGGATGTGATCACGGACATGACGAGGAGTCTCGAAATGGTCGAGACGTAAAGATTGATATATTGGAAGCCTATGTTTGGACATCGGAAGTGTTCCGAGTGAAATCGGGATTTTACCGGGTTACCGGAACCCCCCGGGAGCCATATGGGCCTTCATGGGCCTTAGTGGAAAGGAGAAAGGGGCAGCCCAAGGTGGCTGCGCCTCTTCCCCCTCCCCTAGTCCTATTAGGACTAGGAGAAGGTGGCCGGCCCCTCTCTCCCTTCCCCTCCGAGGAATCCTAGTTGGACTAGGATTGGGGGGAGGAATCCTACTCCCAGAGGGAGTAGGACTCTCCTGCGCCTCCTCCTTGGCCGGCCAGCCCTCCCCCCTCTCCTCCTTTATATACGGAGGCAGGGGGCACCTCTAGACACACAAGTTGATCCACGTGATCTATTCCTTAGCCGTGTGCGGTGCCCCTGCCACCATATACCTCGATAATACTGTAGCGGAGTTTAGGCGAAGCCCTGCTGCTGTAGTTCATCAAGATCGTCACCACGCCGTCGTGCTGACGGAATCTTCCCCGACACTTTGCTGGATCGGAGTCCGGGGATCGTCATCGAGCTGAACGTGTGCTCGAACTCGGAGGTGCCGTAGTTTCGGTGCTTGATCGGTTGGATCGTGAACACGTACGACTACTTCCTCTACGTCGTGTCATCGCTTCCGCAGTCGGTCTGCGTTGGGTACGTAGACAACACTCTCCCCCTCGTTGCTATGCATCACATGATCTTGCGTGAGCGTAGGAAATTTTTTGAAATTACTACGAAACCCAACAGTGGCATCCGAGCCTAGGTTATTTATGTTGATGTTATATGCACGAGTAGAACACAAGTGAGTTGTGGACGATACAAGTCATACTGCCTACCAGCATGTCATACTTTGATTCGGCGGTATTGTTGGACGAGACGACCCGGACCAACCTTACGCGTACGCTTATGCGAGACCGGTTCCGTCGACGTGCTTTGCACATAGATGGCTTGCGGACGACTGTCTCTCCAACTTTAGTTGAACCAAGTATGGCTACGCCCGGTCCTTGAGAAGGTTAAAACAGAGTCTATTTGACAAACTATCGTTGTGGTTTTGATGCGTAGGTGAGATTGGTTCTTACTTAAGCCCTTAGCAGCCACGTAAAACATGCAACAACAAAGTAGAGGACGTCTAACTTGTTTTTGCAGGGCATTTTGTGATGTGATATGGTCAAGGCATGATGCTGAATTTTATGAGATGATCATGTTTTGTAACCAAGTTATCGGCAACTGGCAGGAGCCATATGGTTGTCGTTTTATTGTATGCAATGCAATCGCGATGTAATATTACTAAACGGTAGTGATAGTCGTGGAAGCATAAGATTGGCAAGACGACAACGATGCTACGATGGAGATCAAGGTGTCATGCCGGTGACGATGGTGATCATGACGGTGCTTCGGAGATGGAGATCACAAGCACAAGATGATGATGGCCATATCATATCACTTATATTGATTGCATGTGATGTTTATCTTTTTATGCATCTTATCTTGCTTTGATTGACGGTAGCATTATAAGATGATCTCTCACTAAAATTATCAAGAAGTGTTCTCCCTGAGTATGCACCGTTGCCAAAGTTCGTCGTGCCCAGACACCACGTGATGATCGGGTGTGATAAGCTCTACGTCCATCTACAACGGGTGCAAGCCAGTTTTGCACACGCGGAATACTCAGGTTAAACTTGACGAGCCTAGCATATACAGATATGGCCTCGGAACACGGAGACCGAAAGGTCGAGCGTGAATCATATAGTAGATATGATCAACATAGTGATGTTCACCAATGAAACTACTCCATCTCACGTGATGATCGGACATGGATTAGTTGATTTGGATCACGTGATCACTTAGAGGATTAGAGGGATGTCTATCTAAGTGGGAGTTCTTAAGTAATATGATTAAATTGAACTTAAATTTATCATGAACTTAGTCCTGGTAGTATTTTGCACATCATGTTGTAGATCAATAGCTCGCGTTGTTGCTTCCCTGTGTTTATTTTGATATGTTCCTAGAGAAAATTGTGTTGAAAGATGTTAGTAGCAAAGATGCGGATTGGATCCGTGATCTGAGGTTTATCCTCATTGCTGCACAGAAGAATTATATCCTTGATGCACCGCTAGGTGACGGACCTATTGCAAGAGCAGATGCAGACGTTATGAACGTTTGGCTAGCTCAATATGACGACTACTTGATAGTTTAAGTGCACCATGCTTAACGGCTTAAGAATTGGGACTTCAAAGACGTTTTGAACGTCATGGAGCATATGAGATGTTCCAGGAGTTGAAGCTAATATTTCAAGCAAATACCCGAGTTGAGAGATATGAAGTCTCCAACAAGTTCTATAGCTAAAAGATGGAGGAGAATCGCTCAACTAGTGAGCATGTGCTCAGATTGTCTGGGTACTACAATCGCTTGAATCAAGTGGGAGTTAATCTTCCAGATAAGATAGTGATTGACAGAATTCTCTAGTCACCATCACCAAGTTAGTAGAACTTCGTGATGAACTATGATATGCAAGGGATAACGGAAACGATTCCCAAGCTCTTCGTAATGCGGAAATTGACGAAGGTAGAAATCGAGAAAAACATCAAGTGTTGATGGTAGACAAGACCACTAGTTTCAAGAAAAGGGCAGAGGGAAGAAGGGGAACTTCAAGAAGAACAGCAAGCAAGTTGCTGCTCAAGTGAAGAAGCCCAAATCTGATCCTAAGCCTGAGACTAAGTGTTTCTACTGCAAAGGGACTGGTCACTGGAAGCGGAACTACCCCAAGTGATTGGTAGATAAGAAGGATGGCAAAGTGAACATAAGTATATTTGATATACATGATATTGATGTGTACTTTACTAGTGTTTATAGCAACCCCTTAGTATTTGATACTAGTTCAGTTGCTGAGATTAGTAACTCGAAACGGGAGTTGCAGAATAAACAGAGACTAGTTAAGGGTGAAGTGATGATGTGTGTTGGAAGTGGTTCCAAGATTGATATGATCATCGTCGCACACTCCCTATACTTTCGGGATTAGTGTTGAACCTGAATAAGTGTTATTTGGTGTTTGCGTTGAGCATGAATATGATTTGATCATGTTTATTGTAATACGGTTATTCATTTAAGTAAGAGAATAAATTGTTGTTCTGTTTACATGAATAAAACCTTATATGGTTACACACCCAATGAAAATAGTTCGTTGGATCTCGATCGTAGTGATACACATAATCATAATATTGAAACCAAAAGATGCAAAGTTAATAATGATAAGTGCAACTTGTTTGTAGCACTGCCGTTTAGGTCATATTGGTGTAAAGCGCATGAAGAAACTCCATACTGATGGGCTTTTGGAATCACTTGATTATGAATCAGTTGATGCTTGCGAACCATGCCTCATGGGCAAGATGACTAAGACTCTGTTCTTCGGAACAATGAAGCGAGCAACAGATTTGTTGGAAATCATACATACTGATGTATGTGGTCCGATGAATATTGAGGCTCGCGACAGGTATCATTACTTTCTGATCTTCACAGATGATTAGAGCAGATATGAGTATATCTACTTGATGAAACATAAGTCTGAAACATTTGAAAATTTCAAAGAATTTCAGAGTGAAGTGAAAAATCATCGTAACAAGAAAATAAAGTTTCTACGATCTGATCGTAGAGAAGAGTATTTGAGTTACGAGTTTGGCCTTCAGTTAAAAACAATGTGAAATAGTTTCACTACTCATGCCACCTGGAACACCACAATGTAATGGTGTGTCCGAACGTCATAACCGTACTTTATTAGATATGGTGCGATCTATGATGTCTCTTACCAATCTACCACTATCGTTTTGGGTTTATGCATTAGAGACAACTGCATTCACGTTAAAAAGGGCACCATCAAAATCCGTTGAGACGACGCCTTATGAACTATGGTTTGGCAAGAAACCAAAGTTGTCATTTCTGAAAGTTTGGGGCTGCGATGCTTATATGAAAAAGTTTCATCCTGATAAGCTCAAACTCAAATCGGAGAAGTGCGTCTTCATAGGATATCCAAAGGAAACTATTGGATACACCTTCTATCACAGATCCGAAAGCAAGACTTTTGTTGCTAAATTCGGAAACTTTCTTGAGAAGGAGTTTCTCTCGAAAGAAGTGAGTGGGAGGAAAGTAGAACTTGACGAGGTAACTGTACCTGCTCCCTTGTTGGAAAGTAGTACATCATAGAAAATTGTTTCTGCGACACCTACACCAATAAGTGAGGAAGTTAATGATAATGATCATGAAACTTCAGAACAAGATACTACTGAACCTCGTAGAGTGAGATTCGCACCAAAGTGGTACGGTAATCCAGTTCTGGAAGTCATGCTACTAGATCATGATGAACCTACGAACTATGAAGAAGCGATGGTGAGCCCAGATTCCGCAAAGTGGCTTGAAGCCATGAAATCTGAGATGGGATCCATGTATGAGAACAAAGTATGGACTTTGGTTGACTTGCCCGATGATCGGCAAGCAATAGAAAATAAATGGATCTTCAAGAGGAAGACGGACGATGATAGTAGTGTTACTATCTACAAAGCTAGAATTGTCGCAAAAGGTTTTAGACAAGTTCAAGCTGTTGAATACGATGAGAGTTTCTCACTCGTATCTATGCTTAAGTCTGTCCGAATCATGTTAGCAATTGCCGCATTTTATGAAATCTGGCAAATGGATAAACAAAACTGCATTCCTTAATAGATTTATTAAAGAAGAGTTGTATATGATACAACCAGAAGGTTTTGTCAATCCTAAAGGTACTAACAAAAATGCAAGCTCCAGCGATCCATCTATGGACTGGTGCAAGAATCTCGGAGTTGGAATATACTCTTTGATGAGTTGATCAAAGCATATAGTTTTATACAGACTTGCGGTGAAGCCTGTATTTACGAGAAAGTGAGTGGGAGCACTACAACATTTCTGATAAGTATATGTGAATGACATATTGTTGATCGGAAATAATGTAGAATTATTCTGTAAAGCATAAAAGGAGTGTTTGAAAGGAGTTTTTCAAAGAAAGACTTCGGTGAAGCTGCTTACATATTGAGCTTCAAGGTCTATAGAGATAGATCAAGACGCTTGATAAGTTTTTCAATGAGTACATACCTTGACGAGATTTTGAAGTAGTTCAAAATGGAACAGTCAAAGAAAGAGTTCTTGCCTGTGTTATAAGGTGTGAAGTTGAGTAAGACTCAAAGCCCGACCACGGCAGAAAATAGAAAGAGAATGAAAGTCATTCCCTATGCCTCAGTCATAGGTTCTATAAAGTATGCCATGCTGTATACCAGATCTATTGTATGCCCTACCACTGAGTTTGGCAAGGGAGTACAATAGTGATCTAGGAGTAGATCACTGGACAGCGGTCAGAATTATCCTTAGTGAAATAAGGATATGCTTCTCGATTATGGACGTGACAAAAAGGTTCGTCGTAAAGGGTTACGCCGATGCAAGTTTGACACTAATCTAGATGACTCTAAGTCTCGATCTAGATACATATTGAAAGTGGGAGCAATTAGCTAGAGTAGCTCCGTGCAGAGCATTGTTGACATAAATATTTGCAAAATACTTACGGATCTGAATGTGACAGACCCGTTGACTAAGATTCTCTCACAAGCAAAACATGATCACACCTTAGTACTCCTTGGGTGTTAATCACATAGCGATGTGAACTAGATTACTGAATCTAGTAAACCCTTTGGGTATTGATAACATTTCGATGTGAACTATGGGTGTTAATCACATGGTGATGTGAACTATTGCTGTTAAATCACATGGCGATGTGAACTAGATTATTGACTCTAGTGCAAGTGGGAGACTGAAGGAAATATGCCCTAGAGGCAATAATAAAGTTATTATTTATTTCCTTATAATCATGATAAATGTTTATTATTCATGCTAGAATTGTATTAACCGGAAACATAATACATGTGTGAATACATAGACAAACAAAGTGTCACTAGTATGCCTCTACCTGACTAGCTCGTTAATCAAAGATGGTTGTGTTTCCTAACCATGAACAATGAGTTGTTATTTGATTAACGAGGTCACATCATTAGTTGAATGATCTGATTGACATGACCCATTCCATTAGCTTAGCACCCGATCGTTTAGTATGTTGCTATTGCTTTTCTTCATGACTTATACATGTTCCTATGACTATGAGATTATGCAACTCCCGTTTGCCGGAGGAACACTTTGGGTGCTACCAAACGTCACAACGTAACTGGGTGATTATAAAGGAGCATTACAGGTGTCTCCAAAGGTAGATGTTGGGTTGGCGTATTTCGAGATTAGGTTTTGTCACTCCGATTGTCGAAGAGGTATCTCTGGGCCCTCTCGGTAATGCACATCAGTTAAGCCTTGCAAGCATTGCAACTAAATGAGTTAGTTGCGGGATGATGCATTACAGAACGAGTAAAGAGACTTGCCGGTAACGAGATTGAACTAGGTATTGGATACCGACGGTCGAATCTCGGGCAAGTAACATACCGATGACAAAGGGAACAACGTATGTTGTTATGCGGTCTGACCGTTAAAGATCTTCGTAGAATATGTAGGAGCCAATATGGGCATCCAGGTCCCACTATTGGTTATTGACCGAAGACGTGTCTCGGTCATGTCTACATTGTTCTCGAACCCGTAGGGTCCGCACGCTTAAGGTTACGATGACAGTTATATTATGAGTTTATGCATTTTGATGTACCGAAGGTTGTTCGGAGTCCCGGATGTGATCACGGACATGACGAGGAGTCTTGAAATGGTCGAGACATAAAGATTGATATATTGGAAGCCTATGTTTGGATATCGGAAGTGTTCCGGGGTGAAATCGGGATTTTACCGGGTTACCGGAACCCCCCGGGAGCCATATGGGCCTTCATGGGCCTTAGTGGAAAGGAGAAAGGGGCAGCCCAAGGTGGCTGCGCCTCTTCCCCCTCCCCTAGTCCTATTAGGACTAGGAGAAGGTGGCCGGCCCCCCTCTCTCCCTTCCCCTCCGAGGAATCCTAGTTGGACTAGGATTGGAGGGGGAATCCTACTCCCAGAGGGAGTAGGACTCTCCTGCGCCTCCTCCCTTGGCTGGCCAGCCTCCCCTCCTCTCCTCCTTTATATACGGAGGTAGGGGACACCTCTAGACACAAGTTGATCCACGTGATCTATTCCTTAGCCGTGTGCGGTGCCCCCTGCCACCATATACCTCGATAATACTGTAGCGGAGTTTAGGCGAAGCCCTGCTGCTGTAGTTCATCAAGATCGTCACCACGCCGTCGTGCTGACGGAACTCTTCCCCGACACTTTGCTGGATCGGAGTCCGGGGATCGTCATCGAGCTGAACGTGTGCTCGAACTCGGAGGTGCCGTAGTTTCGGTGCTTGATCGGTTGGATCGTGAACACGTACGACTACTTCCTCTACGTCGTGTCATCGCTTCCGCAGTCGGTCTGCGTTGGGTACGTAGACAGCACTCTCCCCCTCGTTGCTATGCATCACATGATCTTGCGTGAGCGTAGGAATTTTTTTGAAATTACTACGAAACCCAACACCCTGCAGGGTTAATGGTCTATTCGGATAGTCGCATCCTCGGATATGGACTACTTGGAAATCTTACATTGTTCATAGATAACTGGGAGTGGATACTCTAAAATGCGCAAGATAAGCGGGAGTGCTATGGATGGCATTCTCATAGGGAGATGGGAGAAGATCCATAGTGGTGTATTGATATGGTGAATATGTGGACTCGTGTGTGTTTTATCACCTCAAAGAAAAATGCTGGTAGTCATAGTATAGAATAGCCATTGAGTCAAAGCTGGCTTGCTACAGTTAAACCCCACCACCCCTTTATTGATATTGATGCATATGTAGCTAGTTCTAATGTAAGTCTTGCCGAGTAAATTTATACTCACGTTTGCTTAATTTATGTTTTGCAGAGAGACTTCAATCTCACTAGTAGTTCTACCTAGACTTTGACAATTAGCTTGGAAATCCCAGACAGAGGTCTTGTTCCTATGGAAGATATTGTAGATAGATAGGCTTCCTAGCCTTGTTTCTTTTCAGTTGTCTGTACTCAGACTGGATTAGCTTCCGCATGTGCTTATTGCTTGTATGACTTTGTATGTTGGGTCATGAGACCCATGTTCGTAATATCATGCTATGTATGGCTCCTCGCAGCCTTTTAATAAATACTTAGAGTCGTAGAGTATGTTGTGATGCCATGTTGTATCTGCACATATCGAGCATATTGTATGTATGTTATTGAAATGCTTTGGTATGTGTGAGATCCGACACCTAGTTGTTTATTCTTGGTAGCCTTCCTTATGGGGAAATGTCTCCTAGTGCTTCCACCGGAACACATGGATTGATCGGCATGTGTCCTTCTTTGCTCCTGTGTCTGTCCCTACGGGGAAATGTCACGCGGTGTTTACCGGAGTCGTGATAGCTTGCTACAACCCGGTTACACTCGTTGCTGACCGACACATGCATTGTCGGGTCATGTATGCCTGTCCCTATGAGTTTGTGCCACCTTGGGTTTACGACTAGTCATGTCGGCTCGGGTACTATGTCACATGGATGCTAACAACACAATCATATACGTGAGCCAAAAGGCGCAAACGGTCCCGGCCAAGGTAAGGCTGCAGTCGTGGGAATATCCGTGCGTGAGGCCACAAAGTCATGTCGGCTCGGGTTCTATGTCATATGGATGCTAACAACACAATCATATACGTGAGCCAAAAGGCGCAAACGGTCCCGGCCAAGGTAAGGCTGCAGTCGTGGGAATATCCGTGCGTGAGGCCACAAAGTGATATGATGTGTTACATGCTAGATCGGTGTGACTTAGGATCGGGGTCCTGACACCATGGCCCCTGCCGCGCTGAACGCGTGCACGCCCGCAGCCCGTGGCCTATGGGCCACTGACCACCGGGGCCCGACCCTTGAATAAGAACGAAAAGGAAAATGAAAATAGAAAAATAAAAATAATTAATAATAAAAATAATTAATTAATTTAAACTTAATTAGTTTAATTAGCTAATTAGTTAGTTAGTTAACACTAACAGAAACTGACATGTGGGTCCCTGCACAGTCGACCAATCAACTAGTCAATACCTGGTTAACGGGGCCCACCGTCAGCCTCTTGTGGCCTTGCTGTGTGCACTCTGTTGGGTGCACATAGAAATTTCATTTTTATTTTCGAATTAATAATAATTCACAAAATGTTTAAAACTTTGAAAAATCATATAAAATAACCCGTAACTCGGATCGAAATAATTTATATATGAAAGTTGCTCGGAAAAACATGATGAATCCGAATATACTCTCCGTTCATCTTTCACATGTCCCTAGCATAGCGAACCTAGAACCGCCCCCTCCGTTTCATCTGTCCGAAATGTCAAACTTTGGGAAAACATTCCCGAATGCTTCCCCCTTTGTCGGTATCGTGTAGCACTGCGTTAGAACACCCCTAGCACCACATATCGTCATGTAATGCTTAGTGATGCGTCTATGTGCTTTGTATTTACTGTTCCTTCTTCTTCTCCGGTAGACCCCGAGACCGGCGATGCACCTGTGATCGACTACGTCACCGACGACCCTTCTTCCCTATCAGCAGAGCTTCCAAGCAGGCAAACCCCCCATCGATCATTCTGATATCGCCCATTCCATTCTCTCTCATGCTTGCATTAGATTTTGCTACTATAATTGACTGCTCCTATTCCGATGTATAGCCTGCTTTTGTAACCTGCTCTTGTATCTTACTTGCTTATCCTAAATTGCTTAGTATAGGTTGGTTAGTGATCCATTAGTGACCCCTCCCCTTGTCCCAGTTGCCCCGGCTTGATGACTGATGACTCAATCAACGTGATCGACGTCCAGGGCCCGACACAACACATCAAACCCCTTACTATCGAGTGCTGAGGGTGATACCTCATAACGCACTCACTCTGTAGTGTAGCTAAACGGTAGTGGTCTACAGAGGGTGATTCCTCCTTCACCACTCCCAATAACGACTCTCTCATGCAACACCTCAAGTGTGGACCCTTCGAGGGTGATTCCTCTAAGTTCGCCTTGACAATTATATCGAGTGGAAGCCATCGAGGGTGATTTCCTCGGGTTTTCCCCCTTGATGTTTTAGACACACAATTACCTTAACTTCACTTCAGACCCTTGTTAAAGTCGGGTCGACCCCAAGGGGTACCCGCGAGAGATACCTGTGAAAGTCGAGAGGGCCCGGAGAGCACCCGCGAGAGATACGATGGCGGCTGGCTGTTTAGCGGTACTACCCAGGATGTGGTGGTAGCTCCGGACTTGTATCAACAACCATCACTTCAATTAATAATACACTAACAGGTTTGGGTATTTGTTCTGGGTTGGCCACTGGCCTATACACAGTAACCGCCACCCGAGATCAGATATGGGCACTCGGCGTAGTACGTTTCTTCTGAAAGCTTTGTCAGACGTCTAGTTCAACATTGTGGCATGGTCGGATCGCGCCATTCAGGACCGAGGTGGCAAGTATTCACCCTACACACAATGACCTGGAGTGCAATGGATGATGGGCCCAAGACCCCGGAGCATTGAGGATGTAGATCGGCGAGGACCTCTCTGCGGAGCCTAGGTAGGACTACGACGTGTTAATCTTCCGAGGCTGGACATGACCCAGGAAAGTGTGTCCATCAAGAGTGATCAAGCGTGTTGGGTAATGTGGTGCACCCCTGCAGGGAAGTTATCTATTCGAGTAGCTGTGTCCACGGTAATGAACGCTCGGAGTTGTATCCCGATCTGTTACAACTAGAAATGGATACTTGAGACATGAGATGGATATGTTGGCTCCGGGATTGCTTTCTCGCAGGGATTCGAGGAAGGATCTCTAGACGTTAATACTATAACATGTTTGTTAATTATAAAATGCTATTATGTACTCTTCTGAATGCTACAAGATGCTTGAAGATGCTAGTCTTTGATAGGCTAGGCTTTCCCTTCTCTTCTAGCATTCTGCAGTATAGTCCACATATACATCCCTTCCTTTGATAGCAATGCATACTTAGTATAGTTCTGATGCTTGCGAGTACTTTGTATGAGTACTCATGGTTGCTTTGCTACCTCTTTTCCCCTATACCCGGTTACTGTGACCAGATGGTGGATCCCAGGAGCCAGATGCCACCGCTAACGACTACCACTACCCCAAGGGTGCCTACTACTACGTGAAGACCGCCGACGACCAGGAGTAGTTAGGAGGTCCCAGGCAGGAGGCCTGCGCCTTTTCGATCTGTATTGTGTTTGTGCTTGCCTTCTTAAGGTAGTCTTGTCCAACTTATGTCTGTACTCAGATATTGTTGCTTTCGCTGACTCTTGTGTTTTCGAGCTTATGAATTCAAGCCCTTGAGGACCCTAGCTTGTAATATAAAGCTTTTATTATTTTATTTGTGTCTACAGTTGTGTTGTGATATCTTCCCGTGAGTCATTGATCTTGATCGTACACATTTGCATGTATGATTAGTGTACGATTGAATCAGGGGCGTCACATGCTTTGCCCATTCAACTTCACCCAACAATGCACGAAGGTGAGTGCTTGTTCTCTATGTTGTGGCATAATAGGAACTCATGTTAGGCTTGAAAAGGAATACAATGGATGGTTAACAAGTTGCAACATCAAGAAAATCAACGAAATGACCAATACATAGAACAACAAGCCACACACTTACGAGGTTGGTGATTGTCGCACCACTTGGCCACCAGTTTTGCACTTGCTTGTTGATATGTATCCAACGTATCTACTTTTCAAAAGATTTTGCTCTTGTTTTGGACTCTAATTTGCATGATTTGAATGGAACTAACTCGGTCTGACGCTAATTTCAGTAGAACTACCTGGTGTTGTTTTCTTGTGCAGAAATATAAGTTCTCGGAATTGGACGAAACTTGGCGGACAGATTTTATTGAATACATAAAAAATACTGGTGCAAAGATATACTGGAGGGGGCCACCACCTGCCCACAAAGCAGGGGGCGCGCCCTGCTACCTTGTTGGGCCCTTGTGGCTCCATTTTCCCTACCTCCAGGTCCATAAGTACCATATTTCCGAGGAAAAAAATCAAAGAGAATGTTTCACAGCATTTTATGATACAGAGCCGTTGGAACCTCCTGTTCTCTATCGGGAGGCCTGATCTGGAGTCCGTTTGGGGCTCCGGTGGGGGCAATCCATCGCCGTCGTCATCAGCAACCCCTCTTCATCAACAACCTCATGATGCTCACCACCAGGAGTGAATAATTCCATCGTAGGCATACTAGAGGTAGATGGAGATGGATGAGATTGATCAGGTAATCCATTCAATTTATTAGAGCTTCCTAGTATCCACTATATTCTGAGATTGATGTTGCTATGACTTTGCTATGCTTAATGCTTGTCACTAGGGCTCGAGTTCCATGATTTTAGATCTGAACTTATTATGTTTTCATGAATATATTTGAGTTCTTGATCCTATCTGCAAGTTATATGCACTTGTTATTGTTCTAATCCGTAGATAATAATTTGGATACTCTCCAGGGATGACTGTGATTTGAGTTCATGTATTCACTATGTGTTAATGTTTTGTTCTGGTTCTCTATTAAAAGGAGCACCTTAATTACCATTATCTTCCATTAGGACCCCGCTGCCACGGGAGGGTAGGACAAAAGATGTTATGCAAGTTCTTATTATCAACATATATGACTATTCCGTACATATGATTAATGAATTTGAGCTATTGTGTATCGCTCTAGGTTGTGATTGTTACATGATGAATGCCATCTAAATATCCATCATTACTCCATGACTACGCTTTCTCATAATATTGTCTTTGCTAACTTACTACTATTGTTGTTGTTGTTCCAATTGCTACAGAACTGCTACTGTCACTGATACTGTTACTATTGCTATTATTACCGCTACTATCAAAACTATCATATTACTGTGCTACTAATATTTTGCTGCATAGACAACTTCTCGGGTGTGGTTGAATTGACAAATCAATTGTTAAGGCTTATAAATATTCTTTGACTCCCTTGTGTCGAGTCAATAAATTTTGGTGAAATACTACCCTCGAAGACTGTCGCGGTCCCCTATACTTGTGGGTCATCACTTGTACACGCCGCAATACTTGCTGACATGCTCTTGAATGGTGTACCATCGATGGCTTAGTGACTTCGTATTATGATCACATATCACTTCCATGTGGTAGGGGTCGTAGCACTTTTGCTCGTGAAATGAAACGTGCACAATTTGCTAAAACGTCGTGCCTCTTTGCTCCGTGCCTTGGAACAAATCGATACTACTGGCCAACCACACCTCACAGAACAATTCATTCTCCTTTGAGGTGAAATTTTCTCCCCTCTTCTTCTTTGGATCATCTGGTTGTTCCTTCTGGGTGCACGTCTGTTGGGAGTATGACTACGGTTGTTCCTTCACTTGGGATTCATTCACTTGTTCATCTTCGTGGTTGCCTCCATCGTCAATAATGTTCATCTTCGCATTATCGGCTTCCATTGTCTCGCTTGCATGAGGTATTCCGACAAATAGTGAGCGGGCACCGCCGGACAAGAGCTCCACAACTAGCATCCGCGAGTGGACAAGCGTTGGCGAATTTGACTCTGTGAAGTTTTAGTCGGTGTTGAGGTCGACGAATGAAGTGGACATGATGGACAGAGGTGAAGGAGGATGCAGTCTGATGTGGTGATTGTTGTGTACTAGCCGAACCGAGTTGCTGGGAGGTGAAGTAGTAGGGCAGCTTCAATTGAGACGAGCACTGCGACAATCGCCCGAGTGGCACCACCTTGTTGGGCTGCTTTTCTAGATGAGGTCCGGCCACCGCTTCTTCTATCTTCTTCATCTCCGCCATTACACATCGGGCGTTCTGCTCCATGGACCCGGCCTTACAGGCGGCTACCTCTATCGGTTCCTCCGGCTCTGGAGGACGACGAACATCTCAGTCTCCTCCTCCGACATTGGCTCCATCGAGGCGGCAGATGGTGGAATGGTGAAGAGGAAGTGGAGACTAGGGGGAGGCAATGGGAAGGGGCGAGTTTTCCTTCAGAAACAGTAGCAAAAATGACCAAATGTGCGGCTCTGCCTTAATTTTGGGCGGGTTTTCATGTTCTCACATGCATATGTGGTGGACATCCGAACGCGTGCAAACCGCCCCAGTTTGCGACTTGCGGAATTTCAGACGTCCACACCAGTCTGGACAAATTCTGATGACCACCGCTGGGTGACAAAAAACATCCAAAATATCCAGTACAAAAATTTAGGGTGATTTGGTGATCTACGTTGGAGTTACCCTGACGACTTGCTTGTTATCACCAGCGTCCATCACGACCTTATGCTCCGCCCGTGCACTGCCGCCACCTTGCTGATGAGCCTCTGGTCGCGCCAAATGTTGTGCTTGGTGAAAGATCTAAGTTTGACATATCTCATATAGGGGTCCCAAGCTAAGCGTCTAGATGCGATGGTAATAAGGACACAAAGTTTTACTCAGGTTCGGGTTTTTCGAAGAGATAGTACCATATGTCCTATTTGTGTTTATTGCTTTGTGTTGGAGTACAAACTGCAGATGATCTACCCTGAGATTGTTGTGTCCTTCTGCCACTTCTTGAGCTTGCGTTGATTTTTCCCTGTAAGAGGAAAGGGTGATGAAGCAAAGTAGAGATAAGTATTTTCCTCAGTTAAGAACCAAGGTATCAATCTAGTAGGAGGCACAAGCAAGTCTCCAATCCATGCACTTGCACAAACTAACAAACACTTGCACTCAACGCGAAAAAGGGGTTGTCAATCCCTTCACGGTCTCGAACAAGAGTGAGATCTAAAAGAGAAAGGTATAAAAGATAAATAAAAGAGCAAAATAAAGTAAATCTAAGTAAATTGCAGCGAGGTATTTTTGGTTTATAGATCTGAAATACATGATGGTAAATAGACCCCGGGGCCATAGGTTTCACTAGAGGCTTCTCTCTTGAAAGAAAACATACGGTGGGTAAACAAATTACTGTCGAGAAATTGATAGAAAAGCGCAAAGTTATGACGATATCGAAGGCAATGATGATGAATATAGCATCACGTCCGTGTGAAGCAGACCAACTCCTGCCTGCATCTACTACTATTACTCCACACATCTACCCCATCCAGCATGCATCTAGAGTATTAAGTTCATAAGAACGGAGTAACGCCTTAAGTAAGATGACATGATGTAGAGGTATAAACTCAAGCAATATGATGAAACCCCCATCTTTTAACCCTTGATGGCAACAATACAATACATGCCTCGCTACCCCTACTTTGTCACTGGGTGAGGACACCGCAAGATTGAACCCAAAACTAAGCACCTCTCCCATTGCAAGAAGAACCAATCTAGTTGGCCAAACCAAACTGATAATTCAAAGAGAAATATAAAGATATTTAATCATCATAAAAGAGTTCATAGAAGACTCAAATAATATTCATAGATAATCTGATCATAAATCCACAATTCATCGGATCTTGACAAACACACCACAAAAGAATATTACATCGGATAGAAATCCAAAAACATCGAGGAGAACATTGTATTGAAGATCAAAGAGAGAGAAGAAGCCATCTAGCTAATAGCTATGGACCCGTAGGTCTGTGGTAAACTACTCACGCTTCATCGAAAGGGCAACAAGGTTGATGTAGATGCTCTCCGTGATCGAACCCCCTCCGGTAGGGTGCCGGAAAAGGCCCCAAGATGGTATCTCATGAGAACAGAGGCTTGCAGTGGCGGAAAAGTATTTTGGTGGACGCTTCTGTTGGTTTGGGAATATTTTGGAATTTATAGAGCAAGAATTAAGGTTGGGAGACCTCCGAGGGGCCCACAAGCCCTTAGGGCGCCCCCCTGGAGCGTGCCTGGCAAGCTTGTGGCCTCCTCGGCCATCTCTTGACCCCCTCTCCAAGCTCCATGGATGTCTTCTGGTCCAAGAAAAATCATCATAAAATTTTATTTCGTTTGGACTCCATTTGATATTCCTTTTCTGTAAAACTCAAAAACAAGGAAAAACATAAACCGACACTGGGCTCTAAGTTAATAGATTAGTCCCAAAAATAATATGAAATAGCATATTAATGCATATAAAACATTCAAAACAGATAATATAATAGCATGAAACAATAAAAAAATACAGATATGTTGGAGACGTATCACCTTCTATGAGCCCTACTCCTCGGTTTAGATAAATACTAGAGGGTCTAGGATTACAATATCCCAGTGGGTTACGTATAAGGAAACAATGTCTTCAACGAGTCTAGCTTCTTGGTGTACACAATGAGTCTTCGGGAGACCTCCAATGATATGTCAAGGGTCGTCTAGTGTGGCCCACCGGGCTAGGAGAGGACTTGACGTGGTGAGGGACCCCTAGTCAGAACATCGTCACTTGGTGCAGGCGTTGAGGAAGCCGTTGTAGTGCGCACTGTTGGCGCCTAGGTGAGACGAGGCATCACCATGGCCAGGAAGAAATGTTGGTTGACGTCCTTAGAGCATCTACAACCGTACTTGACAAATTTGGCCCCTCAAACACCCGCGGAGGCGCCCGGGCGCGTTCGTGGACCCTGACCGGTCACTCCTCAAATCGCGTTATCCACATCAATATATTTCATATATCCAATCCCCTATATCCATACTAAACCATGCAATGTCGAGAAAACTACTTGGATCAGGAGCTTTGACATAGAAATGGGCATATAAATGCACAATCCCTTCGCCAAAAGATCACAAACAAATCTTCAAAAGATCGCCAAAGTTCATATAATGCACATAAATGACGGACAAGTTTAAACTACATCTAAAAAATGAAACTAAAGTGGAGAAGACGGATCTTCACCACTTCCATGCCGACCCTTTCCCCTTCCGGTGAACGGCGCAGCTGTAGGCGTCTGTGGCTGGTGGAGGGTCGTTCGATTCATTAGACGAGGCGCCATGCTCATCACCGTCGTTAACGGAGGAGGAGAAGAGGATGAGCCCTTTGAGCCGTCAAACAACCCTGTCCTACTGCCGCTTGAGCTTCGCCAGCCGAGCCGCCTCTGCCTCCGCCGCCTCGCGCTCAGACTGCTCAATGGCAAGCCGGAGCGCCTTGTCGTTCTTCCGGTGGAGCTGCCGAGCGTCCGTCTCCGCCGTCGTTGTTAGAGTTGTGTCGAATATAGTGTACAAGGTAGGTTACAGTTGGACTTGTAGTAGTATTGTGTTTAGATAGGATATGGAGTCGTGTCCTAGTAGGATACTTGTATCCTAGGCCTCTCATATATAGCGGGGCTAGACACACGATGTAACCTATGCCAACATAATAGCACTGGAACGCAGGGGAAGCCGGCGGCATGTGCCGGTGTCCAGGGCGACCGGGTGCGGTATTGTAGCGGTGTCATGGGGAGGAGCACCCATAGTCAAGCCCTGGGGATGTAGCCATATCGGTGAACCTTGTTAACAAATCTCGGTGTCGTGCTCGTGTGGTTGCTTGGTCTTTGGATGATCAACGGTATGCCTCAGATTTATTTTAACAAGTGGTATCATGAGATAGGTTATCCAGAAGTTATGGATTGTTAATCTAGAGGAGAAAGAACATGGGCGAAAATCTGCAGAAGCGGCCGTAATACGGGACGGATCGTACGTCGGCGAGTTGCGGTTAAGCAGATGTGGTCGAGTTGTAATGGAGCAATAGGGAGACAGCCATCAAGATTTGTTTGGAACAAAACGATCTCGGCGAGATCGGACATGCGGCGACTGGAGTCCTTCGCCGAGACAGATAGATCGGTTCGATCGGTTGAGACAGTTGCGACGCGTGTGGAGCAGAGCCCAGGCGCGGGCGTGAGCAGGCCGAGGCGCTGCGCATGTGGAAGAGTCCCAGACGGGCCGATGGCCCAAGTGGGGTTGCAGCGCGTGGCGTGAGGCTGTGAGCAGCAGCTCGCTCGTACATGTGTGTAAGGCTGTGTAAGGCAAGTTGGGGCCAACGCATGGCGGCACGCTCAGGCATGGTAAATCTATCAGGGAGAAAAATCATCAAGGGTAGAACCCATCGGAAGTAGCAAGGCTTTGGCAGCAATTGAAAAGTAAACATCGGGAGTTGTGCTTGAAGTTGACCAGTACGTGGAGCATTTGTTGATCAAAGGGATTCTTTTGGTTGTTTTGCTTAAGTGCACTTCGGCACACCACGGGAGTTACTGTAACTTGGTTGATGCAACAAGGATGCTTGAAACATTGCGGGAAGTCAAGGCGGCTAATGATGAACATATCATGTGATGAAAATTCGCGGAAGCCGATTTGGGAGTCTCGAGCGTGTCATGTAGTCGAACAAGTTCGGCTGAGTCGGACTGGACAGTTTGATGGATCGACGTGAGTCGATTGGTACAGAAGATGGTGGTGGGATCGGCGACGATGACGTAGGAGCGTGATGCTGATGGTGACCGACTTCTGGGGCGTGAAAACACGTGGCGCAGGCCCCGAGGGCTTGTGTGACTTTGACAAGACTATGGCGCGGGGTTGATTCAAGACGGTGCATATGAGAGCTTGGAGTCGACGAGGTGCGGGGTGGCACGTACAACTACCATGGAGTCATGTTGAAGGTGGAGCTGGATTGAGGGGCTACGGCGTAAGTGCACAGAGAGTCGAAGCCTATTCAGCGGTAGAAAAGCGAGAGGCACGCAGTTTGGACTGGAGCCCAGTGGTCTGATGGAAGCGTGAAACTCGTCATCGGTCGGTGATAATCGGTGGTACTCTGCAGTGGGGGTTGAGTGGTGTGGGTTCACGACCCTTGAGGCTCGACCAGGACAGCGGAGGCTCGACGCAGTAATAGCGGCGAGGCGTGCGGTACGCACGGGGCATGGAGACGGGTCAGGGTTTTGGTGGTCATACATGTGGTGAGACAACTGTGAATTTGACTCGGGATGACTACAAGCAATGGTGAAATTCCTTCAAGTTTCAGACAGGCGGTCGAGAAAGGAGCGGTGATGTTGAGTTCAGGTAATTCTTATGTGTGACATCCAATATGTGAGTTGTTCACTTCACGCAGATCAGTGATCAGTGTGTGATGGCGTTGGACGGATACTCTGGAGCACAAACTAGAGTAACAAGGAACTTAATTTTGCTCGAGTGTTGACTGTGGTCAAGAAAAGAAGGGACTACAAGTTGCAGGTGGAGTCATATGGAGTCTTTGGAGTAGCAGCGGTACTTATGGGATAAGCTCAAGTCCAATGTACATGGAAGTTTGACGCATGGGCAAATTCAAGATGGTGGACAATATTCGTCAAGGTGGAGTTTGTTAGAGTTGTATATAGTGTACAAGGTAGGTTACAGTTGGACTTGTAGTAGTATTGTGTTTAGATAGGATATGGAGTCGTGTCTTAGTAGGACACTTGTATCCTAGGCCTCTCATCTATAGCGGGGCTAGACACACGATGTAACATATGCCAACATAATAGTACCGGAACGCAGGGAAGCCGGCGGCATGTGCCGGTGTCCAGGGCGACCGGGTGCGGTATTGTAGCGGTGTCATGGGGAGGAGCGCCCATAATTAAGCCCCAGGGATGTAGCCATATCGATGAACCTCATTAACAAACTTCGGTGTCGTGCTCGTGTGATTGCTTGGTCCTTGGATGATCAACGGTATGCCTCGGATTTATTCTAACAGTCATAAGCGACATGCGGAAGACCCAAGCGAGGAGCCGCTCGTCCTCTTTGGGCTCCGCTAGAAACCCGCGGCGGCGGCGCACAGATTTCTCTGCCGCATCCCTGTCCCTTGCCCACTGCCTCTCGCAGCGGGCGACACGTGTGTCCGAGCAGGTGGGTTGGGCACAAGCACCCACCGCTTCTCAAGTGGGGGAGCAGCAGCCGACGGGGGCAGGGGACGACGTGAGGGAGGGACTGCGCAACCCTCGTGGAGCTGCGCGTAGGCTGGGAGGGGCCAGCGCTGGTGTCCACGTTGTGCCGGCAAGGAAGAGGCGAGATGGCAGATCCTGAACTAGCCCCTGTGTCCAGCTTGGACCTTTCGGGGGCAATGCGGAGGGCCAGCTCCTCATCGTCATCCAGGTCGTAGTCGGAGTTAGAGCGGTTGCTAGAGCTCGACATGGTCGCCGGAGTTGTCAGATCAGAATTGAAGAAATTGGAAAAGAAGAAAAAGAAGAAACGGAGCGAGAGCGAAGTGAACTAAGATAGGGTTTTTGGATTGAAGATATTTGTGGGCATGGAATGAGATCGGGTGGGCCGGGCTGACGTAATGGACACACCTGGACGCCCAGGTTGTGCCATATCTTCTCTACATTTGATCTGAGTATGAGGTGCGCCGGACAACTAGAACGTTTGAAGCCTATTTAAGACGCGGGTTTAGGTCTTATTTTTTTACGGTCGATGACCAGGCCGTCAAGCTTTTGAGATGGATTTGAAGCGCACGGGCGTAGATGCTCTTCTGTCGCAGGGGGTTGCACCTGACCAGGCGTGCGCGAGTGGCAGCTCGTGAGGCTTCGCGGACAGCGGCCAGCAGCTCCGACCATGGCCGTGATCGATTGCTCTATTAGCTAAGAATACCGCTAACAAGGACATTTGTTTGTGTGTTGATAGTTAGCCCAAAAGATGGTGTAATAAACTATTATAAGTTACCCTGAAGTTGATGGTCCGTGCATCCCACTCTTGTTTTCACTAATAGTAGTACAATATCAGTCTCACTCTTTCCCAAATGCCATCACTTGATCGGCTAAACGTTGGAGGATCACGCATGCTTGGCCCAAGAGAATCCCTTCTTGGTTGTCTTTAGGACAAAACAAGAGTCCATCATTTTCCTTGCATTGTCGTGCCAGCACTTGTTTAATATGATGGCCACGTGCATGGAGTGCTGGAATAATCTCACGTTTTTATGCAGCAGGGATATGGTTTATCATCAACGGTAGTGTATATATATTCATCTCACTGCCATTAAAGAGTCACATTGCGGAGGACTAGATGGTAGGCAAATTGGTGAGAACAATTCATATAGTTTTCAATATCAACCCTTCAGTAAATATTGCGTCTTTATTTGGGACGTGGTTAGCTAGGGTTGAACAAGCTACTGCAGCTCGTATTTGGATTGGAATATGTGCATTATTATGGGCTATATGAAACTGTAAGAATGATACGAGTTTTAACAGACAGCACAACTTAACTTTTTTGCAGGTTATTTTCAGAGCTACAGCTTGGATCCGTACGTGGTCCTTACTCACTCCTATGAACTTCAGGAAGTCTTTGGTTACTGGGTGCAACCAATGAGAGATGGTAACTCGGATTATCTTCAACCGATTCGGATGACGCTCGCATAACAGGATAAGAGTCTAGGGAGCTTATCCATCTTATTACCATATCGGTTGTTATTGTCCGCCTGTGCTTTTTGTCGTTTCTTTACTTTGTTTTCCTCCATTTGCGAGCTGTAAGACTTTTTTGACGTTACCTTCTGGATTATTAATAAGAGGGCCACATTGATGCAGAGGCTGGGGGCATATGCCTCCATTTCCAAAGAAAATATCGGTGATGGTTGAATCTCGGTCTTGGGGTGCAAAGAAGAGCTCAATACATGGACAATACATGGACGGACTTGTGATATTTGTTCTTGTGTTTCAACACACACATACACGCTAGAAGATCCCAAAAATCCTATCCGACGGATGTTTAGCTCATGACTCCCATACGCACGAATACCTCCCCTTGATTCCAACTAAACCGTCCTCCCTCTAAGTTCAACCTCCCTTGTGGTTTCCTCCACGTCTTCTCGTAACCTGATTCTATAATAAATTTACCATCGAGCATGTTTTTTCGGCTAAACCTGTTGATTGTTTATTTAAGTCATGTCTGTTTCTGCAGCAGTGGAGATCATTGACTAAAGCGGAGGACCGGGACGCACTTAATCTTCTGATATCCAAAATTCGGGCCTCGACGTCTTCCCTATCTAGGCAGGAGCCTACTGCGTAGTCCCCCGTCGCTTCTTTTGACTTAGTTGGTGGCTTTGTCGTTCTGGTTCTGGTTGGTTCTTCTTACCTTCCGGCTTGCGTGCCGTGTTGCTGGCCTGGGTGCCCTGTATCACATACTATCGTAACTTCTCGTCATCCTTGGTTGGGTGCGGTTCTATCTGTCGGTGTGATGTTTCTGAACACTGTCTGATGGCTTTATTTATAAAGTCGGGCGTATGCCTTTTCTTTAAAACCGGAATCATAAATTTAAAAGCCAATCATAACGGATTGAAGATGACTAAACCAATTTTTTTGGTATGAGCAAAGAACAAAACTACTATGCGGATGACAGTAGCCTAGCCGAACGCTGGACGATATTGGATTGAACGGTTGATGTAGGGTAGAACCCTAGAGGGCCGACCTTTCACAATTGGAGCGAATCGCACGAAGAATACAAAGAGCAAGAGGGAAAACACGAGAGAATAACTCAAACCAACAAGAACGATCACATATATGCTAGATCCTTGAAGCACAAAGAGATACACTATCCGAATCCAACAAAGGACGATACATAGGGTAACCGGTTCTTCTCCGTGAGGAGGTCTTGATGATCTTCCCAAAAAGGGGTCTTGAATCCAAGGAGGTTCTTCTCCGAAGAGGTGTCAGTCCCTCGCGGTGGAGTAGATCCGGATGGATGAGCGAAGTTCTATCTCACATATGAGCTAACACAACGCTAACCCTAGTACGGAGCTAAGGGACAAATATATATACTCCAAGGGATAAGTTGGGGATACATGAGGTGAAACCCCTTTCATTGCGCACAGGCAGGGCGGTAGTACCGGTCATGGGGGCGGTTGTACCACTGGGAGCTTAGGCGTGGGTTCCTGGAGGTGTTTTCGGTGGTGCTTGGCGGTTGTACCGGTGTTTGGAGTGGTTGTACCGGTCTGATGGCTGTTACGGGGATAAACCGGTGCTGTACCGGCCTTGCACCGCTCGACCACAGAAGCATGACCGGTAGTTGGGCGGTAGTCGAGCGGTTGTACCATCCGGGCGGTAGTTGGGCGGTACATGGGCGGTTGTACCGGTATTTCTGCGCAGGGAAGATTCTCTCCATGCTCTCGATGTGCATCTTGCGCCCTAACTTCTCCTTGGTTGCTTCCTTGGTACCTCGTTCGCGATAGCCCTTGCACGCGCTCGTGTCATCGGTCCACGTGGTGTGGGTGAGGAAGATAGGTCCATGGGGATGGCTGTAGGATGCTCTGCATCATCTCCCCCCTTAGGAAGGATCCGACCTCGGATCGAAAACCTCATCACCATGGTAGGGAGAGAGATCTTTGACGTTGAATATGTCGCTCACGGAGTACTTGTCGTGCCAGATGTCGATCTTGTATGCGTTGTTGTTGTAGCGTTCTAGCACCTTGAAGGGTCGGTCGGCTCGAGGTAGAAGCTTGGGCTTGCGTTCGTTGGGGAAGCGGTCCTTGCGAAGGTGTAGCCACACAAGATCTCCGGTGTTGAATATCATGGGGTTCTTGTTAGTGTTGATCTTGGTCGCGAGGCGTTGTACTTGGCGCTCGATGGTGTGCCTTGTATCTTCATGCACCTTCTTGAGATAGCTCGCTTGTGCGCTCGCGTCCATGTTGATGCGCTCTTGTAGTGGTAGAGGAAAAATGTCCAATGGTGACAATGGGTTGAAACCGTAGATGACCTCGAAGGGGGACTTGCCGGTAGTCGAATGTCTTGCACGGTTGTAGGCGTACTTGACGATGGGTAGACACTCCTCCCACTCCTTGACGTTCCTTTTGATCAACACACGTAGTAGAGTGGAGAGCATTCGGTTCATCACTTCCGTTTGGCCGTCGGTTTGTGGATGGTATGCCGTGGAGAATAGTAGCTTGATTCTGAGCTTGGCGCATAAGGTCTTCCAAAAGTAACGCATTGACGTCGTGGTCCGAGACAATCTTCTTTGTCACTCCATGTAGACGCAAGATTTCCCTACAAAAAAGATTGGCAACATGTAAAGCATCGTCTATCTTGTTGCAAGGAATGAAATGAGCCATTTTAGAGAATCGGTCCACAACAACAAACACGAAACCCTTTCCATTTCTAGTCCTAGGCAAACCAAGCACAAAATACATGCTAATATCTTCCCATGGGTGGTATGAAATTGGAAGGGGTGTATATAGACCATGAGATTGAGCTTTGAACTTAGCTTTCCGACATTTCGAACATCGGTTGGTGAAGAGTGAGACGTCGCGGAACATCTTGGGCCAAAAATAGTGCTTGGAGAGCGTAGCAAATGTCTTGTCGCATCCTGATACGTCTCCAACGTATCTATAATTTTTATTGCTTCATGCTATATTATCTACTGTTTTGGACAATATTGGGCTTTATTATCCACTTTTATATTCTTTTTGGGACTAACCTATTAACCGGAGGCCCAACCCAGAATTGTTGTTTTTTGCCTATTTCAGTGTTTTGAAGAAAAGGAATATCAAACGGAGTCGAAACGGAATGAAACCAACTGGAGAACTTATTTTTGGAAGGAAAGCTACCGGAAAAACTTGGAGTGCACGTCAGGAAAGGAACGAGGGAGCCACGAGGCAGGGGGGGTGCGCCAACCCCCCTAGGGCGCTCCCTCCACCCTCATGGGCCCCTCATGGCTCCCCTTACGTACTTCTTTCACCCATATATAACCACGTACCCTAAAACTATCGAGGGGCAGAATAGATCGGGAGTTTCGCCGCCAGCAGCCTCCGTAGCCACCGAAAGCCAATCTAGACCCGTTCCGGCACCCTGCCGGAGGGGGAATCCTTCTCCGGTGGCCATCTTCATCATCCTGGTGCTCTCCATGACGAGGATGGAGTAGTTCTCCCCCGGGGCTGAGGGTATGTACCAGTAGCTATGTGTTTGATCTCTCTCTCTCTCTCTCTCATGTTCTTGAGGTGGTATGATCTTGATGTATCGCGAGCTTTGCTATTATAGTTGGATCTTATGATGTTTTCTCCCCCCTCTACTCTCTTGTAATGGATTGAGTTTCCCCTTTGAAGTTATCTTATCGGATTGAGTCTTTAAAGATTTGAGAACACTTGATGTATGTCTTGCCGTGCGTATCTGTGGTGACAATGGGATACCACGTGAATCACTTGATGTATGTTTTGGTGATCAACTTGCAGGTTCCGCCCATGAACCTATGCATAGGGGTTGGCACACGTTTTCTTCGTGATTCTCCGGTAGAAACTTTGGAGCACTCTTTGAGGTTCTATGTGTTGGTTGAATAGATGAACCTGAGATTGTGTGATGCATATTGTATAATCATACCCACGGATACTTGAGGTGACATTGGAGTATCTAGGTGACATTAGGGTTTTGATTGATTTGTGTCTTAAGGTGTTATTCTAGTACGAACTCTAGGGCTATTTGTGACACTTATAGGAATAGCCCAACGGATTGATTGGAAAGAATAACTTTGAGGTGGTTTCGTACCCTACCATAATCTCTTCGTTTGTTCTCCGCTATTAGTGACTTTGGAGTGACTCTTTGTTGCATGTTGAGGGATAGTTATATGATCCAATTATGTTATTATTGTTGAGGGAACTTGTACTAGTGAAAGTATGAACCCCAGGCCTTGTTTCAACGCATTGCAATACCGTTTACGCTCATTTTTATCATTAGTTACCTTGCTGTTTTTTTATTTTCAGATTACAAATACCTTTATCTACCATCTATATACCACTTGTATCACCATATCTTCGCCGAACTAGTGCACCTATACAATTTACCATTGTATTGGGTGTGTTGGGGACACAAGAGACTCTTTGTTATTTGGTTGCAGGGTTGCTTGAGAGAGACCATCTTCATCCTACGCCTCCTACGGATTGATAAACCTTAGGTCATCCACTTGAGGGAAATTTGCTACTGTCCTACAAACCTCTGCACTTGGAGGCCCAACAACGTCTACAAGAAGAAGGTTGTGTATTAGACATCAAGCTATTTTCTGGCGACGTTGCCGGGGAGGTGAGTGCTTGAAGGTATATCTTTAGTATCTTGGAATCGAATCTTTTTGCTTCTTGTTTTAGCACTACTTTAGTTTATAAAAGAAAACTATATAAAAATGGAATTAAGTTTGCCTCATACGCTTCATCTTTTTAATATCTTTCGTGAGTATGATGGAAAGGAAAATTGTGCCAAAGTGTTAGAAGAAGAATGCATTAAAATGTTTGGCACTAAATCTTTGAATGATGAACATGATTGCAATGTTGTTAGTATGAACTCCTTGAATATCCATAGTACTAATGATGATTGCACTAGTTATGATGAAAATGTCTCCTATAAACATGTCAATTTTTCTGGAGTGCATTGGGTTTGCAAGTACATACCAAATAGGGAAGATAGATATTGCAAGAGGCATAAGTACTTAGAAACTAAATTGTTGCAAGAAAGTCTTGATGATTGTGCTAAAAAATTCAATATTTTTCGCGCTCCTTGTGAACTTTGCAATGAACATGGTCATTTAAATCTCCAATGCAAATTGTTTCATGGACGAGTCGTATCCAAAAATTTTGGTAATTTGATTACCCTTGAGCATCATAAAGAGCTTAGTCTTCTTTTGGGGTATGACGAAATGAAACGTATAACTGAGGGTATTCCAAAGTTTAATCTTGATAGATTTCTTGATTTTGATCTAGAGAAGATTTATATGTATTGTGTAGTGAATTGCATTGAAAATCCTTATATTGCCAATTACATAAGGAAAACAAAACAAATAGAAGATGAAGAGAATAGTAATGAAAGGGAAGAGACTTCCTAATACCCTCCTATTATTTCTTATGATGAATCATGTAACGAGGAGGAGCCTCCTATTCAACCAATCTCATTAATAAGGAGCTCCAAAAAGAGGATTGAACCCACACATGATGTGGTGAAGAAGAAGAAAATAAAAAGGAAGAGAGGTAAAAATATATCTCTCCCAAATAATGCTGCTCCTATTACTATTGTGCCTCATGAAAATATAATTATGGAAGATAATGATACTTCTTATGATCTTGAAAATCTTTTTGGCACTTGCTTGGAAGAATATGATAATTGCTATACTATTGGTGCTATCCATACTATTAATGATGAGAGTGATTATGCTTATGATATGAAAAGGCCTAAGCTTGGGGATGCTATGTTTGATGAAGATGATGTTTTTGAGAATATATTTTCTGTAATTAATGTTTGTCCCAAGCTCGGGGATGCTACGTTTAATGAAGATGATATTTTTAGTCTCCCATGTTTTGATATGCAAATTTATAATGATGATAGCATGCCTCCTACCTATGATGATTATTGTGATGATACTTATGCTATAAAAAGTAGTGATTATATTTATAAAACTTGTCATGATTATGATTACTCCTACTCTGAACATTACTCTTTTAATGTGGAAACAATTTATTGTATTCAAGTCTCTTATGATACTCCCACTATTCCGAATGAGAAGAATTTTGCTTATGTGGAGAGTAGTAAATTTTCTATGCTTGTAGATCATGAAAAGAATGCTTTAGGTGCTGGTTATATTGTTGAATTCATTCATGATGCTACTGAAAATTATTATGAGTGAGGAACATATGCTTGTAGGAATTGCAATAATATCAAGTTTCCTCTTTATGTGCTTAAAGTTTTGAAGTTATGCTTGTTTTGCTTTCCTATGCAAGTTGATTCTTGTTCCCACAAGTTGTTTTCTCACAAAATCCCTATGCATAGGAAGTGGGTTAGACTTAAATGTGCTAGTCATATTCTTCATGATGCTCTCTTTATGTTTCAATTCTTACCCTTTATGTGAGCATCATTGAAATCATCATGCCTAGCTAGGGGCGTTAAACGATAGCGCTTGTTGGGAGGCAACCCAATTTTATTTTTGTTCCTTAATTTTTGCTCCTGTTTAGTAATAAATAATTTATCTAGCCTCTGTTATGATTGAGTTTTTATGTTTTAATTAGTGTTTGTGCCAAGTAGAACCTTTGGGAAGACTTGGGGGAAGTCTTTGCGATCCTGCTGTAAAAACAGAAACTTTAAGCACTCACGAGAATTGCTACCATTTTTATTTGGAGAGTGCTATTTGGTTAATTCTTTTTGAAGATGATTAATAGATAAATTCCTCAGGTCCATAAATTTATTTGAGAATTTTAGGAGTTCTAGAAGTATACGTTTGATCCAGATTACTACAGACTGTTCTGTTTTTGACAGATTCTGTTTTCGATGTGTTGTTTGCTTATTTTGATGAATCTATGAGTAGTATCGGAGGATATGAACCATAGATAAGTTGTAATACAGTAGATATTACACTAATATGAATTTATAATGAGTTCACAATAGCACCTAAGTGGTGATTTATTTTCTTATACTAACGGAGCTTACAAGTTTTTTGTTAAGTTTGGTGTTGCGAAGTTTTCAAGTTTTGGGTAAAGATTCGATGGACTATGGAATAAGGAGTGGCAAGAGCCTAATCTTGGGGATGCCCAAGGCATCCCAAGGTAATATTAAAGGACAACCAAAAGCCTAAGCTTGGGGATGCCCCGGAAGGCATCCCCTCTTTCGTCTTCGTTCATCGGTAACTTTACTTGGAGCTATATTTTTATTCGCCACATGATATGTGTTTTGCTTAAAGCATCATTTTATTTTATTTAGTTTTGCTTGCTGTTTGAATAAAATACCAAGAGCTGAAATTCTTAAATGTTAGAGAGTCTTCACATAGTTGCATAATTATTCGACTACTCATTGATCTTCACTTATATCTTTCGGAGTAGTTTGTCATTTGCTCTAGTGCTTAACTTATATCCTTTTAGAGCATGGTGGTAGTTTTATTTTATAGAAATAGATGAACTCTCATGATTCACTTATATTATTTTGAGAGTCTTTAATAGCATGGTAATTTGCTTAAATAATCCTAATATGCTAGGTATTCAAGATTAGTAAAAAAAATTCTTACGAGTGTTTTGAATATTAAGAGAAGTTTGATGCTTGATGATTGTTTTGAGATATGGAGGTAATAATATCAAAGTCATGCTAGTTGAGTAGTTGTGAATTTGAGAAATGCTTGTGTTGAAGTTTGCAAGTCCCGTAGCATGCACGTATGGTAAACATTGTGTAACAAATTTGAATCATGAGGTGTTATTCAATTGTCTTCCTTATGAGTGGCGGTCAGGGACGAGCGATGGTCCTTTCCTACCAATCTATCCCCCTAGGAGCATGTGCGTAGTGCCGAGGTTTTTGACGACTTGTAGATTTTTTCAATAAGTATGTGAGTTCTTTATGACTAATGTTGACTCCATGAATTATACGCACTCTCACCCTTCCATCCTTCCTAGCCTCTTCGGTACCGTGCATTGCCCTTTCTCACATTGAGAGTTGGTGTAAACCTCGCCGGTGCATCCAAACCCCGTGATATGATATGCTCTTTCACACATAAACCTCCTTATACCTTCCTCAAAACAGCCACCATACCTACCTATTATGGCATTTCCATAGCCATTCCGAGATATATTGCCATGCAACTTTCCACCATTCCGTTTATTATGACACGCATCATCAATGTCATATTGCTTTCCATGATCATGTAGTTGACATCGTATTTGTGGCAAAGCCACTATTCATAATTTTTCATACATTTCACTCTTGATTCATCGCAATCCCGATACACCGCCGGAGGCATTCATATAGAGTCATACTTTGTTCTAGTATCGAGTTGTAATCTTTGAGTTGTAAATAAATAGAAGTGTGATGATCATCATTAATAGAGCATTGTCCCCCCCCCCCCGCCAAAAAGAAGAAATGCCAAATAAAAAAAGGGAAAGGCCAAAAAATAGAAAGGCAAAAAAAGGGAAAGGCAAAAAAATAAAAAATAAAAGGGACAATGCTAATATGCTTTTCACTTGTGCTTCAAAGTAGCACCATGATCTTTATGGTAGAGAGTCTCTTGTTTTGTCACTTTCATACAGTAGTGGGAATTTTCATTATAGAATTTGGCTTGTATATTCCAATAATGGGCCTCCTCAAGTGCCCTAGGTATTCGTGAGCAAGCAAGTTGGATTCACACCCACTTAGTTTCTTTTGTTGAGATTTCATACATTTATAGCTCTAGTGCATCCATTGCATGGCAATCCCTACTCCTTGCATTAACATCAATCGATGGGCATCTCCATAGCCCATTGATTAGCCTCGTTGTTGTGAGACTTTCTCCTTTTTGTCTTCTCCACATAACCCCCATCATCATATTCTATTCCACCCATAGTGCTATGTCCATGGCTCGCGCTCATATATTGCGTGAAAGTTTATAGGTTTGAGATTACTAAAGTATGAAACAATTTCTTGGCTTGTCATCGGGGTTGTGCATGATGAGAGCATTCTTGTGTGACGAAAATGGATCATGATAAACTATATGATTTTGTAGGGATGAACTTTCTTTGGCCATGTTATTTTGAGAGGACATAATTGCTTAGTTAGTATGCTTGAAGTATTATTATTTTTATGTCAATATGAACTTTTGTCTTGAATCTTTCGGATCTGAACATTCATACCACAATTAAGAAGAATTACATTGAAATTATGCCAAGTAGCACTCCGCATCAAAAATTCTTTTTTATCATTTACCTACTCGAGGACGAGCAGGAATTAAGCTTGGGGATGCTTGATATGTCTCCAACGTATCTATAATTTTTTATTGCTCCATGCTATATTATCTACTGTTTTGGACAATATTGGGCTTTATTATCCACTTTTATATTCTTTTTGGGACTAACCTATTAACCGGAGGCCCAACCCAGAATTGCTGTTTTTTTTGCCTATTTCAGTGTTTCAAAGAAAAGGAATATCAAACGGAGTCGAAACGGAATGAAACCAACTAGAGAAGTTATTTTTGGAAGGAAAGCTACCGAAAAAACTTGGAGTGCACGTCAGGAAAGGAATGAGGGAGCCACGAGGCAGGGGGGCGCGCCCACCCCCTAGGGCGCGCCCTCCACCCTCATGGGCCCCTCGTGGCTCCCCTGACGTACTTCTTTCACCCATATATACCCATGTACCATAAAACTATCAGAATAGATCGTGAATTCCGCCGCCAGAAGCCTCCGTAGCCACCGAAAGCCAATCTAGACCCGTTCCGGCACCCTGCCGGAGGGGGAATCCTTCTTCGGTGGCCATCTTCATCATCCCGGTGCTCTCCATGACGAGGAGGGAGTAGTTTTCCCTCGGAGCTGACGGTATGTACCAGTAGCTATGTGTTTGATCACTCTCTCTCTCTCTCTCTCGTGTTCTTGAGGTGGTACGATCTTGATGTATCGCGAGCTTTGCTATTATAGTTGGATCTTATGATGTTTTCTCCCCCCTCTACTATCTTGTGATGGATTGAGTTTCCCCTTTGAAGTTATCTTATCGGATTAAGTCTTTAAAGATTTAAGAACACTTGATGTATGTCTTGCCGTGCGTATCTGTGGTGACAATGGGATACCACGTGAATCACTTCATGTATGTTTTGGTGATCAACTTGCGGGTTCTGCCCATGAACCTATGCATAGGGGTTGGCACACGTTTTCGTCGTGATTCTCCGGTAGAAACTTTGGGGCACTCTTTGAGGTTCTATGTGTTGGTTGAATAGATGAATCTGAGATTGTGTGGTGCATATCGTATAATCATACCCACGGATACTTGAGGTGACATTGGCGTATCTAGGTGACATTAGGGTTTTGGTTGATTTGTGTCTTAAGGTGTTATTCTAGTACGAACTCTAGGGCTGTTTGTGACACTTATAGGAATAGCCCAACGGATTGATTGGAAAGAATAACTTTGAGGTGGTTTCATACTCTACCATAATCTCTTCGTTTGTTCTCCGCTATTAGTGACTTTGGAGTGACTCTTTGTTGCATGTTGAGGGATAGTTATATGATCCAATTATGTTATTATTGTTGAGGGAACTTGCACTAGTGAAATTATGAACCCTAGGCCTTGTTTCAACGCATTGCAATACCGTTTACGCTCACTTTTATCATTAGTTACCTTGCTGTTTTTATATTTTCAGATTACAAATACCTTTATCTGCCATCCATATACCACTTGTATCACCATCTCTTCGCCGAACTAGTGCACCTATAAAATTTACCATTGTATTGGGTGTGTTGGGGACACAAGAGACTCTTTGTTATTTGGTTGCAGGGTTGCTTGAGAGAGACCATCTTCATCCTACGCCTCCTACAGATTGATAAACCTTAGGTCATCCACTTGAGGGAAATTTGCTACTGTCCTACAAACCTCTGCACTTGGAGGCCCAACAAACCCTACAAGAAGAAGGTTGTGTAGTAGACATCATGTCCGAAGTGTCCCATTAGTCCTCCTCCATGAGATTCTTGCAAAAGTAACAAACGAAGAGAAGACTCGGGAATGCAAAGTTTGTTAGCTCTCATAAGATAGTCATCTTTGATGTAATACGTTCCCAAGATGTATGTGTCAAACACTTGGCAAAAGGAATAGAAAAAGTAGGATCATGCGCAGAAAGGGGGATGTGCTGCAAGGCGATTAAGTTGGGTAACGCCAGGGTTTTCCCAGTCACGACGTTGTAAAACGACGGCCAGTGAATTGTAATACGACTCACTATAGGGCGAATTCACTCCATTTAGAATGATGCTTGTTCAACTTAGTTTGTACTTAAGCATTTCATGATCGGTGTGGATGATAAATTCATGAGGTAGAAGATAATGTTCCCACTCACGCAAAACTCGCACTAAAGCATATAGCTCTTTGTCATAGATTGAATAATTGAGTTGCGCTCTGGAAAGTTTCTCATTAAAGTATGCTATGGGTCACCTCTCTTGTGTTAACACACCTCCTATGCCATTACCACTAGCATCGCAATGAACTTCAAGAGGTTTGTCGAAGTTGGGTAATGCAAGCACGGGAGCTTGAGTAAGGAAATTTTTAAGCTCATTAAAGGCGATGTCTTGGGATGGTCCCCAAACAAAAGGTGCATTTTTCTTACTCAAAGCATGCAAAGGTGAAGCAATGGTGCTAAAATCCTTCACAAATCTACGATAGAAACCGGCTAGACCAAGAAAACTACGCACTTGTTGCAAGTTGGTTGGTTGGGGCCAATTTTTAATAGCATTGATGTCAGATTCATCAACATGAACACCCTTAGAAGACACAACAAAACCTAAGAAAATAATCTTATCAACACCAAAAAGGCATTTGTCCATATTAGCATAAAGGCGCTCTTTCCTAAGGGTTTGCAACACGGTTCTAAGATGGGTGACATGGTCTTTGAGAGATTTGCTGAACACAAGAATATCATCAAAATGGACCACAACAAATACACCAATATAGGGTCGAAGAGCAAAGTGCATGACTCGCATGAAGGTACCGGGTGCTTCGGATAAACCCATTGGCATAACAAGCCATTCATATAAGCCAAATTTGGTCTTAAATGCGGTTTTCCATTCATCACCTTCTTGGATGCGTATTTGATAGTAGCCACTTTTAAGATCAATTTTAGAGAAAATAGTGGCTCCGCTAAGCTCATCTAGCATATCATCTAGGCATGGAATGGGGTAACGATAACACACGGTAATAGCATTGATTGGACGACAATCGGAACACATGCGATATGTACCATCTTTCTTGGGGACAAGGATTACCGGGATGGCACAAGGGCTCAAACTTTCTCGTACATGGCCATTGTCGATGAGTTGTTGGACTTGCTGTTGGATCTCCTTGGTTTCCTCGGGGTTGACACCATAGGGAGCCTTGTTAGGAAGGGGTGCTCCGGGGATGAGGTCGATTCAGTGTTCGATGCCTTGTAGGGGAGGTAGACCCGGAGGTAGCTCGCCGGGAAATACATCTTGGTATTCCTGCAATAGAGAAGATAACACTAAAGGTAGATTGTGAGAGTTGTTAGTTTTTGGTGCCTCATCCTTGGACAAAAGGACATAGTGCATGACACTTGATGGGTTCTCACACACTTCTCTTATCTCATTTTTGGTGGAAAATAGGACTAAGTTCTTCTTGTCGCTCATCGTGGGGGCACTCAATTTGGGCTTGTGACGCTCACTCTCTTTTGGGTGGTTCGCTCTCTCACTATTCTCTCCACGATGGGTGGCTTGCTTGTCGCGATCACTTGGCTTGGAGACATAGGTTGTAGAACGTACTCCTTTCCCTTCATCTTGAAGCTATAGTGATTGGTCCGTCCGGTGTGGATGACGCCTCGGTCAAATTGCAATGGCCGTCCAAGAAGTAGGTGGTAAACGGACATAGGAACAACATCACACTCCAAAGTGTCTTTGTAAGCTCCGATTTTGAAGGAGACTTGGACCATGTGCTCGACTTGGATAGTGCCGGAGTCGCTTAGCCGTTGAACTTTGTAGGGATGTGGGTGCTTCATCTTGACCAATTGGAGTTTGGAGCATAGTTCCTCACTTGCTAAGTTATGGCAACTCCCTCCATCGATGATGACCTTCGCGGACCTTCCATTGATGCCGGCCTTGGTGTGGAAGATATGACATCTTTGGTCTTCGTCTTGTTGATGTTGAAGTGTCAAGACCTTGGAGACAACAAGAACGGGGCTCGGATCTTCGTCACAAAAGACTTGATCATCTTCATCTTCGTTCACTTGCCGGTGCATGGCCACTTGCTCAAGGGCTTCCATTTCGCCTTCACTCGTGGAGTCATATGTACCATCGTCGTTGAATATCATGGTGCGCTTGTTGGTACACTCGAAGGACTTGTGGCCTCGGCCGCTGCATGTGAAGCATTTGAAGGAACTTGTCTTGATGGTCTCATCGGTTGGGGTAGATGATGATGAATCTCTTTGCTTGAAGTTGCTTGTAGTAGGAGGACGACTTGAGGTTGTCGAAGTTTTCTTGTAACTTGACTTGTCGTCATTGCTTGTAGATGGCTTGGTTGAGGTAGAAGGTGTTGGAGTCGTTGATGCTTGGGTGTTGGAGAAGCCATAGATCTTGGAAGAGTACTTGGCATACTTGAAGTCATCTTGCACTTGCCGTTCCTCCTTGGTATCTTGATGCACTAGCTCGATGAGGTTGGAGTAAGGTTGGAAGTCGGCTATCTTCTTGATAGGATGATTGAGTCCATTCAATAAACGTGCCATAGTTTTCTCATCATCTTCCATGACATTGGCTCTTATCATGGCAATCTCCATTTCTTTGTAGTATTCTTCAACGCTCTTTGTTCCTTGCTTGAGGAGTTGGAGTTTCTTGAAGAGGTCGCAATTGTAGTAGGTTGGCACAAAACGTGCTCTCATGACATACTTCATTTGTGCCCAAGTAGTGATGGGTGGTTCACCACTTGCCTCACAGTGCTCAATGACTTGTTCCCACCAAATGAGAAAGTTGTCTTGGAACTCAAGGGATGCCATCACGATCTTCTTCTCTTCCTCATAGTTGTGCAAACGAAAGATTTTGTCGACCTTCAATGCCCATGAAAGGTACTCTTTGGGATCATTGCTTCCAGAAAACTTGGGCATGGTGAACTTTAGCTTGCCGTAGCATTGCTCTTCATTGTGTTGGGGTCGAGGGTGATGGAGTCCTTGACGAGGAGGATTGTCTTCCTCATGTTGCTCTTGTCTTGGAGGATTTCCATTGTGTTCTTGTTCTTGGTGAACTTGATGTTCTTGTCGAGCTTGTGGAGGAGCTCGTCGATGCACGTGAGCTTGATATATTCGTTCTTGAACTTCATCGTGAAGCGCTTCTTGTTGCTCACGAGCTTGCCGGTTGCGTGTGGCTATGCCTCGACTTGAATCACGGAGGGCACGTTGCGCCTCAAGTGCTTGATCTTCTCATTGTTGTTGTTGTTGTTGTTGTTGTTGTTGTTGTTGTTGTTGTTGTTGACGTTGTGCCTCGGCATCTTGTGCATCTTAGTGTTGTCGCGCTCACTCTTCCTCTACTTGTTGGCGTAGGCGTTGTCGTTCTTGTGCTTGCGCGAAAGTAGCTTGGTTTTGACGGTGTCGATGTTCTTGCACGTGAACTTGCTCTTGAGAGTCGTAGTCGTGTAGAGGATTGCGGTTTGCTTGACAGTCTTGGCGCGCGGCTCGTCGAAGAGTGTTCGATGTCGGAGTACTTGAGCCGGAGATGGTGTCGTCGGAGTGTCGACTTGAGCGGCTCCGTCTTGAGTAGGACGAAGTGGTAGAAGAGCGGTTGACCAACAAAGCACGAATCTCGTCCATTCTTGCGTCATTCTCTTGTTTGTGGTCGTCGAGCTTGTTGTCGAAGTAGTCTCTTGTACGTTGCTCGGAGAGTAGCAAGCCGGTGGCGAGGTTGTCGATGCGTTCGTTCATTGCTTGTTGCTCTTGATGCAAGCTCGTTGTGCACCAAAGAGGTGGCTCTTTGTGACGTAGGAGGACATGTCGTCGTCTTGATCGGTGAAGAGTGGGTTGGTAGAAGTACTTGGCCTATCCATCATTCCAAGCAAATATGTAAGTGGGAGAAAAAGAAGAACTTATACCAAATGTACCTTGACCGATGTTGAAGATGGATCAATGATCACTCAAATGTGGAACAAGGAAATAGCACAATTGGTACCAATTCTTGGTGGCTTCTCACACCTACACAAGTAAAAGCTTATAGTGGAGCTTGGTTAGGATGGTGGCAAAAAATTTGATGCAATTGTTAGTGAGCCTCAATAATGTTGGAAAAGATTCACAAATTTGCAAATGCAACAAGTAGACCAATAGCAAGATATGGTACACGGAAACTCACACACGGATAGATAAATGGAGTCGTGCAACCAAGGAATGAGCCAAAATATGGAATCCACGAAAATGCTCTTGTTGCACAACACTAGAGAGACGCTAGCACGATTGCACCATAGGCGGATATGAAACTTGTGCACAACCTACTAAGCAAAAATGCAAGGACTTCTATCCCAAGTATGCTATATGTATGGTATTCCGGTGATATGATCTAGTATGACAATCTTAATGTAGTATGATGCTATGGTTCTTTCTTATAAGCACTTTTCTTATCTTTTCCTCTTTGCTTAAAAGCTTGGATGGCTCTTTCTCTTTTGAGCTATTTTCTCATGCAAAACTCCACGAACCAAGATAGCAATTGTGTATGCTTATGACAACCTTGTGACACAAGAGATGATACAAAGATATGCACCATGATGGTATGGTATGTATGCAATGGGAGCTATGATCACTAATGTGCACAAGTAACATTGCCGGCAATACTCACAGGCTAGTCTTGATAGGAAAGGTATGCAAAATGGTCTATGGGGTTATCAATGCAATGGCAAGAATGTACAATGATGAGATATCAAAATACCAAGATGATATGGAGGTTACCGTTCTTGCTTACGGCGAGGTGTCAAAATGGTGAAGTGGTCGTCGTTGATGATGAGTCCGTGGCGAAGATGAGCGGCGATGATGTCGATGTCGAACCGTTCCTAGTTAGCCGAAACACCCTAGGAAATGATGAACCACAACTCAAATTCTCAAAACCAAAGTCAAATGGTGGTAGTTGAGGTGGTGGTTGAAGAAGAAGAAACCGTCCCTAAGTAGCTGAAACACCCTAGGAAACTCAAATCACAACTCAAGCAACCACAAGTGCTAAGGGAAACAAAATGGGTTAAGTTACGGAAATTGGTGGTGGTATAGGGTATGATGTGGTGGTGGCCCTAGGCAAAGATGCCAAAATTCCGAAAATTTGTGGAGTCAAATGGTCTTGGAACCTAAATAGATGGATGGGGGATGTCGATAGCTACTCAACGAGCTAAAGAACGTCAAAATCTGAGTCCGGATGAATTAGTTATGGCCAAAACTGTCAATCAGCCGAGGCTAAAACAGGGAGGGGCGGTTGTACCGCTTGCTAGGGCGGTTGTACCGCTCCTGGAGTGTCCTGGGGTACCAGTTTTGGCTGGCAGAAGTATCAGGTTATGGGGGAGCGGTTGTACCGCCTCAGGGGCCGGTTGTACCGCTTTTGTCGGGAAAATTTCTTAGATCTGGATGTGGGATGAACTTGGGGCGGAAATGGATGATTTTGGGGGCAAAATTGCGAAGATTTCGAGGATGGGAGGTGGGGAAACTTGTGGGGAAGCTAGATCTGCCTGCTACACACAAAATCGATGGATCAAATCCAAAAAAAATTCATCACACCAACAAATCACAAAAAAATTGGGGCTATTTTGGTGGGGATTTTCGAATTTAGGACAAAAACAAACAAAAGAAGGCTAGAAAATGGTGGGGGAGACTCCAAATTCGTGATCAACGTGGCTCATGATACCAAGATGATGTAGGTTAGAACCCTAGAGGGCCGATCTTTCACGATTAGAGCGAATCTCACGAAGAATACGAAGAACACGAGGGGAAACATGAGAGAATCACTCAAACCAACAAGAACGATCACATATATGCTAGATCCTTGAAGCACAAAGAGTACACTATCTGAATCCAACAAAGGATGATACATAGGCTAACCGGTTCTTCTCCGTGAGGAGGTCTTGATGATCTTCCCAAAAAGGGGTCTTGAATCCAAGGAGGATCTTCTCCGAAGAGGTGTCAGTCCCTCGTGGTGGACTAGATCCGGATGGATGAGCGAAGCTCTATCACACATATGAGCTAACACAACGCTAACACTAGTACGGAGCTAAGGCACGAATATATATAGTCCAAGGGGTAAGTTGGGGATACATGGGGTGAAACCCCTTTCACTACGCACAGGCAGGGCAGTAGTACCGGTCATGGGGGCGGTTGTACCATTGGGAGCTCATGCGTGGGTTCCTGGAGGTGTTTCCGGAGGTGCTTGGCAGTTGTACCAGTGTTTGGAGAGGTTGTATCGGTCTGATGGCTGTTACGGGGATAAACAGGTGTTGTACTAGCCTTGCACCGCTCGATCACAGATGCTTGACCGGTAGTTGGGCGGTAGTCAAGCGGTTGTACCGCCCGGGCGGTAGTTGGGTGGTAGATGGGCAGTTGTACCGGTATTTCTGCGCTGGGCAGATTGTCTTCATGCTCTCGATGTCCATCTTGCGCCATAACTTCTCCTTGGTTGCTTCCTTGGTACCTGGTTCACGATAGCCCTTGCACGCGCTCGTGTCATCGGTCCACGTGGTGTCTTGGGAGAGGAAGATAGGTCCATGGGGATGGTCGTAGGATGCTCCGCATCAACGGTGTTGTTTAGTTTTGCTCCACGCATCAATGACTTGATGTGACAAATTGTCTAGGGCTTGTCGTCTGTGTAGCAACGTTCAACAAAGAATCAAATAGACTTCCTGGATTACTCACTTGTGGATCCCACATGCATGCATGGTCTCGTCAAAATGCGTGTAATTATGCTTTTTATGCACGGAGTTATCTTCAAAAATATATGATAATTTCATTAAAATTTAAGTTGTGAACGCAAGGTTTAAAAATTAATATTGAAGTTTTTCCCTTCTAAAATCATATATGAAAGTATGTGGGTGCCACTTACTTGTTTTGAATGATCCTTAAGCTCAAAGTGGGGGAAGCTTTACGACATGTGGATAGTGTCCAGGTTTAATTGATTTCATAGAAATTTTTGTAATATAAGCATCATGTATAACATTAAAATATCAAAAATTTGTGAAAGCCCGCACCGAGCACACTCGTGCGATTTGGTATGCAAACAAGGTCAAAGTACTTTCTCTACAAATGGACAATGTTGGATTTTCTACAATTTTTTAAGTGTGAACGCAATGTTGAATTCTGACAGCCAAGACTTTATATAATGAACAACTTTCATTTCGAAGTAACATATCTAAAGTTGGAATAGAATATATCGAGGGACATTTTGTCGATCCTAACAACGGTACAAGGAGGACGTGGAATTTGTAGTGATGGAACGTCACGTCAGGAAACCAGAGGATCTTTGGACGCGGTTCACATTATTACACGATATACCCAGGTTCAAGTCCCCGATGTGGGTAAAGGCCCTACTTTATGCCTGGGTCTTTTCTTATATGTATGGAGAATACAGAAGATTACAATGCCAGAGGAGGATCATGACGAGACAGATTTTTTTAACCGAAACCCGTAGAACAATCGTTCTACGGTATATATTAAGATAAAAAATAAAATATTTACATGAAGTTACAAATCAAGGAAATAAAAAATTAACCAATCCCTTCTCTACCAAAACCCAACATGTTGAAAAGTATTAACTTAAAAACTGATTAATCCAACTGGAAAGTTGAGCCTCAAACTTGAACTTGATTTTGTGCTGGAGAAGCAGGAGATCATTTTTTCAAAAGACCTCTCTAGGACTGAATGGAATAATGTTGTGATCTGAATATTTTCCCATTCCTCTGTATCCAAATGTTCCAACATCCCATGATTAGAATTTCCATAGCAATTGATGTGGGGACGTCCTGATCTAGAAGTGTGACCTCTTCATAAAGAGAGACTCCTCTGTGCCTATGACCGAGTTAAGATTCCCAACAGCTGAAGGCAAAATCGCAGTCCCAAAATAAGTGTAAGGAGGTTTCTTCAGTATTGGAGTGGCAGAGCTCACACTTGTAGGATGGAAGGTGGAAAGATTTCCTGCGTAGAAGATTCCTTGTATTAACTCTGTCATGCAGCAACAACCAAAAGAAGATCTTATATCTGAGCATGGTGGCATTCTTCCAAATTTTGGCAAAGATTGGTGGGGCCTGTTCTCCATCTTTGAGCAGCTTGTACAACTTGATGGAGGAGAAATCAGCTCCCCATGGGTAAATCCATTTGTCAAAGTTGGTCCCAATTTGAAATGCTTGAGTAATATCTTGGAGCTGTAGAAACTGCTGGTGTTCCTGTGTTGAAAGTGGAATATGAAAGTTGTCTAGAGTGTTAGCAGCTTGTAGGTATTCCTGATTGTCAATTTGTCCTTGAAGGAAAAGGTGAACAACTCTGGAAATTTCTCTTTGATTGGTCCCAATCCCAAATTATCATCCCAGAAAGAAATGGTGTTACCCTGACCAATTACCCCTCTTGCGACTAGCTTGAATTGAGGAAGGAGCTAGAGGATGTTCCTCCACCAGAAAGAGCCCATCAGCCTCTCAGAGAGAACCCCTTGAGGATAATATGGATCCCAAATCAAACGGATCCAGGGTAGGTCATGACGATTTAGGAATTTATGGAGATGTTTCATCAGAAGGCATTTGTTATGAGTGGTAATATATAAGACTCCAAATCCACCCGGTCCTTAGGAGTGCAAACTTTGTTTTAGGAGATAAGGGTTGTGCCTTTGTCCTCCATACCATACTTCCTCCAAAAGCAGTGCCTAAGATACTTGTTAATCTGCTCAACTATGCCAGCAGGGAGCTCCAAAGTACTCATGAAAAAGGTGGGGATACTTGTGAAGACTGATTTGATAAGAATGAGCTTATCTCCATATGACAAAAAAGTTGAACATCGAGAGAGTCTCCAGTCAATACTTTTAATTATGGGCACAAAATCTTCTAACTTTGGTTTGGTCAAGCTAAGAGGCAGTCCCAAATATGTAAAAGGGAATGTACCAATGATGCAACCTAGGTTTTGAGCCAGAAGTTCCATTTTTGCTTGACTAGTGTTGATTGGGATCATGGCAGATTTTTGAAAGTAGATCCTCAGGCCATTGTAGACTGAGAAACGCATGAGCAAATTCTTGAATTGTTCTAATTGAGTACTGCAAGTTGGCATCAAGATAACACTATCATCTGCATACTGTATTACTCAGAAATCAGGCAGGGATGTCCATCAAGGGGCTTACTAATGAGATTATTATTCATGGATTCATTCATGTCTGACTATAGCAGATCAACAGCTAAGACAAACAACAGAGGGGAGAGAGAATCTCCTTGTCTGACCCCTCTTTTGCATAGGATTTGTTTTCCAGGGACCCCATTTAAGAGCACGGATGAGTATCCAGAGCTGAAAATCATACCCATCCACATGATCCATCTTTCCCCAAATCCTCTAGCAATTAGAATCTTTTTAATGGTATGATGTCAATGAGATCAAAAGCCTTTCAGAAATCCAGCCTCAACACAAGGATCTCTCTATCTGAAGAATTACATTGGTAAATGTACTCATAAGCCCATGCTAGGCAGTCTTAAATGGGTCTATATTGATTGGTGTTCACCATCTTGAGAATGACCTTCTGCAGTCTATTAGCCAGCAGCTTTGTGATGATTTTAATTGAACAATTGAGCAGAAAGATAGGCATGTAGTCATTTGGAGTAGTTGGGCCATCAATCTTGGGAAAAGAGGAATTTATACTTTGTAGGCTGATCTTCCCATGATCTAAATCATCAATCAATGCATAAAAATCAGGTGCAATAATGTCACGACAGGCCTTTACAAAATTAGTGTTAAAACCATCAGGTCCTTGTGCCTTCTCAGTGGGAAGCTCCTTAATAACCTCATCAATTTCTTCTTTGGAGAAAGTAATTTATAGCATGGAGAGGTTGGGTTGTCTATTGATGAGCCCTTCTAAGTTTAGCAAATTAAAAGTGGGAACTGATGTATTTAGCCTGTCCTTGGAAGCTTTTAGCAGAATGTTTGCTTTGGAACAATGATCTCCGACTGTGTTGCCATTTTCATCTTGTAAGCTATGAATATGGTTAACTCTGTATTTCAGAGTAGCTTTGGCCTGAAAATACTGAGAATTGGTCTCTCCAAACTTTACCCATCTGATAGTGGCTCTCTGCTGCCAGTAGATTTTCTGCAATTCTAGAAGGTTTAACAAGTGTTGTTTTAGAAATTCTTTGCCATTCCATTCAACATCCTGCAAGGGCCTGAATTCCTCAGTAGTATCCAAGAAGAAGAGCACTTCATTGGTGGCTTTGATTGCGTTGCTAAGTTGTGAAATTGATTTAGCCCAGAACTTTAAGCATTGCCTTAACCTTTTGAACTTGGCAATGATCCTTTTAGTACTATCTGTGATATTAATATCTTGCTCCCAATTGGTCTTGATAATATCTTTGAAACCCTGAATTTGCAGCTACTAATTCTCAAATCTGAAGATTTTTTCCTTTGGGATAAGAGTTCCTATCTGAATTAAACAAGGAACATGATCAGAAACAGGCTTAGCAAGGGGAAGAACCAGTGTGTTGGGGAAATGAGCGGTCCAAGCTTCTGATGTGAATACCCAATCCAATTTTTTCAAGCAAGGTAGCACTTTGCATATTACTCCAGGTGGAGCTCCTACCCGTTCATTCATAAAGGCAAGGGCTAGTAGCTGTGCAAAGTGAACCACTGCCAAGGGTGACCGAGCCTTAAGTTACATCTCAATTCAAGCATGACAAAGAGTACATCCAAATTATGATTAGAGTGACCACACAACATTATCACATAGTTCAAGCATCTCCAAGGTCCGAGATAGGGCAGATAAACTGAGAAGGTTTGATAGGAGCCATACAAGCAAAAGTACAGTCCAACTAACATGAAACCCATTACAATAGATGTAAATTCCATAGAACATAACGACAAGATTATAGACCTAAAAAGATTCATTCAAAAGGATGATGACTGAGCCCAACTATAGGCAACAAGACAACTATTGTAGATGTAGATCCTAGGCATCTGGTCCTCCAGATTTCTTCATGTTTCCCTTTCCAGCAGTCTTGTTATCCTTCTTTTTCTTGGGCTGGTGCAACATGTCTTTAGTGCAATCCTTAGTAGCAGCCTTGCAAAAGAAAATAGATAGATTTTTGATGATTTTAGGAGCAATTGCAGGAGGACTGGTGGTACAATAAAAGCAATTTCTATCTTGACATGTCTATTTTTTAAAACCCTTGTTAATTTTGCTGAACCTGCAACTTCTCCTTGTTGGGGAACGTAGCATGAAATTTCAAAAAAATTCCTATGATCACGCAAGATAAATCTATGAGATGCATAGCAGCGAGAGGGGGAGAGTGTGTCCACATACCCTCATAGACCGAAAGCGGAAGCGTTAGGTTAGCGCGGTTGATGTAGTCGAACGTCTTCGTGATCCAACCGATCAAGTACCGAACGTACGACACCTCCGAGTTCAGCACACGTTCAGCTCGATGACGTCCCTCAGTCTCTTGATCCAGAAGAGGGTCGGGGAGAGTTTCGTCAGCACGACTGCATGGTGATGGTCATGGTGATGTGATCCGCGCAGTGCTTCGCCTAAGCACTACGACGCTATGACTGGAGGAGTGAACTATGGAGGGGGCACCGCACACGGCTAATAGAACAATTGATGTGCTTTGGGGTGCCCCTTGCCCCTGTATATAAAGGAGGAAAGGAGGAGGCCGGCCATGGGGCGTGCCATAGGGAGAGGAAACCGACTTGGACTCCATGTCCAATTCGGCCTCCCCCTTCCTTCTTCCAGAGGGGGAAAGGGGGAAGGAGAGGGAAGAGGAGAAGGAAAGGCGGGCATGCCCCCTCCCCTATTCCAATTCGGACTCCCCATGGGAGGGGGGCGTGGCCACCCCTTGTGGGATGCCTCCCCTCTCCCCTATGGCCCATGTAGGCCCATAACTTTCGCGGGGGGGTTCCGGTAACCTCCCATACTCTGAAAAATACCCGAAACAACCCGGAACCATTCCGGTGTCCGAATACCATCGTCCAATATATCAATCTTTACCTCTCGACCATTTCGAGACTCCTCGTCATGTCCGTGATCTCATACGGGACCCCGAAAACTCCTCGGTATGTTACTTGCCCGAGATTCGATCCTTGGTATCATCATACCTAGTTCAATCTCGCTACCGGTAAGTCTCTTTACTCGTTCCGTAATGCATCATCCTGCAACTAACTCATTAGTCACATTGCTTGCAAGACTTATAGTGATGTGCATTACCAAGAGGGCCTAGAGATACCACTCCGATACTCGGAGTGACAAATCCTAATCTCGATCTATGCCAACCCAACAAACACCTTCGGAGACACCTGTAGAGCATCTTTATAATCACCCAGTTACATTGTAATGTTTGATAGCACACAAGGTGTTCCTCCGGTATTCGGGAGTTGCATAATCTCATAGTCAGAGGAATATGTATAAGTCATGAAGAAAGCAATAGTAATAAAGCTTAATGATCATTATGCTAAGCTAATAGATGGGTCTTGTCCATCACATCATTCTTGTAATGATGTGATCCCGTTCATGAAATGACAAAACATATCTATGGTTAGGAAACTTTACCATGTTTGATTAACGAGCTAGTCTAGTAGAGGCTTACGAGGGACACGGTGTTTTGTCTATGTATCCACACATGTATCAAGTTTCTGGTTAATACAATTCTAGCGTGAATAATAAACATATATTTCCCATAGTGGAAATATAAAATAACAACTTTATTATTGCCTCTAGGGCATATTTCCTTCACTCCTTACCTCAGTTTCCACTATGGGAGCTTTCTATTTTCTCTTTCTTTGACCATGAATGACTGAGGTGCTGACATTTGCAGTTGCACTTGCTGCTACTAGGGTGACATTGGTTGGGACAGATGAAGCTTCATGTTCTATACCCACCTGTGTGCAAATAGGTTGCAGTCCAGAAATACAAGATTTAGGAATGACAAAAGGAAAACACTTCTTTCAGCTAGAGCCCTCAATTAAATAAGTCCAGAGCTTAGGTGTGAGCAATGATTTGGCTCAGTCAAAATTATCAGGAATTACCAGAGCTAAAGTAATAAAGTTGAACCACTCTGTTGATACCTGGATATGCCCCCTGGTCATAAGAGGGAGCAAAGTACTTGTTGTAGAGTTCCAGGCCTTCCTTGGACAAAAATTCAGTACCATCTCCTGTTATAGTAGTATTTGGGTTTAGACCATTGAGCATGGGATCAACATAGTCTGGTAAATGCATAGAATTAACAATAATATTGCCCTTGTAAGCAGGTAAAGGAAATCCAGGAGGGGCTTCCATGCTATTACCTATTGAATCACTTTGATTAATCTCTGGGCCTTGATTGTCAGACATAGGTATGTTGACTCTTTGATAAATTGATGGACTAACACAAACTGCAGTTTGAGTAGTATGCACTGACACATCTTCCATATTGGTATTTGGGACTATACAGGAGTTGATATCTTGCAATGCTGGTGTTGGATCTACCAGCAGGGTAGTATTCTGACTAATCAGAGCAACTTGTTCCAATAGTGCAGTGGCAGGGAGTGAAGCAGACTCCTCCTGGGGTAGACTGGCTGCAACATTTTGGGAAACAACCTCATATTGATTGGCAGGAGCTGGGGGATCAGGCAAATCCTGTTGTACCACAATAGGTTGTTGAGCTGGCTGATGAAGGTTATCCATAGGTTGTACCTCCATAGGTGGGATAGCAGGATGATTAAGATCAATCACAACATTATTCAGAGCAGGATGCAATGCAGGTAGGACAAGTGGTGCCATAAGCTCATTCAGTTCCTGCATGTTTGGGCCACCACCCACTGAAATTGCAGAGCTGCCATTTGAGATATTGAGACCAAGGGAGATGGTTAGCCCACTACCATCATTGTCAGCAGGTTGGAGAACATCAACATTCAGTGGACCAAGAAAGTCGTTGAGCTCTATAAATTCCTCTACTTGCAACTCAACATCAACTGGAGCCTGTGGCATAGCCTAGTGGCCCCAGCCCTCTTCCTCCTATTCCATATCCATGTTCTCATTGTCGTTGTTCTCTTGTTGAATGAGGTGTGTAGCAACGGGCCCAACAATCAAGTTATTCTGATTTGGATGACAAAACTGCTCTGGTGGCCTGGGGTGAGAATGGCATCTGCTAGGACTGTATCTTCATCAGGTGGGGGCCTCCCGTAGGCAAATCTTGAAAGATTACCACAGGGCAAGTCCAAGACTGACCACTTAAATTGCTGGCGCTAGAGACGAGTGTACTAGCCTGGACATCTTTTAGGGCATCAATTTTGACCTTTACAACAACTGCAGTATCAGAAGATTTAACTCTATCCCAAACTTGTAACTGGCCAAAGCTGGAGGTGGCATTGGAAAGTTCTTGGAATGTTCTGAGGTCAGCCGGGAATTTGATACGTCTCCAACGTATCTCTAATTTTTCATTGTTCCATGCTATTATATTATCTATTTTGGATGTTTAATGGGCTTTAATATGCTCTTTTATATTATTTTTGGGACTAACCTTTTAACCGGAGGCCCAGTGCCAGTTTTTGTTTTTTTTCCTATTTCAGTGCTTCGTAGAAAAGGAATACCAAACGGAATCCAAACGGAATGAAACCTTCGCAATGATCTTTCTTGGACCAAAAGCAAACCAGGAGACTTGGAATGGAAGTCTGGAACTCCATGAGGCGGCCACGAGGCAGGAGGGCACACCCAGGGGGGTAGGCGTGCCCCCACCCTCGTGGGCCCCACGGAGCTCCACCGACGTACTTCTTTCGCCTATATATACCCTTATACCCTAGAAACATTAGGAGGAGCCACGAAACCACTTTTCCACCGTCGCAACCTTCTGTACCCGTGAGATCCCATCTTGGGGCCTTTTCTGGCGATCTGCCGGAGGGGGAATCGATCACGAAAGGCTTCTACATCAACACCATAGCCTCTCCGATGAAGCGTGAGTAGTTTACCACAGACCTACGGGTCCATACTTATTAGCTAGATGGCTTCTTCTCTCTCTTTGATCTTCAATACAAATTTCTCCTCGATGTTCTTGGAGATCTATTCAATGTAATACTCTTTTGCGGTGTGTTTACTGAGATCCGATGAATTGTGGGTTTATGAACTTGATTATCTGTGAATATTATTTGGTTCTTCTCTGAATTCTTATATGCATGATTTGATATCTTTGCAAGTCTCTTCGAATCATCGGTTATTTTGGCCTACTAGATTGATCTTTCTTGCAATGGGAGAAGTTCTTAGCTTTGGGTTCAATCTTGCGGTGTCCTTTCCCAATGATAGTAGGGGCAGCAAGGCACGCATTGTATTGTTGCCATCGAGGATAAAAATATGGGGTTTATGTCATATTGCTTGAGTTTATCCCTCTACATCATGTCATCTTGCTTAATGCGTTACTCTGTTCTTATGAACTTAATACTCTAGATGCATGCTGGATAGCGGTCGATGTGTAGAGTAATAGTAGTAGATGCGGAATCGTCTCGATCTACTTGACACGGACGTGATGCCTATATTTGTGATCGTCGCCTTAGATATCTTCATACCTATGCACTTTTCTATCAATTGCTCGGTAGTAATTTGTTCACCCACCGTAATACATGCTATCATGAGAGAAGCCACTAGTGAAACTTATGGCCTATAGGTCTCTTTCTTATTATATTGCATCTCTTTTATTATCGCATCTCATTTACTATTTTGCAATCTTTACTTTCCAATCTATACAAAAAATACCAAAAATATTTATATTACTATCTCTATCAGACCTCACTTTCGCAAGTGACCATGAAGGGATTGACAACCCCTTTATCGCGTTGGTTGCGAGGTTCTTGATTGTTTGTGCAGGTACTAGGTGACTTGTGCGTTGTCTTCTACTGGATTGATACCTTGGTTCTCAAAACCCGAGGGAAATACTTATGCTACGTTGATGCATCACCCTTTCCTCTTCAAGGGAAAACCAACGCATGTTCAAGAGGTAGAAGAATCCGACTAACATCAACCATACATCTTTGCTAAGGGTGAAGTTCGTGCAGTTCATCCCCTCATTATGTGATACGTCTCCAACGTATCTATAATTTATGAAGTATTCATGCTATTATATTATCAACCTTGGATGTTTTATATGCATTTATATGCTATTTTATATGGTTTTGGGACTAACCTATTAACCCAGAGCCCAATGCCAGTTTTTGTTTTTCCTTGTTTTTGAGTTCTGCAGAAAAGGAATACCAAACGGAGTCCAATTGACGTGCCAATTTTTGATTACTTTTTATGGACCAAAAGAAGACACCGGAGTAAAAGAGCTGGGCCAGAAGAGTCTCGGGCCGTCCATGAGGGTGGGGGACGCCCCCCCCCCCCCCCCCGCCGCCCCCTAGCCACATGGGCCTGCCTCGTGGACGACTCGGGCACCTTCTTGACGTGAGACCGACGCCAAAATTTCCTATAAATACATAAACCTTTAGAAAATAACCTAGATCGGGATTTCCGCCGCCAGAAGCCTTCGTAGCCACCGAAAACCAATCTAGGCCCTCTCTGGCACCTTGTCGGAGGGGGCCATCATCACCGAAGGGCATGGAGGAGGATCCCGGAGGGGCCACCATCAGCATGAAGGCCAAGGACCAGAGGGGGACCTCCCCCCATCCAGGGGGAGGCCATGGAGGAGGAAGCACAAGGGGGAGAACCTCTCCTCCTCTCTCTTGGTGGCACTGGAGTGCCATCGAGTGGGGAATCATCGCTGCGGTGATCATCTTCATCAACATCACCATCCTCATCTCTTTTACGCGGTCCACTCTCCTGCACCCCGCTGTAATCCCTACTTGAACATGGTGCTTTATGCCACATATTATGATCTAATGATGTGTTGCCATCCTATGATGTTTTGAGTAGATATCTTTTGTCTTTGGGTTGATTGATGATCTAGATTGGTACGAGTTGTATGTTTTATTTTGGTGCTGTCCTATGGTGCCCTCCATGTCGCTCAAGCGTGAGGGATTCCTGCTGTAAGGTGTTGCAATACGTTTATGATTCGCTTATAGTGGATTGCGTGAGTGATTGAAACACAAACCCGAGTAAGGGGGTTGTTGCGTATGGGATAAAGAGGACTTGATGCTTTAATGCTATGGTTGGGTTTTACCTTAATGATCTTTAGTAGTTGCGGATGCTTGCTAGATTTCCAATCATAAGTGCATATGATCCAAGAAGAGAAAGTATGTTAGCTTATGCCTCTCCCTCATATGAAATTGCAATGACGACTATCGGTCTTGTTAACAATTGCCTAGGACAATTCCGCACACCGATCCACCATTATTCCACACTCACTATTTATAATAATTAGTAATATATTCTAACTTTATCATAACAGCACCTACTTTCATATTTTAGCTCTCCGATATCATGCAAAGTTATCCACTTCATACCCACAACATAGTTTTATTTCTCGTTGCTAGTTGGAAGCAAACGTTCAGCGTACGTAGAGTCGTATCAGTGGCAGATAGGACTTGAGAGAATATTGATCTTACCTTTAGCTCCTTGTGGGTTCGACACTCAATACTTATCACTTCCACCATTGGGAATTGCTATGATGATTCCCCGCACTTGGGGATTATCAAGCTCTTTTTCGTCGCCGTTGCCGGGGAGCAATAGCGTGGGGTTGATATTCTCGTGTATGCTTGTTTGCTTTCTTCACTAAGTAGATTTTGTTTTTCCTTTTTGTTTCTGTTTAGTTGTGGGTGAAACATACAATTTTTTTTAAAGAATGAAAATCAAAAAAAAATTACTTGCCTCTCATGCCTAAAAAGTTTTTCAAAAAGAGAAGTGATTGGAAAGTTATGCATTGAAGAAGTGAGGGTCGACCTTGAGCACTCGTGTTCATGCTCACGGAAACAATGTAGAATTTTTCATGGAAGTTTCTCTGTAAATAATTATCTCCTTACATATATCCATTGTATTATTAAAATAATGTGCCAAGCTTTGGTTTTAGGATGATTAGATTGGTTGTTTACTATGTGCAGAACAAAAACAGAAACTTTGGCTGTAGCGCGTGATTTTTTACATTTTTACTGGAAAGTCAAATGGGTCTGAAACTTTTTAAAAATTACTTCTGTATAAATTTTTCAAATTTTCAAATTTATTTCATAATTTTTGGAGTTACAGAAGTTTACTAAACTTCCATATTACTACAGATTGTCCTGTTTTTGACAGATTCTGTTTTCTATGAGTTGTTCGCTTATTTTGATGAATCTATGGTAGTATCGGGGGGTATGAACCATGGTGAAGTTGGAATACAGTAGATATAGTTCTAATATGAAATTGGAATGAGTTTGCAACAGTACCTAAAGGTAGTGATTTTCCTTATTATACTAACGGATCTCACAAAGTTTTTGTTAAAGTTTTGTGTGGATGAAGTGTTCGAAGAACGAGGAGTTACCGATGTGAGAAGAATAAAGAGAGGCAAGAGCTCAAGCTTTGGGATGCCCAAGGCACCCCAAGTAAATATTCTAAGGATACTCAAGCATCTAATCTTGGGGATGCCCCGATTGGCATCCCATCTTTCTTCTTCAACAATTATCGGTATACCTCGGTTTTTGTTTCGTTCACATGATTTGTGTCCTTTGTGTTTTTTGTTCTTCCTTTATGAACCATGCTAGTATGATATATACCTTCATGGATTTATATAATGCCTCATGTGCTTCACTTATATCTTTTAAGTATGATCTTATAGAATTGCTCTTTGTGCTTCACTTAAATTTTTTGAGTATGGTTTTATAGAATGCTTTGTGTGCTTCACTCATACATTTTGAGCTTGGACATTGGTTAGTTTATATTAATTGTAGAATGCTCCATTAAATTACCTTATATATTTTGGAGTATGAATAATACTATCATCTAAAGCGGGTTTGGAAGAGTGTCAACTTTAGGAACTAGTGATCCCGCCATTCCGAATAAGGAGAACTTTGCTTATGTGGAGAGTAGTAAAATTTCTATGCTCGTAGATCATGAAAAGAATGCTTTATGTGATGGTAATATTGTTGAACTCATTCATTATGCTACTGAAAATTATTATGAGGGCGAAATACATGTTTGTAGGAGTGCAATAATATCAAGTTTTCCTCTCTATGTGCTTAAAGTTTTGAAGTTATACTTGTTTTGCCTTCCTATGCTAGTTGATTCTTGTTCCCATAAATTGTGTGCTCAGAAAATCCCTAGGAATAGGAAGTGGGTTAGGTTTAAATGTGCTAGTCATATTCTTCATGATGCTCTCTTTATGTTCAAGTCTTATCTTTCATGTGAGCATCACTGAAATCATCATGCCTAGCTAAAAGGCATTAAAGAAAAGCGCTTGTTGGGAGACAACCCAATATTTACCCTTACTGTTTTTGTGTGTTCTTATGATTAAGCTTCTGTATTAATCATGTAGTATAGCTTTTGTTCCAATAAAGGGCGAAGTAAGACCTTTGGGAAGAGTTGGGTGAAAGTTAATGTGATCTTTCTGTAAAAAAAATAGAAACTTTGCGCTCATGAGATTAGCTGACATTTTTTAAAGAGTGCTTTGGTGCTGATTCATCTTGAATAAGATTAATAGATAAATTCCTCACGTCCACCAATTTATTTCATAATTTTTTGAGTATCAGAAGTATGGTTAGTGTTCAGATCATTACAGACTGTTCTGTTTCTGACAGATTCTGTTTTCATTGCATAGTTTGCTTGTTTTCTAGTTTCTGTGACTTATATATCTCAATATAAATTGTAGAAATGATATGGTAAAGTAGGCTTTGTGTGAGAACACGTATGAGCCTTGTCTTTGACAGTACCAAAGTGAATGGTTTACTCTTTATCATACTAACCTATCTCACGAAGTTCCATCAAGTTTTGTGTGATTGAAGTTTTCAAGCTTTGGGTGAGATATCGATATGAGGAGAACAAGGAGTGGAAAGACCCTAAGCTTGGGGATGCCCAAGGCACCCCAAGGTAATATTCAAGGAAGACCCAAGCACCTAAGCTTGGGGATGCCCCGGAAGGCATCCCCTCTTTCGTCTTCAAAAACTATCGGTATACCTTACTCGGAGCTATATTTTTATTCGTCACATGATATGTGTTTTGCTTGGAGCGTATTTTCAATTTTACTTGTTGTTTGAATAAAATCATTGGATCTGAAATCTTGAATGAAAAAAAGGGGGAATCCTCCCATGACTAGTTAATTATTTGACTACTCAGTGTCCTTCACTTATATCTTTTTGGAGTAGTTTGTCATTTACTCACGTGCTTCACATATATCCTATGAGTAAATGGTTGAATGAATTGAATACCATAAATCTGAATTTATATATGTTTCATATGCTTATACTATGGGGAGTAATGACTTCACACAGAATAAGTATAGGTAGTAAACTAATTGAAAGTTAGCAAACGTATAATTGTTCACTTGAACAATTCATGAAAGAATATTGAAGGAAGAGAGATTTCACATATAAATATACTATCTTGGACATGTTTTGCAATTGTGAGCACTCACTAAATATGACATGCTAAAAGGTTGATGTCGGACAAGGAAGACAACGTAATGGGTTATGTTTTCTTATATCCGAAATAAAGTATATTGTCTTGGATCATCCAACTTGTTGAGCTTGCTTTTCCCCCTCATGCTAGCCAAATTCTTTGCACCAAGTAGAGATACTACTTGTGCTTTCAAACATTCCTTAAACCAGTTTTGCCATGAGAGTCCACCATACCTACCTATGGATTGAGTAAGATTCTTCAAGTAAGTTGTCATCGGCGCATGCAATAAAATTGCCCTCTAAATATGTATGATCTATTAATGTGGAGAAAATAAGCTTTATACGATCTTGTGATGTGGAAGAAATAAAAGCGACGGATTGCATAATAAAGGTCCATATCACAAGTGGCAATATAAAGTGACGTTCTTTTGCATTAAGATTTTGTGCATCCAACCATAAAAGCGCATGACAACCTTTGCTTCCCGCTGCAAAGGGCCTATCTTTTACTTTTATCTTCTACCTTATGCAAGAGTCATGGTGATCTTCACCTTTCCTTTTACATTTTATCCTTTGGCAAGCACATTGTGTTGGAAGGATCCTGATATATATATATATATCCAATTGGATGTAAGTTATCATGAACTATTATTGTTGACATTACCCTTGAGGTAAAAGGTTGGGAGGTGAATCTATAAGCCCCTATGTTTATCTGTGTCTGATTAAAACTTTGAACCGATAAATATCACGTGAGTGTTAGCAATTGTGAAAGATTAAATGATAGTTGAGTATGTGGAGTTTCCTAAATCAAAGCTCTGACATAGACCCTTCCTGAAAATAAGATGAATTGCAATTGTTTGATGACTGAGAATATAGTTTGTTAGTTTCAAGAAAGTTTACGATCTATACTTTAACATGTGAATAGCTTGTTACTTGATCATGAAAATATTTATGAAGATGAGTTACTGTTATGATATATAATGATGCTAGAAAAAGTGATTGGAACTATCATTGATGAAACTTATGCACTTGCTAGCATTCACACTTCATAAATTATTTCTTTTATCATTTACCTACTCGAGGACGAGCAGGAATTAAGCTTGGGGATGCTAATACGTCTCCAACGTATCTATAATTTATGAAGTATTCATGCTATTATATTATCAACCTTGGATGTTTTATATGCATTTATATGCTATTTTATATGGTTTTTGGGACTAACCTATTAACCTAGAGCCCAGTGGCAGTTTCTATTTTTCCTTGTTTTTGAGTTTTGCAGAAAACGAATACCAAACGGAGTCCAATTGACATGCCAATTTTGATGATTTCTATGGACCAAAAGAAGACCCCGGAGTAAAAGAGATGGGCCAAAAGAGTCCCAGGCTGTCCACGAGGGTGGGGGCGCCCCCCCCCCCCCCCGGGGGGGGGGGCGTGGGCCTGCCTCGTGGACGACTCGGGCACCTTCTTGACGTGAGACCGACGCCAAAATTTCCTATAAATACAGAAACCTCCAGAAAATAACCTAGATCAGGAGTTCCGCCGCCATAAGCCTCTGTAGCCACCGAAAACCAATATAGGTGCAACGCCCTCGATGCGGCTATATCTCCCACGTGTCGAAGCACGACTTAGAGGCATAATCGCATTGAAAGCAATGTCGCAAGTGAGGTAATCTTCACACAACCCATGTAATACATAAGGGAAAGAGATACATAGTTGTCTTACAATCGCCACTTCACACAATACATGAATAAAGCATTACATCATCCAGATACAATCAAGGTCTGACTACGGAACCAAAATAAAAGAAGACTACCCCAAATGCTACACAGATCCCCGATCGACCCCAACTGGGCTCCACTACTGATCATCTAGAATGAAACGACACAACGGACAAGATCTTCATCGAGCTGCTCCTTGAGCTTGGTTGCATCACCTGCACGTTCTCATCGGCACCTACAAGCTGGTTTTGGAAGTATCTGTGAGTCATGGGGACTCAGCAATCTCACACCCTCACGATCAAGACTATTTAAGCTTAAAGGTAGGGTAAAAGGTATGAGGTGGAGCTGCAGCAAGCGACTAGCATATTTCGTGGCTAACATACGCAAATGAGAGCGAGAAGAGAAGGCAAAGGCACGGTCGAACAACTACGATCAAGAAGTGATCCTAGAATAACCTACGTCAAGCATAACTCCAACACCGTGTTCACTTCCCGGACTCCGCCGAGAAGAGACCATCACGGTAACACACGCGGTTGGTGCATTTTTAATTAAGGTCAACTTCAGGTTTTCTACAACCAAACATTAACAAATTCCCATCAGCCCATAACCGCGGGCACGGCTTTCGAAAGTTCAAATCCCTGCAGGGGTGTCCCAACTTAGCCCATCACAAGCTCTCATGGTCAACGAAGGATATTCCTTCTCCCAAGACAATCCGATCAGACTCGGCATCCCGGTTACAAGACATCCTCGACAATGGTAAAGCAAGTCCAGCAAGATCGCCCGATGCGCCGACATCCCGATAGGAGCTGCACATATATCATTCTCAAGGCAACACCGGATGAACACTACGTACAGCTAAAACCAGCCCTCAAGTTTCCCCGAGGTGGCGCCGCAAGTGGCTCTAGTTTGGACCAACACTTAGACAAGCACTGGCCCGGGGGGGGGGGGTTAAAATAAAGATGACCCTCGGGATGCGTGACTCCCAAGGGAAAAAGGCTATGTGGCGAATGGTAAAACCAAGGTTGGGCCTTGCTGGAAGAGTTTTATTGAAAGCAAACTGTCAAGGGATTCCCATTATAACCCAACCGTGTAAGGAACGCAAAATCCGGGAACATAACACCGATATGACGGAAACTAGGGCGGCAAGAGTGGAACAAAACACTAGGCATAAGGCCGAGCCTTCCACCCTTTACCAAGTATATAGATGCATTAATTAAATAAGAGATATTGTGATATCCCAACAAATATCCATGTTCCAAACATGGAACAAGCTCCAATCTTCACCTGCAACTAACAACGCTATAAGAGGGGCTGAGCAAAGCGGTAACATAGCCAAACAACGGTTTGCTAGGACAAGTTTGGTTAGAGGCTTGGCTTAACAATATGGGAGGCATGATAAGCAAGTGGTAGGTATCGCAGCATGGGCATAGCAAAAGAGCGAGCAACTAGCAATCAAAGATAGAAGTGATTTCGAGGGTATGGTCATCTTGCCTGAAATCCCGCAAGGAAGAAGAACGAGTCCATGAAGAAGACAAACGGACATAGACGAACGGGTCCTCACAAACGTGACGTTATCAGAACCAACCCGAAGAAGCAACACCGGAAAGAAGCACACAACATAGTAACAACCAACACATGAACATGGTATGATATGCGGGATGCGGTATGTGATGCATATGCATGACTTGGAAAGGAATGATTGGACCTGGCCTCAACTTGGAAATCCAACACTGGAAAGGTGATATGATTTTGGTCGAAATCGATATAAAGATCACCGGAATCGGATGCATGGATTGGAAATGGCAAGCAAAACAAATATGGCACCGGTCTGCGATAAACAACAAGTAGCCATCTAAATGCAACAAGATCAAAATGCTACCTCACTCAAACATGGCAACAAAATACATGGTAGGGATGCACTCATGATGGTTGACAAAAGATGAACACTGAGCTACGGCTAATTCACTCAATAGCAGGTTCAAACAAGCATGGCAAAAGTGCAAATGATAACAGGTTTCAGACTTAGTGAAATAACAACAAATCAGGAATTTATCATCAGGAAGCAATCTTTAGAGCATGAAAACTACATGCTACAGGAACATATCATGGCAAAGCAAGGCATGGCATGAAGCTACTCTAAGCACATAACAAAAGTCCCTTAGTGACCTTGAGCCAAAAGGGATCAGAAAATACAATTGCAAGCATGTGAACATAGCAAAAATATAAACATATTCAGACTTAGTGAAAAACTGGAGCATGGCAAAACAGTTAACGAGTAGGCATGTTTACGAGCACGATGCACTCACTACAAAGCATGGCATAACAAAATAAGTATACACCCATCAAGAAGACATGGCATATAAGCTAGACATGGCAAGAACAACATCATAGCATGCACGGATCAACAACAACAAGCTTGGCAAAATTGCAAAACATGTTAACAATCTGCCAGAAACATTTATAGCAAAAGTAGAGCTCGATTGAATCAAGCTAGGGTGCTCCATAATTGCAAACAAAGACATGGACGGATAGAGAGCCACCATATTAACAAAACATCCTTACTGATCATCCTCAAAAGAGGCACCGATCACTAGGAAACAACATGAACATATGACATAAAAACAATATCAGGACAAGGACTTAGTGAAAAACTAAGTCCCTGAAATCAGCATCATTGAGTAAGCTACTTTTCATGCTTGTGCTAGTCACCACAAATATCACAAAAATACATGGCATACACCCCTGTAAAGATAACATGGCATTCTACAAAACACATGTAGAGCTCAGGATCATAGCATGCACACATTAATCATGGCAAAAATGACAAAAGGCCATTTACTGAAACAGATCTGACATAATCATCACATAGCCCTCTTCCAATAGCATTTCGGGCATCAAGATGAGCTCAAATGAAAATGATGCAATGAGATGAAATGATGTACTCGTCGAGACGAACATTTTGATATGCTACAAGCACGAATCGGTGCTACAGATGCAGAGTTATGCCATGATGAAAATGCCTAAAATTACTGGGATAAAATGACTTAGGGAAAATTTGGACCTCGCGGGATGGCGCGATGCGGGACGACGCGATTCGCGACGGAGGGGCGCGTTTGGTTCGGATCCCGGTGGATCTCATCCCACCTGGACGGATCTGACCGGATCCGACTCCGGCGAGGGCGAGCGGGTTCCGGCGAGCGGCGCGGGGCGGCGCCGGTGGACGACGAGGTCGCCGGAGGACGACGCCGGTGAGGCGGCAACGGACGACGAGGAGGCTCGCCGTGGTGGAGCGCGCCAGCAACGAGAAGGGCGGCGGCCGGGAGATTGGCGGCGGGGTGCGGCGAAGAGGACGACAGGCGGCGGCGAGGCGCTTTGCCACGGCGCGCGCGCGGAAGCCGAGGCCGGTGGGCGGCGGCGGCGCAGTCGAGGCGAGGCGGCGGCCGGCGGCGAGCGAGCGGGGCGGCGCCGGCGAGCACAGGCGGCGGGGCGTGCAGACGGGCGGCGGGCGCGGCACTGGGCCCGCGGGGCCGGACGCGGGCCTGGCGGGTGCGGGGCAGATGGGGGCTAAGGTGGTGGCGCCCTATTGGAGGAGGGAGGCGGCGGAGGCAACGTGGCGCCTCATGATTGGTCGGGGCGACGTGGCTGGAGGCGGTGGACGCGTCCGGCGGCGGAGTGGACATGTCCGGCGCGGCGCGGAGGGAAAATCTAGGGTTTCGTCCATGAAAATGAACGGGGTGCACATATTTATAGGTAGAGGGAGCTAGGAGAGTCCAAATGAGGTGCGGTTTTCGGCCACGCGATCGTGATCGAACGACCGATATGATGGAGGAGGTTTAGGTGGGTTTTGGGCCACTTCGGAGGGGTGTTGGGCTGCAACACACACGAGGCCTTTTCGGTCCCTCGGTTAACCGTTGGAGTATCAAACGAAGTCCAAATGGCACGAAACTTGACAGGCGGTCTACTGGTAGTAAACGAAGGCCGCAATACAAGTCTCGGTCCAATCCGAAAACGTTTAACACCCGCACATGAAAAGAGGTAGAAAGGGACACCGGGTGACATAGGAGCGCCGGATTGCAAAACGGACAACGGGAAAAATGCTCGGATGCATGAGACGAACATGTATGCAAATTCAATGTGCATGATGACATGATATGAGATGCATGACATGCAAACAATGACAAGGCAACAACAGCGAATAACTGGAGGACACCTGGCACATCGGTCTCGGGGCGTTACAATAGGACCTCTCTGGCACCTTGTCGGAGGGGGCCATCATCACTGGAGGGCATGTAGGAGGATCCCGGAGGGGCCATCATCACCATGAAGGCCAAGTACCAGAGGGGGAACCTCTCCCCATCCAGGGGGAGGCCATGGAGGAGGAAGCACAAGGGGGAGAACCTCTCCTCCTCTCTCTTGGTGGCACCGGAGTGCCATCGAGAGGGGAATCATCGCCGCAGTGATCGTCTTCATCAACATCACCATCCTCATCTCTTTTTCGCGGTCCACTCTCCCGCACCCCGTTGTAATCCCTACTTGAACATGGTGCTTTATGCCACATGTTATGATCTAATGATGTGTTGCCGTCCTATGATGTTTTGAGTAGATATCTTTTGTCTTTGGGTTGATTGATGATCTAGGTTGGTACGAGTTGTATGTTTTATTTTGGTGCTGCCCTATGGTGCCCTCTGTGTCGCGCAAGCGTGAGGGATTCCCGATGTAGGGTGTTGCAATACGTTTATGATTCACTTATAGTGGGTTGCGTGAGTGACTGAAACACAAACCTGAGTAAGGGGGTTGTTGCATATGGGATAAAGAGGACTTGATGCTTTAATGCTATGGTTGGGTTTTACCTTAATGATCTTTAGTAGTTGCGGATGCTTGCTAGAGTTCCAATCATAAGTGCATATGATCCAAGAAGAGAAAGTATGTTAGCTTTATGATATTAATGCTTTATGATATGCTCTAATGCTGTTAACAATTGCCTAGGACAATTCTGCACACCGATCCACCATTATTCCACACTCGCTATTTATAATATTTAGTAATATATTCTAACTTTATCATAACAGCACCTACTTTCATATTTTAGCTCTCCGATATCATGCAAAGTTATCCACTTCATACCCACAACATAGTTTTATTTCTCGTTGCTAGTTGGAAGCAAACGTTCGGTGTACGTAGAGTCGTATCAGTGGCAGATAGGACTTGAGAGAATATTGATCTTACCTTTAGCTCGTTGTGGGTTCGACACTCCATACTTATCACTTCCACCATTGGGAATTGCTAAGATGATTCCTTGCACTTGGGGATTATCATTATGCTTTTGGAAAACAAAGTTGATATCATCATACTAATGTGGACCACTACTTATAAGAAAATCACGATCTGCCGCGCTGCTTAAATGAACAAATGCATGACCAAAGGGGCATCTAGTAATGGAAACAACACCCATCCTCTTGGAATGGAGGAACTCCTAGAGTATCTCTCTGACATTAGTGAAAGCAACCTCACCGTGCGACATTGGGATGATGGAGACAATGGCGATATCTTCATTGGACGACACTAGATTGTCGTGGATGACGCGGTGGCGAGCAGGTCAGCCTTCGACCTTAATAGCATGGTAACCTGTGGGAAGAAAAGGTGCAGGGTCGAAAGGGAAGGTGGCCATTGATGGCAACTCGAACGGAGCATAGGAGGAGAGAAACCCTGACGGAGGAGTAGAGAGCTGCAGTAGTGGTGGATTTGGACGGTGGGAGTGCGAGATGGCAGGGGCGGTAATGCTAGTGGTCAGTTGATTTGACTGAACAAGAGGATTTGTTATCTCTCTAGGGGTGGGCCAGTAGCAGAAGCGAGGCGGTTGCCACGGTCACTGGCCAAAATAAGATTTTGTGGTTGATTCGGGGCCCTGACCGCGAAAGATGGAGTGTTAACCGCGCCACCAAAATGGCAGGTGACCTGGATATGGCCCAAACACTTGCATCCTCTACACCTAATTCTGCTGGTGCATTTGGGCCGGAGATGGCCTGATGAGAGGCAGCGGACACAGAAATTGGGCCACGACCCTGAGCCCCCGATGAGAAGAGCGAGGCCCTGGCCCAGACATTTGAATGTCTGAGGATCCTGCCCTGCCTAGAGCAACATTATTGGGTGAGGTTAAGACAACATTAATGGCAGGCACTGATTGAGCCAAGCATTCCGAAACTGAAAGAACACGCGGATTACTGTCATGAACCCCATGAACTGGAGAATCAGAATAAGAAGAAAATGGGGGGTTTGAAAAACAATGGCATAAAATCGACGATCACTAGGTCGGTCAACAAGAGTCCATTCCTATTCTAACTCTTGGAGGTAGAGTTGATATTATTTGCGAAAATCTGGACTGCCATGGCCCCAGAGAAAGAAACCCATGTTAAAAAGCTCATTCACATAATTTCCACTTTTGATTATCGCAAAACCCACATCTTTGGACGAGACACTAAATTTGAATGACCAGTTCTGAAGGCAAGAGACTTTGAACCAAGAAGCGTGCCCACCGAAGCAATAATGGAGGATGAGACTGATCGATTCATTGTTGATGTGAAGCTTTGATCTGTAGATCTCGGCGACAAGGAATAATTCTCTGAGATTCCCACCGTCCAAATGATTCATCAGAACTCCAAATTGCTTCCAGATGTAGGCTTAAAATGCGAGACCTGGTTCAAACTTGAGGTCCGAGAGGGCCATGCTGGGGTGATCTTGTGATCGTCGATGCCGGAGTGGCGCCTGCCGGAAGGCTATGGATGTCGCGGCTGCAGTGGCAGGCAACAGGTCTAGTGGCTGTCGCGGCCGGAGTGGCTGATGACAGGTCTGTTGGCTGCAGCGGCAGGAGTGGCCAGTGGCAGGGCTAGGTGTGAGGGTCGGGAAGCTAGTTTAAAAGGCATCACCAGTTTGCAGGTAAAATTCTACTCGACGAGGTGGAATATCTCGACGATATGAGATGGTGGGGATTCTGGCGATAAGAGTCATAATCCTTTGTGAGTGGTCTAGACTATAATGGTGTGAGAGAAGGCCCCCCTCTAAAATGCCCCTAGTGCCTATTGTGTATCACAACTTATGAAAGGCTTCCATGTTGGTTCATAGGCAGTAGAAGGCTAGGACTCTGGCCCTTACGTCGGTTAAGACACACATAGGATTTCTTTCCTTGTTCGTAGAGTCCTTCCTTTCTCCTATATGTTTTATGGCGATGTTCTTCCTCCCGAGATGGTGGCGAACCTTATGGGGTCTCAGGATTTTTGGGGCATCTTGGCATCGAAAGGAGGCAAGCCAATAGGTGATTAACGTGTCATTGACAAGTCCCCCATGAGTACTCGTAATGGAGCAAGGTCCGTTGGTAAGGTTGATATAGATACCCCTGGTCGCCTTCGTCTTGTCATCTTGCTTGGGAATTGTGATAGTTTCTCCTTCATCATCTTGTCTTGTGGTTGATATGTATTTGGTGACTCTATCAATAGGAATAATGATGTTTTCAATGTTCTATGTTGAATGATTTCACCATGTGTCGATAGGCAGTCTGTTGGTGCAAAGACCTTGTGCCTCCATGTTGATATTGATGAGCAAAGATCCGATGTAAATGCTCTAGTTGTGGATCAGTTCTCCATAGGTCATCCCCAACCTGTCAGTGGGAAGTAAATATTATTCCAATATTTCTTGTGTCGAGGGTTTGTGTGGCCACATTTTATACTGGCTATTGAGTTCTTGATGTGTCCCTGCCCATGGGGCTCCACGTATCATAGCAGGATGTGTTGGCATGTTGACCAACGGTAATTATGTGTGGTGGTGTTAAAGAGGCCTTCTTACCAAAGCCCCTGAGTTTTGATCCTCTCTTGGCCTTGGTAATTTTTTGTCTTCCTGAGTAAATTCATACCAGATTCCTACTTCGTGGTCCTTTGTCCTTCAAACCCTAGTTATAAATATCTTCGTGAGGTGAGACTTTGCTCATTCCTTTTCTCGCCTCCTTCTATTGCCTTCGGCTGGGTTTCCTTCCTTTACCTCTGTTAGAGCCTCATGGCATTCGACAGTGAGTGGCCACTTCTCTTTGTGGACGAGTCATCTATGGTGGTGATGCTAGAGGATGACAAGCTTCCTTCTCATCTTTTCTTCCATGCCACCACAATGATTCGTCCATGGTTGTGGCTGAATCTTTTGGTCAAGGCTTGCGCTAATCACTTCTCCCTTTTTTCTATACTCTTCTTATAGTGTACGGGATATCGGTGGTAAATCTTACCCCATATTCACTTTATCTGTCACTATTTACGTTCATTTGTGTGAGGCCTATCTAGGCTCGCCTCCAAATTGGTACTTAGTTTGGAGCTATTTTCAGTTGATTTGCCGGAAGAGGGGAATGAATTTTGGTCATATTTGTTGCACTCTAATGATGTGGTGATGTCCCTCCATGTGAGTGTTATGATCATCATGTCGAGGTTTGACAGGGTCAAGCTTCGTTGAGGATTTCCTCCGTCACCGCATTCGCCCGCTGCGGGATAGGCCCCGGGGTGCTCACGAATTTCTGACCCCATAGGTAACCCTTATAATATTTTTTGCTATTCTTCTCTTCTAGCATGATATCATTCTCTGAATTTTTCTTCCTAGAGTCCCTTCGGATTTTTTCAAGGATTGGGAAATTGAACGGGTACTTTTTGAGTATTTTGTCGAAGGTTCCTTGGCTTGGGTTTCAGGTGATACTCTGAGAGCCCTTGTGATTGCAGTTGAAAGTGCATCTAATCCCCTAGGTGGATTTTGGTAATTAATGTTAACATATCAAGGAATCAATGCCTCATACAAGTTTATATAAAAAATGTTTCTTGTGGGTGCAACTAAGGAATCGAAGGTGACCCCTACAAAATGCATGAAGATAAGTTTTGGCTAAGCCATAGGATTCCTATTTCTAATTTTAGCGACCCAAGATCACATCGAGTCCATAGGCATCCCGATACTATCAAAAGCAAACTTATGAGCCTTATGAGCCGTCTGAAAGTTGGTACCATTGTGCGCATTGAAATTTTCGAGATGTGTAATAAAGTTGGTAATGGTCAGATTTCTGGTTCCTCCTATTTATACCACCACCTATCCCTCTAGTTCACTCAAAGCAAACTTCATTCCTCTATCATATATTGTGAAACAGAACCCCACCTCCTTGTGCTAACTAAAAAGGGCTTTGTATTCCAGCCAGCCAATCCAATCCTTTGGGTTATAATCCCCTCTTGCTTTCGACTTATACTTCCCCAATCCAATAGCCAAGTATTGATAGAGTTAGAGTGTTGAGGAGATTAATTATCTTTCGAAGCAAAAGAGCAAGGGATTCATCACCAAGCAACCTCGATCTTGTTGATTTTGGAGGGTGTGTGTGCCTTCTATATAGGCTAGGTGCTTGGAAGTCTTCAAAGATGTGAAGAATCCAAGAAGTTTGTAAAATCTTGGAGATCATCTATTTCATGAAGATCTACCTTAGTGAGGCTAGTCCTTCCACTACAAAAATACACATTTGTGATTATATGCCTTTGTCATAGTAGGTCATGTTTTCTCTCACCCATGTACATCCATGAGAGTTTTATGAAGGATTCAAGATAGTCATACTTGTGTTGTCGGGGATGTGTTCCATGACAATAATCACTTTTTCATCACCGAAGTGTCCACTTCTATGATGATAAATGGCGCGTCATGGAAGTGTTTTCATCAAGGGTAACCAACATGTGGCATCCACCATAAGGGGTTGCCGTTAAGCTATCAGGTGCGAGTTCTGGATCTCATACCCATTAACAACCCCAACCAATGACAATTTTCCATGTATCAGATTCTCATTCGCTAATGGAGGCACGCGTTAGCTCTACGTTGTGAAAGGTGTCGCCCATCGAACAGATGTATGCGCCTACGAAACATCAACACGTGGCACAACCCAACAATGTCCCATTTAGTTAAAAAGGTCGGCCCGATAAAAGACCCACAAGATTTAGACCAAAGTTAGCGGGACGACCCGCTCAAGGACTACTTGTAAATAGCCCAATTACAACACCGGTCCATTTAGCGAATAAGGACCGGTGCCAATTCGATTTTTCACCGACCCATTGGATATTCGACATCATTGCGGCCCATCGGAAGTTCTGGCCCGTTAACAGACTATTGTTCCTTTGGGCCCAATTACGACTAGGTGTGCCTTCCGACCTACTAAAGGCCCGTGGCACACTTGGACCCATTTGCGGCCCGATGTTTCTTTCAGTTTGTCAGCAGACCGTGCTGGAATTGGGTCATTTTCTGGATGGTGTGTCTTTCGGACTGTTTGCGGCCCATTATGAGTTGGGCCCTTTTCCAGCCCAGTGTGTCTTTCAACCTATTAACGAACAGTGGTATAATTGGGCGCGTTTTTGGTCCATCATGAATTTCGGCATGATAAAGCCTGCTGTATATTTTAGCCCATTTATGGCGGTAGTTGGTTTTGGCATGTTAATGTTGTGACGCCCTGAGTCCGATGCGCCAGGTGTCTTCCAGTTATTCGCCGTCATAGCCATGTCACTCGCTTGAGTGTTTCATCTTGCCATGTCATCATGTGCATTGCATCATCATGTTTCCAAAATTTGCATCCGTCCGGTTTCCCCCAGTTCTCTCCATTGTCCGTTCTGAGCCCAGACACACTTGAACGCGCCCGCAGCACCTCCAAAATATTGTTTTATAAGTGTCCAAAGAATGTTCTCGGAGTGGGATGAAAGTTGGCATGCGGTCTTATTATAGTGTAGATAGACCACCTGCCAAGTTTCGTCGCATTCGGAGCTCGTTTGATAGCCCAACTGTTAAACATATAGCAACATTATAGTCGGTTTATTCGTCGGACGTTTCGGTCCCCGAAACTGCCGCCGAGCCTCTCCTTCTCTTCTCTCCTCTCAGCCCACTCCCACTCTAAACCAGCCCACCAACCCCCCCCCCCCCCCCCCCCCCCCCTCTGCTCCGAACCGTCCGATCGAGATCGAACGGCTCCAAATTGGCCCCAAACCCACCAAACCCTAGCCCCTACCCTATTTAGGCACACCCACATGCCATTTTGGCCTTCTCCCCCCCCTCAAAATCCGTGCCCCAATCATCAGCGCCGCCCCCACCTCCATTTCCGCACCTCCCTAGCCGCCAGCCGCCACTTGGCGCCATCTGAGTGGCCGCGCCGCCACCCAGCGCCTCCATAGCCAACGCTGCGCCTCCACGTCGCCCCCTGGCCTCCCCGCGCCGCGCAGCCTGCGTGAGGCCCGCGAAACCCAGATCGGGGCCCGCCCGGACCGGATCTGGTCCTGAGTGCCCCCTCGCGCGCGCCACCTGCTCGCTGTCGCTCCTCCCGAGCTCCGCACCCGCCTTGGTCCTTGCCGGGCCGCTCCGTCACTGCATCAGCCAGCCGCGCCGGCGAGCGCCTCGCCGCCGGTGAGCACCACGTCGCGCCGTCCCGTCTCTCTCCCTTTTTCCGCCGTCCCTTTCCTGTAACCTCTCTCTCTCTCTCTCCGTTGCCAGGAAGCCGTGCCACCATCGTCGCTTTTCGCCGGCCCGTTGGCACCATCATCCGGCCGGATCCAGGGTCCCCAGGCCCGGATCTGCCCTGTCCCGCGCCGCTGGACCTCCTCCCTCCCTTGCCGGAGTCCCGCACCGCCGTCAAGACCTCCACTCCGGTCCCTCCACTCTCTGCATCGTGCACGAGCACGAGGGTGACGCCCGCCACCACCCGACATGGGCCGCGCCCGCGCGAAGCCCAGCCGCCTCCCCAGCGCCCAAGCGGCCTGCCAGGCCGCCTCCTCCACTGACTGGCCCATGAGGCTTGGTGAGCAGCCCCGCCCTCTGTGCACTGTTGGGCCAGCCTCTGTTTCAGCCTGTTCATGTTTTTTCCAGTTATGCGAGTTTGTCTAATTTCCAGAGAAAAGCAGTTTTGCAGAAAACCCCTTGTGGTTCATGCATATAATAACTTCACAACCATGCATCATAATTAAACAAACTTAATATGTAAAATGCTTAGAATTTTATATAGTTTCATAATATGCTAATTTCATTCATGTTCAAAATGTTTAAAATGTTGTTTGTTTAAACTTTCTTAAATGACATGTTAAAATGTTTTAATTCATAACTAATTAACCGTAGCTCGGTTTTAAATAAACTTCATATGTAAATGGGGTACAAAAATGCATAGTTTAACATGGTGGCATTACTTTGCATGTTTAACAACTCTAAAATATGTTTTAGGGCAGAACAGTACCAAATTCATAATATGCATATGGGGATTTTCTGGAATTGTTGTTTGTTATTTCCGGCCTTATTTAAACTTGCCTAGATAGTTATTTTATATATGTTCACCTCTTGCCATGTTTAACAACATTTAATATTGATGAGTACATAACTGAGAGAGAACTAAATAAGTCATGTGGTGTTTCGTCAATATGCAACTCGTTGCATATTGAGCTCCTCTTAACTTGTAGTGTTGTTTGTGCACTTTGCCATGCCATGCCTCATTAAACCGTACATGCATCATAGTTGATTGTGCATCATGCCATGTTTATGTGATGGTTGTTTACCATGTTGTTTGCTTCTTTCCGGTTGCGCTTCTCCTTGATAGGTCCAGTTACATTGCGTTTGTGAGGATCCATTCGACTACGTTGGTTCGTCTACTTCTTGGTTTGTGTCTTCTTCCTAACGGGATTTCACGCAAGATGACGATTACCCTCGATATCACCTCTATCTTTGCTTGCTAGTTGTTCTCTCTATCGTTATGTCGCGCTACCTACCACTTGTTTATCATGGCTCCCATATTGACATGTCCAGCCTCTAACCCACCTTCCTAGAAAACTGTTGTTTGGCTATGTTACCACTTTTGCTCAGCCCCTCTTATAGTGTTACTAGTTGCAGGTGCCTTGCAGGCTGTTCCATGTTGGAACATGGATATGTTTGGGATATCATATTATCGATTGTTTTAATTTAATGCATCTATATACTTGGTAAAGGGTGGAAGGCTCGGCCTTTTGCCTGGTGTTTTGTTCCACTCTTGCCGCCCTAGTTTCTGTCATACCGGTGTTATGTTCCTTGATTTGCGTTCCTAACGCGATTGGGGTTATGGGACCCCCTTGACAGTTTGCTTTGAATAAAAATCCTCCAGCAAGGCCCAACCTTGGTTTTAACATTTGCCACCACCACCTATTACTTTTCCCATGGGAGTCGCGCTCCCAAGGGTCATCTTTATTTAACGCCCGGGGCCAGTGCTTCTATAAGTGTTGGTCCGAACTGAGTAGACTGCGGGGCCACCTCGGGGAAACTTGAGGTCTGGTTTTACTCATAGGATGTCTCATCTGGTGTGCCCTGAGAACGAGATATGTGCAACTCCTATCGGGATTTGTCGGCACATTTCGGTGGTCTTGCTGGTCTTGTTTTACCATTGTCAAAATGTCTTATAACCGGGATTCCGAGTCTGATCGGTTTGTTCAGGGAGAAGGAATATCCTTCGTTGATCGTGAGAGCTTGTGATGGGCTAAGTTGGGACACCGCTGCAGGGTATAAACTTTCGAGAGCCGTGCCCGCGGTTATGTGGCAGATGGGAATTTGTTAATATCCGGTTGTAGATAACTTGACACTTAACTTAATTAAAATGAATCAACCATGTGTGTAGCCGTGATGGTCTCTTTTCGGCGGAGTCTGGGAAGTGAACACGGTTGGGTTATGTTTGAACGTAAGTAGTTTCAGGATCACTTCTTGATCACTTGTAGTTTAACGACCGTTGCGTAGTTTCTCATCTTACTCTTGTACTCGTAAGTTAGCCACCATATTTTCTTAGCGTTTGCTGCAACTCCACCTCATTACCACATCCTACCCATAAGCTTAAATAGTCTTGATCGCGAGGGTTTTGAGATTGCTGAGTCCTCGTGACTCACGGATACTTCCAAAACAGTAGAAGGTGCCGATGATACCAGTGCAGGTGACACAACCGAGCTCAAGTGGGATCTCAATGAAGATCTTGGTCATTGTTATGTGTCTTTTCCGGATGATCAGTAGTGGTGCCCAGTTGAGACGATCGGGGATCTAGCATTTGGGGTTGTCTTCTTTTATTTTGGTTCCGTAGTCGAACCTTGACTGTACTCTGGATGATGTATGTTTAACTTGTTATTTGTGTGAAGTGGCGATTGTAAGCCAACACTTTATCCCTTTCTTATTCAGTACATGGGATTGTGTGAAGATTACCCCTCTTGCAACAAAACCACCATGCGGTTATGCCTCTAAGTCGTGCCTCGACACGTGGGAGATATAGCCGCATCGTGGGTGTTACAAGTTGGTATCAGAGCCATCCCCGACTTAGGAGCCCCCTGCTTGATCGAACCGTTGACGTTGTCGAGTCTAGAACAAAAATGTTTTGAGTCGTTTGATTATATATATCAGAGAGTAGGATTCTTTTTACTCCTCAGTCCCTTCATCGCTCTAGTGAGGTCTCCTGACGTAGATGTTTTGTCTTTCCTTTGCTCAATTTTCACTAAATTTTTTTAGGATCATGCGGGTATCTTGGGATCGTTCCAATATTCTTGTGACGAGCACATTGTTCTTGGTGCCTCCTAACATTTAGGGGTTGTGGCAGTGTCCCGGGGAGTTGAGCTCTGAGGTGTTGTCGTCACAATTTTATCGTTGCAGTTCTGGAATACCTGAGTTTGCCAACATCGAAAATCTCTTTTATGCAATTAGTGGTGAGATAACCTCGACGCCACCCAGTATTGGGGCGGGAGTTTGGGAGTATTGCCATATATCTTATAACGGATGCTTTTCGAAGGTTGAGGTACACGATTTCCAGAGTTTTCTTGGTTATGTGTTGACGGATGGATACAGTGGAGCGTAGGGCTTGCTAGTTATGTGATATATATTGTGCCTCCCTGTATCCCCAACACCAGATTGCATAACTAGAAATTTCCGGGAGTTTTTAGGTGGGAATTCAAGTATCATGTAGGATATCTTTCCAACAAACACATGATACGATATGGGGTCTATCATATGTTTGTTTCTGGCTTATTATGCAAGCCAAATCCTTTGTTTTGTTTTGAGTTGTGGTATTCGATTTGCTTCGATGTCAAGTGTTGGTTCCATACCTCATTCTAAGAGGTGTTCTCATGTTTCTATGGGAGTGCTAATCCTTCTTGTTCATCAAGATTGTCTTGTCAATCCTTTCTCAACTGGTGCTTTCATCTTCAAGTTATTCCATCCACTTCATCCTTGTAAGATCAACTCTCATCTTCTCAATGGTGTCGTTTCCCCATCCCCATTTATTTTCTTTCCCACCCTCCTGCCCTTTTTGTTCATGGAGTCTGAAGTCGATAATTGAGTATCCTTTTATTCATGTGGAATGGTCGTGCCAATTCTTTTCCATCCGAAGTGCTCCTCTTCAAGAGGATCCGATCATTTTCAACATTCGCAAGATCAACTCTAAGTTTTCTCAGCGGTGTTTGTGTCATCCGTCCCAAGTTGTCTTTGTTTTCGCAACCCTCCCACCCTTTTCTTCAAGGACTCGGATTTCTTATTCAAGTATCTTTTATTGATGGGAAGTCTCTCCATTCTTTTCCATCAATGTTCTTATCCGGTGATTCTCAGGAAGATACTAACAGAGCTTCAAGTTATCATTCTTCGTTCTCTTTTATTTTCCGGTGGACTCATGTAACACCCTCGATGCGACTATATCTCCCACATGTCGAGGCACGACTTAGAGGCATAATCGCATTGAAGGCATATGTCGCAAGTTAGACAATCTTCACAACATCCCATGTAATATAGATGTAATAAAAGGGGAGATAACATAGTTGGCTTACACTCGCCACGTCAATCAAGTACATAATTAACATTACATCATCCAAACACTCATGGCCCGACTACGGCGCCAAAATAAAAGAGAACCCAACATGCGACACGGTCCCAATCACCCCCAACTGGGCACCACTACTGATCATCAGGAAAGGAGACATAGTAACGTTGAGAGTCTTCGTCGAACTCCCACTTGAGCTCAAGCGCGTCACCTGGAGTGGAATCATCAGGCCCTGCATCTGGTGTAATAGTAATCTGTGAGCCACATGGACTCAGAAATCTCGCACCCTCGTGATCAAGACTATTTAAGCTTATAGGTAAGGCAAGGTAAAAGTATATGGGGAGCTGCAGCAAGCGACTAGCAAATATGGTGGCTATTCTGAACGCAAAAGAGAGCGAGAAGAGGAGGCAAAGCGCGAGCGAGAAACTAGAGGACAACCTGCGCAAACATTACTCCAACACTGTGTCCACCTCCCGGACTCCGCCGAGAAGAGGCCATCACGGTAACACACTCAGTTGATTCATTTTAATTAAATTAAGGTTCAAGTTATCTACAACCGGACATTAACAAATTCCCATCTGCCCATAACCGCGGGCACGGCTTTCGAAAGTTCAAAACCCTACAGGGGAGTCCCAACTTATCCCATGACAAGCTCTCACGGTCAACGAAGGAATAGACCTCCTCCCAAGACGTTCCGATCAGACTCGGTATCTCGGTACTTCAAGACAACTTCGACAATGGTAAAACAAGTCCAGCAACACCACCCGCTGTGCCGACAAATCCCGATAAGAGCTGCACATATCTCGTTCTCAGGGCACACCGGATAAGCTAAGCGTACGGGAACCAACGTAACCCAAGTTGCCAAGGGACGGCCCCGCACGGTGCTCTAGGTTGGACCAACACTCAGAGGAGCACTGGCCCAGGGGGGGTTTAAAATAAGATGACCCTTGAGTCTGCGAAACCCAAGGGAAAAGGCTAGGTGGCAAATGGTAAAACCAAGGTTGGGCATTGCTGGAGGAGTTTTATTCAAAACGTACTGTCAAGGGGTTCCCATTATAACCCAACCGCGTAAGGAACGCAAAATCCGGGAACATAACACCGATATGACGGAAACTAGGGCGGCAAGAGTGGAACAAAACACTAGGCGAGAGGCCGAGCCTTCCACCCTTTACCAAGTGTATAGATGCATAAAGATAACATGGCAATATAATGATATCCCAACAAGTAAAATAAATGTTCCAACAAGGAACGGCCTCCAATCTTCACCTGCAACTAGCAACGCTATAAGAGGGGCTGAGCAAAGCGGTAACATAGCCAATCAACGGTTTGCTAGGACATGGTGGGTTAGAGGTTTGACATGGCAATTTGGGAGGCTTGAAAGCAAATGGTAGGCATCGTATCATTGGCATAGCAAAAGAGCGAGCAAACTAGCATAGCAAGGATAGTAGTGATTTCGAGGGTATGATCATCTTACCTGCACAGTTGTCAGAGTTGACTGGATCCTCGAAAGCAAACTCAACGGGCTCCTCGTTAGCGAACTCGTCTCCCGGCTCTACCCAAACAAGACAAACAAGCAACAAGGACACAATCAACCACGTGCAAGACTCAAACAATATGATGCAATGATGGTATGCTATGCGGGATGCGATGCGGGATGCATGAACCTAGCCTCAACTTCAAAATCCAAGGGTGCCACTGGAAAGATGAGATGAAAACACTTGAAAACGATATAAGGAACGCCGGAATCGGAGTTACGGTTTGAAAATGGCAAGCGATTCAAAAATGACACCGGTCTGCGATTTACAGCAAGTAGCCTTCTAAATGCAATGAGATGAACATGCTACAGCACTCAAACATGACAACAAAATACATGGCAGGGATGAATTCAAGATGCTTAACAAAAGTCTAGCACTGAGCTACGGCCAATTCATCCATTAACAGGTTCAAACAAGCATGGCAAAAATAAATATGGCAAACAGATCTCAGACTTAGTGAAATTAACACTTATATGGAATTTCAGATCAGGTAGCACTCTTTGGAGCAACAAAACTACATGCTATAGGACCTGAACATGGCAAAGTAAAGCATGGCATGGAGCTACTCAAAGAGCTTAACGAAAGTCCCTTAGTGACCTTGAGCCAAAAAGGACGAGAAAATACAATTGCAAGCATGTGAACAAGGCAAAAACATAATCAGTTTTCAGACTTAGTGAAAACTGACACATGCTGAAACATAACTCAAGTAGGCATGTTTACGAGCTCGATGCACTCAACACGGAGCAAGTCATGACTAACTAAGCATACACCCATCAAGAATACACAAAATTCAAGCTAGACATGGCAAGAACAATAACATAGCATGCACGGATCAACTACAATATCATCAACAAAATTGCAAACAAGTTGACAATCTGCCCAGATTCACAAAGTAGAAAAAGTAGAGCTCGATTGACTCAAGCTAGGTTGCTCCATAATTGCAACCAAAGACATGGATGGATAGAGAAATACAAGATTAACAAAACATCCTTACTGATCATCCTCAAAAGAGGCACGGATCACTAGGAATCAACATGAACATATGGCATCATGAGATAAACAGCTCAAGGACTTAGTGGAAATGCTAAGTCCCTGAAATCAGAATTAACAAGTGCACCACTTAACAAGCTTGTGCTAGACACCACACACATCACAAAAATACATGGGTTGCACCTCTGGAAAGATGACAAGACCCTTAACAAAACATATGTAGAACTCATGGGCATAGCATGCACACAATAATCATGGCAAAAATGACAAAAAGCTAAATGAAGTAACAGATCTGACAATTATCTCAAGTAGCCCTGTTCTAACAGAATTTCGGGCATCAATATGAACTCAAATTAAAATGATGCAATGGAATGAAATGGTTTACTCTCTGAGATGAACATTTTGATATGCTATATGCCCAAAACGGAGCTACGGATGCAAAGTTACGAGGCCATGAACAGGAGCATATGGATCTGTGGAAACAGGGACTTAGAAGAAAAAAACACCTCCGGATCTAGGGTTTGACCTGGGCACGCAAAACGAGGCGGCGGCGCTGCTTGCCGGAGTTTGAAGACGGCGGCCGGCGAGGTCGAGGTCGCCGGATCCGGTCGCTCCTTGACCGAATCTGGACGGAGGAGGGAGGGAACGGCGAGGCGGCAGCGGAGAGCGGCGTCGGCGGGGAGGCGGAGCCGCGGCGGCCGGCGACGAGCTCGGGCAGCGCGCGGATGCGGCGGCGCCGGCGAGGGCGCGTGGTGGCGGCGGCGAGGGCGCGCGGTGGCGGCGGGAGCAGCGCGGGCGGCGCTCGGGCGGCGGGGAGGCGGGCGAAGCGGCGGCGGAGACTCGGGCCAGGAGGGCCGCGGTCGGGCCCCGCGGGCCGGCGCAGTGGGAGGCGGCGGAGCCGCCACGTGGCGATCGCTGAGAGGGCGCGGGCGGCGGCGGACGTTGTCCGGCGCGCGGAGAGGAGCGGGGAGCTAGGGTTAGGGTCGACTTGATCCGAAATTTTTGGGGAGGAGGCTATATTTATAGGTAGAGGGAGCTAGGAGAGTCCAAATGAGGTGCGGTTTTTGGCCACGCGATCGTGATCGAACGCTCTAGATGATGGAGAGGGTTTAGGTGGGTTTTGGGCCAAATTGGAGGGGTGTTGGGCTGCAACACACACGAGGCCTTTTCGGTCCCTCGGTTAACCGTTGGAGTATCAAACGAAGTCCAAATGGTACGAAACTTGACAGGCGGTCTACCGGTAGTAAACCAAGGCCGCTTGGCAAGTCTCGGTCCAATCCGGAAATGTTTAATCCCCACACACGAAAGAAAAGGTAGAAATGACCACCGGAGGAGAACGAAGCGCCGGAATGCAAAACGGACAACGGGAAAAATGCTTGAATGCATGATATGAACACGCATGCAAATGCAATGCATATGATGACATGATATGAGATGCATGACAACGATAACAACACACGGAGGCAAAAACCCGAACCCGAGGAAATAAAATAACTTAATGCCGGAAACGGACAAGAGTTGGAGTACAAATTGGGAAAGTTACATCCGGGGTGTTACAACTCAATTCAAGCTTCGGTGTTGAGCATATTCCTTTCATTTGTCCAATGCTTTCTCATGGTGGTGCACCTCTCAACCATCTACTTCTCGCCATTCATTTGTTCTGGAGTACTGAAGATATCTCAGGAGATTCGTGTTTTCATTCCTAATCCGTTCAAGATATCTCGAGGTTGTTATCTCATTCAAGCCATTTAATTCAACCGGCGCAATCTCTCTTTAAATTGTTCAACGGTGTATCTTTTGAGTGGACCCTAACCCACAGGTCTTTTACCAGGATCTTACCTGACTCTTCTAAATTTCCCGGAGCTATTCCCAAATTCATTTCAAAGTTGGACGTAAGTATGAGTTATCATCAGTCAAATGTCTTTCTCTAAGATCTTTCGAATTATTTTCATCGTGGGTTCAACCTTTCTAATTTTCATTCCGGAGTGCCTCAACAATTCATGATGGTGTTTCTCATCGTCATTCTTGGATTGTGAAAACCGAAGAGGAGTTCCTCTTATATCCTTACCCGTTCTTCCAAAAATGCGAAATTCAAGCTTGATGCCATCCTCTCATAATTGTTTTTTGATTGTGAGAATTCTTTTCACCCATCTGAAGCATTTCAGAAGTTTTTCTCATTTCTATATCATCGGAAGGCCATCATTTCTGAAGATTCTCTTTGTTCTAAGCTTTTCGCTACCGGTCTCCAAATCTCACCAGTGCATCGTTCAAGTATTCTCTATTCAGCTTGCCATCTCTTCATTCCCTGGTATCCAAATTCACTCAAGCATCTTCGTTCGTTTTCTAATTCTTCCCGGTGATTCGTCCCTTCTTGCTACATCCAGTTTCAATTCTTATGGTGGTTCGTTCAAGATTCATCTTCCTTTGTTATCATACCAATTCATTTGTTCCTTTCCAAATCCTACCGGTGGTTTGTTCAAGTCTTTGCCAAGATTGCGCTATATCTCGCCAATCCATTTCAAGAAGAACAAGTATCATGCCTATACATTGCTTGTCATCAATTTAATTTGATGAAGATAAGCATACAATAAATCTTATTCTTTTTTCCTCGAGGTGTTTCAATTCTGTTCTTCTAGAGATTGTTCATGATGAGTAAACTCTTGATTACAAGTGATTCATCTTTCTTTCCGGAGTTGTTCATCGTGTCACATTCTCGGTTCGAGATGCTTCATATTTTCTTTTCGGAGTTCCAAGCTCTCTCATTTATCTCGTCGCGAAGCTCTATCTGAATCATTGCAAGGCTTCACCTTGTGTTTTCAACCTATCTTTCTTTCTATCATCCTTTTATTACCGGAGTTCTTCATGGAGGTTCTACATGGTGGTTCGTCAAGGATTCTTTTCATTCTGAAATTGTTCTTCAAGATTTCTCTTGAAGTTCAGATCCGCCAAGCTATACTCGAAAATAAACATGGTGCTCAACGCATGTCTTGTTTTCAGGAGTTCAAGCATTCTTCATCTTGCATTCTGAAGTGCAATTCTTTCTCTCTTATCTTCTGAGGTGGTGCTATGTCATTATTGACAATTTCCCTTCGTGATTCAACTTGTCAAGAATGAGATATTTTAAATCCATCAGTTTCCCTTCCGTCAGGAGATCCTTTGCAACCAATCAATCTATTAGTTGGAGCTATCTTGGTCTAGATTTCACCTAAAGCTTTTCCAAAGGAATGTTGCTATTGTGGTGCTTATCAATGATCCAATCTTATCCTTCCCATCTCGGTGAAGAAGTTTTTCATCTCTTCATTGTCCTCTACCAATCATTGTTTTCGGTGGCAGAATTTCACCTCAGTTTTGAGATGTTTTCCATAAGCCCACTACAAGCTTATTCGTTTCGTTGTTGGTTTTTCCAACAACTCCGTTTTAACCTTCTTGGAAGGGTGCTTTCCTAGTTCATTGGTGGCAGACGTTGACTTTTTCTTCTCCATTATGTGATTCCAATGATCTATCTTCTTTCATTTCTATCGGAGGCATTGTGATGTTGCTCTCTTCACTCATCATCTCGAATTGAGGATCGTGTTATTTTCATGCTTATCCTTTTAACCGGAGTGTTGTGTCATATCTTCAAGTTCTTTCGATATTATCAAGTCTTGCATCTCTTTTCAACCGGAGTGCTGTTCGTATTTGTTCTTCCTTGTTCCTTGTTCATTTCGTTTCAACCAGAGTGGTTTGAATTCCTTCTTCTTCATTGTGCTCGGCATTCATAGTATTGCAACCTCCAAGGTTCACATGGTGTTCCTTGTTCCTCTTTCCTAACGGAGTGTTTTCAACTTTGTTTATCTCCGTTGTATTTTTTTTCTTTCCAATTGTTTAACCTCGCAAGGTTCTTTGGTTTCACTCTTTGTACAAGAAGCAACTTAGTTTACCTCTCCCCTTCCTTTTCTGCTTCTCTCCAGTGCCATCCTAGATCTCGGGACGAGATCCTCTCGTAGTGGTGGAGTGTTGTGATGCCCCGAGTCCGATGCGCCAGGTGTCTTCTAGTAATTCACCATCGTCGCCATGTCATTCGCTTGAGTGTTGCATCTTTCCATGTCATCATGTGCATTGCATCATCATGTTTTCAAAACTTGCATCCGTCCGGTTTCCCCTAGTTCTCTCCATTGTCTGTTCTGAGCCCAGACACACGTGCACACACCCGTGACACCTCCGAAATATTATTTTATAAGTTGGCGTGCGGTCTTATTATAGTGTACATAGACCGCCTGTCAAGTTTCGTCGCATTCAGAGCTCATTTGATACCCCAACTGTTAAACATATAGCGGCATTATAGTCGGTTTATTCATCACACGTTTCGGCCCCCGAAACTGCCGCCGGGCCTCTCCTTCTCTTCTCTCCTCTCAACCCAAGGCCTCTCTTCACAGCCCACTCCCACTCTAAACCAGCCCACCAAACCCCCCCTCCGCTTCGGACCATCCGATCGGGATCGAACGGCTCCAAATCGGCCTCAAACCCACCAAACTCTAGCCCCTACCCTATTTAGGCACACCCACATGCCATTTTGGCCTTCTCCTTCCTCCACCTCGAAATCCGCTCCCCCCCCCCAATCATCAGCGCCGCCGCCCACCTCCATTTCCGCACCTTCCCAGCCGATCGCCACTTGGCGCCATCTGAGTGGTTGCGCCGCCAGCCAGCGCCTCCGTAGCCAACACCGTGCCTCCACGTCGCCCTGGCCTCCCCGTGCCGCCACAGCCGGTGCGAGGCCCGCGAAACCCAGACCGAGGCCCGCCCAGACCGGATATGGGCCCGAGTGCCCCACGCGCACACCAGTCGCTCACTGCCGCTCCTCCCGAACTCCGCCGCCTCCTTAGTCCTCGCTGGGCCGCTCCGTCACCGCATCAGCGAGCCGCACCGGCGAGCGCCTCGCCGTCGATGAGCACCAGGTCACGCCATCCCGTCTCTCTCCCTTTTTCCACAGTCCCTCTCCTGTAACCCCCCTCTCTCTCCATGGCCAGGAAGCCATGCCGCCGTCGTCGCTTGTCGCCGGCCCCGTTGGCGCCGTCATCTGGCCGGATCCGGGGTCCCCAGGCCCGGATTTGCCCTGTTCCGTGCTACCTGTTGAGCTTGCGTTCGTTTTCCCTTGAAGAGAAAAGGCTGATGCAACACAGTAGCGTAAGTATTTCCCTCGGTTTTGAGAACCAAGGTACCAATCCAGTAGGAGGTAACACACAAGTCCCCTAGTACCTGCACAAACAAACAAGAACCTCGCAACCAATGCAATAAAGGGGTTGTCAACCCGTTCACGGTCACTTACGAAAGTGAGATCTGATAGAGATAATAAGATAAATATTTTTTATATTTTTGTTGTATAGATTGGAAAATAAAGATTGCAAAATAGAAATAGCAAATTGATAGGAAAATAATATGATGGAAGATAGACCCGGGGCCGTAGGTTTCACTAGTGGCTTCTCTCAAGATAGCAAATTCTATGGTGGGTGAACAAATTACTATTGAGCAATTGATAGAAAAGTGCATAGTTATGAGAATATCTAGGCATGATCATGTATATAGGCATCACGTCCGTGACAAGTAGACCGAAACGATCCTGCATCTACTACTATAACTCCACACATCGACTGTTATCCAGCATGCATCTAGAGTATTAAGTTCATAAGAACAGAGTAACACATTAGGCAAGATGACATGATGTAGAGGGATAAACTCAAGCAATATGATATAAACCCCATCTTTTTATCCTCGATGGCAACAATACAATACGTGCCTTGCTGCCCCTGCTGTCACTAGGAAAGGACACCGCAAGATTGAACCCAAAGCTAAGAGCTTCTCCCATTGCAAGAAAGATCAATCTAGTAGGCCAAACCAAACTGATAATTCGAAGAGACTTGCAAAGATATTAAATCATACATAAAAGAATTCAGAGAAGAATCAAACATTGTTCATAAACCCACAATTCATCGGATCTCGACAAACACACCGCAAAAAGAATTACATCGAATAGATCTCCAAGAGAATCGAGGAGAAGTTTGTATTGAGATCCAGAGAGAGAGAAGAAGCCATCTAGCTAATAACTATGGACCCGAAGGTCCGCGGTAAACTACTCACACATCATCGGAGAGGCTATGGTGTTGATGTAGAAGCCCTCCATGATTGATTCCCCCTCCGGCGGAGCATCGGAAAAGGCCCCAAGATGGGATCTCATGGGTACAGAAGGTTGCGGCAGTGGAAATAGGGTTTTGTAGTGCTCCTGGATGTTTTCGGGGTATATGGGTATATATAGGAGGAAGAAGTACGTCAGTGGAGCTGCGAGGGGACCACAAGGGTGGGGCGCGCGCTTGCCCCCTGGGCGCGCCCCCTGCCTCGTGGCCTCCTCGCTTATTTCTTGACGGCCACTCCAGCTCTCCTGGGTCACGTTTGTTCCAAAAATAACTCTCTCGAAGGTTTCATTCCGTTTGGATTCCATTTGATATTCCTTTTCTGCGAAACACTGAAATAGGAAAAAAACAGCAATTTGCACTGGGCCTTTGGTTAGTAGGTTAGTCCCAAAAATAATATAAAAAGGTATATTAAAGCCCATTAAACATCCAAAACAGATAATATAATAGCATGGAACAATCAAAAATTATAGATACGTTGGAGACGTATCAAGCATCCCCAAGCTTAATTCCTGCTCGTCCTCGAGTAGGTAAATGATAAAAATAGAATTTTTGATGTGGAATGCTACCTGGCATAATTCTCAATGTAATTTTCTTTATTGTGGCATGAATGTTCAGATCCGAAAGATTCAAGAAAAAAGTTTAATATTGACATAAAAATAATAATACTTCAAGCAAACTAGCAAAGCAATCATGTCTTCTCAAAATAACATGGACAAAGAAAGTTATCCCTACAAAATCATATAGTCTGGCTATGCTCCATCTTCACCACACAAAATATTTAAATCATGCACAACCCCGATGACAAGCCAAGCAATTGTTTCTCACTTTTGATGTTCTCAAACTTTTTCAATTTTCATGCAATATATGAGCGTGAATCATGGATATAGCACTATAGATGGAATAGAATGGTGGTTGTGGAGAAGACAAAAGGGAGAAGATAGTCTCACATCAACTAGGCGTATCAACCGGCTATGGAGATGTCCATCAATATATATCAATGTGAGTGAGTAGGGATTGCCATGCAACGGATGCACTAGAGCTATAAGTGTATGAAAGCTCAACAAAAGAAACTAAGTGGGTGTGCATCCAACTCGCTTGCTCACGAAGACCTAGGGAATTTTGAGGAAGCCCATCATTGGAATATACAAGCCAAGTTCTATAATGTAAAATTCCCACTAGTATATGAAAGTGACAACATAGGAGACTCTCTATCATGAAGATCATGGTGCTACTTTGAAGCACAAGTGTGGCAAAAGGATAGTAACATTGTCCCTTCTCTATTTTTCTCTCATTTTTTATTTGGGCCTTTTTCTCTTCTTTTTTTATGGCCTCTTTTTTTCTTTTATTTTTTTTATTTTCGTCCGGAGTCTCATCCCGACCTGTGGGGGGATCATAGTCTCCATCACCCTTTCCTCACTTGGGACAATGCTCTAATAATGATGATCATCACACTTTTATTTACTTACAACTCAAGAATTACAACTCGATACTTAGAACAAAATATGATTCTATGTGAATGCCTCCGGCGGTGTACCGGGACGTGCAATGACTCATGAGTGACATGTATGAGAGAATTATGAATGATGGCTTTGCCACAAATACGATGTCAACTACATGATCATGCAAAGCAATATGACAATGATGGAGCGTGTCATAATAAACGGAACGGTGGAAAGTTGCATGGCAATATATCTCGGAATGACTATGGAAATGCCATAATAGGTGGGTACGGTGGCTGTTTTGAGGAAAGGTATATGGTGGGTTTATGGTACCGGTGAAAGTTGTGCGGTACTAGAGAGGCTAGCAATGGTGAAAGGGTGAGAGTGCGTATAATCCATGGATTCAACATTAGTCATAAAGAACTCACGTACTTATTGCAAAAATCTATTATTTATCAAAACAAAGTACTACGCGCATGCTCCTAGGGGGATAGATTGGTAGGAAAAGACCATCGCTCGCCCCGACCGCCACTCATAAGGAAGACAATCAATAAATAAATCATGCTCCGACTTCATCACATAACGGTTCACCATACATGCATGCTACGGGAATCACAAACTTTAGAACAAGTATTTCTCAAATTCACAACTACTCAACTAGCATGACTCTAATATCACCATCTTCATATCTCAAAACAATCATCAAGTATCAAACTTCTCATAGTATTCAATGCACTTTTTATGATAGTTTTTATTATACCCATCTTGAATGCCTTTTATATTAGGACTAATTTTATAGCCAAAGAAAATTACCATGCTGTTCTAAAAGACTCTCAAAATGATATAAGTGAAGCATGAGAGATCAATAATTTCTATAAAATAAAACTACCACCATGCTCTTAAAGATATAAGTAAAGCACTAGAGCAAAATTATCTAGCTCAAAACATATAAGTGAAGCACTAGAGAAAAATTATCTAGCTCAAAAGATATAAGTGAAGCACATAGAGTATTCTAATAAATTTTGATCCATGTGTGTGTCTCCAAAAGGTGTGTACAGAAAGGATGATTGTGGTAAACTAAAAAGCAAATACTCAAATCATACAAGACGCTCCAAGCAAAACACATATCATGTGGTGAATAAAAATATAGCCTCAAGTAAAGTTACTGATGGACGAAGACGAAAGAGGGGATGCCTTCCGGGGCATCCCCAAGCTTAGGCTTTTGGTTGTCGTTGAATTTTACCTTGGAGTGCCTTGGGCATCCCCAAGCTTAGGCTCTTGTCACTCCTTGTTCCAAAATCCATCAAATCTTTACCCAAAACTTGAAAACTTCACAACACAAAACTCAACAAAAAATCTCATGAGCTCCGTTAGTATAAGAAAACAAACCACCACTTCAAGGTACTGTAATGAACTCATTATTTATTTATATTGATGTTAAACCTACTGTATTCCAACTTCTCTATGGTTCATACCCCCCGATACTAGCCATAGATTCATCAAAATAAGCAAACAACACACGAAAAACAGAATCTAACAAAAACAGAACAGTCTGTAGTAATATGTAGGTTTCGAATACTTATGTAATCCCAAAAATTCTGAAATAAATTGGTGGACATTAGGAATTTCTCTATTAATCATCTGCAAAATAATCAACCTAATCGCACTCTCCAGTAAAAAATGGCAGCAAATTGCGTGAGCGCTAAAGTTTCTGTTTTTTACAGCAAGATCACATAAACTTCCCCCAAGTCTTCCCAAAGGTTCTACTTGGCACAAACACTAATTAAAAGCATAAAACCACATATAAAAAGAAGTTAGATGAATTATTTATTGAATAAAAGAAAGGAAAAATATTGGGTTGTCTCCCAACACGTGCTTTTCTTCAAAGCCTTTTAGCTAGGCAAAAGGTTTCAACGATGCTCACATGAAAGACAAGAATTGAAGCACAAAGAGAGCATCACAAAACACGTGAAAAACACATCTAAGTCTAACATACTTCCTATGCATAGGCATCTTATAGGCAAACAAATTATCAAGGCAAGCAAAAACTAGCATATGCAAGGAAGCGGAAAGAAACAATAGTAATCTCAACATAATGAGAGGTAATTTAGTAACATGAAAATTTCTACAACCATATTTTCCTATCTCATAATAATTACATGTGGGATCATAAGAAAATTCAACAAAATATCTATCACATAAAATATTCTCAACATGATCCACATGCATGCAAAGTTGACACTCTTCTGAAATAGTGGGATTATCATTAACTAAAGTCATGACCTCTCCAAACCCACTTTTATCAAAAACTTCATAGGATTGAACATTCTAAAAATATGTGGGATCTAAAGTTGACACTCTTCCAAACCCACTTTCAATATTATTGCAAACATTATAATCAATCTTATATTCATCATGGGGCTTAAATAAATTTTCAAGATCATAAGAAGAATCACCCCAGTCATGATCACCGCAACAAGTAGTAGACATAGCAAAACTAGCATCCCCAAGCTTAGGGTCTTGCATATTACAAGCACAATTGACATTAATAGAATTTATACTATCATCATTGCAATCATACTTTATATTCAAAGATCCATCGTGAATCACTCCATAAAGTACTTCATCACAATTTTCAGATTCACGAATTTCAAGCAAAACTTCATAAAGATAATCTAGTGCACAAAACTCACTAGCAATTGGTTCATCATAATTGGATCTCTTAAAAAGATTAGCATGCGGATGAGGATCCATAGATCTTAGGTTCTTCGTTTAGCAATAAATAAGCAACTATTCCAACCAAACAAGCAAACGAGCCAAGTAAGACATCAAAGCAAATGGAAAGACGAACAGAAGAAGGGCGAATAAAGCGGCAAGGGTGAAGTGGGGGAGAGGAAAACGAGAGGCAAATGGCAAATAATGTAATGCGATGGATAAGAGTTTGTGATGGATACTTGGTATCAGCACCGGAAATCCGCACGTTGGTGCGAGATCAAAGCTTCACTTGACTTGGTGTGAACCTCCCCGGCAACGGCGCCAAAAATCCTTCTTGCTACCTCTTGAGCTTGCGTTGGTTTTCCCTTGAAGAGGAAAGGGTGATGCAGCACAGTAGTGTAAGTATTTTCCTCAGTTTTGAGAACCAAGGTATCAATCCGGTAGGAGGTAACACACAAGTCCCCTAGTACCTGCACAAACAAACAAGAACCTCACAACCAACGCAATAAAGGGGTTGTCAATCCCTTCACGGTCACTTATGAAAGTGAGATCTGATAGAGATAATAAGATAAATATTTTTGGTATTTTTGTTGTATAGATTGGAAAATAAAGATTGCAAAATAGAAATAGCAAATTGATAGGAAAATAATATGATGGGAGATAGACCCGGGGGCCATAGGTTTCACTAGTGGCTTCTCTCAAGATAGAAAATTCTACGGTGGGTGAACAAATTACTGTCGAGCAACTGATAGAAAAGCGCATAGTTATGAGAATATCTAGGCATGATCATATATATATGCATCACATCCGTGACAAGTAGACCGAAACGATTCTGCATCTACTACTATTACTCCACACATCGACCTTCCGCTATCCAGCATGCATCTAGAGTATTAAGTTCATAAGAACAGAGTAACGCATTAGGCAAGATGACATGATGTAGGGGGATAAAATCAAGCAATATGATATAAACCCCATATTTTTATCCTCGATGGCAACAATACAATACGTGCCTTGCTGCCCCTGCTGTCACTGGGAAAGGACACCGCAAGATTGAACCCAAAGCTAAGCGCTTCTCCCATTGCAAGAAAGATCAATCTAGTAGGCCAAACCAAACTAATAATTCGAAGAGACTTGCAAAGATATTAAATCATACATAAAAGAATTCAGAGAAGAATCAAAAACTGTTCATAGATAATCTTGATCATAAACCCACAATTCATCGGATCTCGACAAACACACCGCAAAAAGAATTACATCGAATAGATCTCTAAGAGAATCGAGGAGAACTTTGTATTGAGATCCAGAGAGAGAGAAGAAGCCATCAAGCTAATAACTATGGACCCGAAGGTCCGCGGTAAACTACTCACACATCATCAGAGAGGCTATGGTGTTGATGTAGAAGCCCTTCGTGATTGATTCCCCCTCCGACGGAGCGCCGGAAAAGGCCCCAAGATGGGATCTCATGGGTACAGAAGGTTGCGGTGGTGGAAATAGGGTTTCGTTGTGCTCCTGGATGTTTTCGGGGTATATGGGTATATATAGGACGAAAAAAGTACGTCGGTGGAGCTGCGAGCGGCCCATGAGGGCGGGGGCGCGCCTGCCCCCCTAGGCGCACCCCCTGCCTCGTGGCCTCCTTGCTTATTTCTTGACAGCCACTTCAAGTCTTCTGGGTCACGTTTGTTCCAAAAATAACTCTCTCGGAGGTTTTATTCTGTTTGGACTCCGTTTGATATTCCTTTTCTGCGAAACACTGAAATAGGCAAAAAACAGCAATTTGCACTGGGCCTTTGGTTAGTAGGTTAGTCCCAAAAATAATATAAAAAGGTATATTAAAGCCCATTAAACATCCAAAATAGATAATATAATAGAATGGAACAATAAAAAATTATAGATACGTTGGTGACGTATCATCCCGCGCCGCTGGACCTCCTCCCTCCCTTTGCCAGAGTCCCACGCCGCCGTCTCGACCTCCACTCCGACGCCTCCACTCTCTGCATCGTGCATGAACACGAGGGCGACACCCGCCTCCACCCGATGTGGGCCGCACCTGCGCGAAGCCCAGCCGCCGATCCAGCGCACCGACCTCCCCATTGCCCAGCCGGCCTGCTAGGCCCCCTCCACCGATTGGCCCATGAGGCCTGTTGAGCAACCCCGCCCCTGTGCGCTGTTGGGACAGCCTCTGTTTCGGCCTGTTCATGTTTTTTCCAGTTATGCAAATTTGTCTAATTTCCAGAGAATTTTTTTTTGCAGAAAACCCCCTGTTGTTCATGCATATAGTAACTTCACAACCATGCATCATAATTAAACAAACTTAATATGTAAAATGCTTAGAATTATATCTAGTTTCATAATATGCTATTTTCATTCATGTTCAAAATGTTTAAAATGTTGTTTGTTTAAATTTGCTTAAATGACATGTTAAAATGTTTTAATTAATAACTAATTAACCGTAGCTTGGTTTTAAATAAACTTTATATGTAAATGGGGTAGAAAATGCATAGTTTAACATGGTGGCATTACTTTGCATGTTTAACAACTCTAAAATATGGTTTAGGACAGGAAAGTACCAAACTCATAATATGCATATGAGGATTTTCTGGAATTGCTGTTTGTTTTTTCCAGTCTCATTTAAACTTGCCTAGATAGTTAGTTTATATATGTTCACCTCTTGCCATGTTTAGCAACATTTAATATTGATGAGTACATAACCGAGAGAGAACTAAATAAGTCGTGTGGTGTTTCGTCAATATGCAACTTGTTGCATATTGAGCTCCGCTTAACTTGTAGTGTTGTTTGTGCACTTTGCCATGTCATGCCTCATTAAATCGGACATGCATCATACTTGATTGTGCATCATGCCATGTTTATGTGATGGTTGTTTACCATGTTGTTTGCTTCTTTCCGGTTGCGCTTCTCCTTGATAGTTCCGGTTATGTTGCGTTTGTGAGGATCCGTTCGACTACGTTGGTTTTTCTACTTCTTGGTTTCAGTCTTCTTCCTAGCGGGATTTCAGGCAAGATGACCATTACCCTCGATATCACTTCTATCTTTGCTTGCTAGTTGTTCGCTCTATCATTATGTCGCGCTACCTACCACTTGTTTATCATGCCTCCAATATTGCCATGTCAAGCCTCTAACCCACCTTCCTAGCAAACTATTGTTTGGCTATGTTACCGCTTTTGCACAGCCCCTCTTATAGCGTTGCTAGTTGCAAGTGCCTTGTAGGTTGTTCCATGTCGGAACATGGATATGTTTGGGATATCATATTATCTATTATTTAATTTAATGCTTCTATATACATGGTAAAGGGTGGAAGGCTCGGCCTTTTGCCTGGTGTTTTGTTCCACCCTTGCCGCCCTAGTTTCCGTCATACCGGTGTTATGTTCCTTGATTTTGCGTTCCTAACACGGTTGGGGTTATGGGACCCCCTTGATAGTTCGCTTTGAATAAAACTCCTCCAGCAAGGCCCAACCTTGGTTTTAACATTTGCCGCCGCCACCTATTACTTTTCCCTTGGGAGTTGCACTCCCGAGGGTCATCTTTATTTAACCCCACCAGGCCAGTGCTTCTCTAAGTGTTGGTTCGAACTGAGTAGACTGCAGGGCCACCTCGGGGAAACTTGAGGGCTGGTTTTACTCGTAGGATGTCTCATCAGGTGTGCCCTGAGAGCGAGATATGTGTAGCTCCTATCGGGATTTGTCAGCACATTCGGGCGGTCTTGCTGGTCTTTATTACCATTGTCGAAATGTCTTGTAACCGGAATTCCGAGTCTGATTGGGTTGTTCTGGGAGAAGTAATATCCTTCATTGACTGTGAGAGCTTGTGATGGGCTAAGTTGGGACACCCCTGCAGGGTATAAACTTTTTAGAGCCGTGCCCGCGGTTATGTGGCAGATGGGAATTTGTTAATATCCGGTTGTAGAGAACTTGACACTTAACTTAATTAAAATGAATCAACCGTGTGTGTAGCCGTGATGGTCTCTTTTCGGTGGAGTCCGGGAAGTGAACATGGTTTGGGTTATGTTTGAACGTAAGTAGTTCAGGATCACTTCTTGATCACTTGTAGTTTAACGACCGTTGCATAGTTTCTCATCTTACTCTTGTATTCGTAAGTTAGCCACCATATTTGCTTAGCGCTTGCTGCAACTCCACCTCATTATCACATCCTACCCATAAGCTTAAATAGTCTTGATCGCGAGGGTTTTGAGATTGTTGAGTCCTTGTGACTCACGGATACTTCCAAAATAGTTGCAGGTGCCATTGATACCAGTGCAGGTGACCCAACCGAGCTCAAGTGGGAGCTCGATGAAGATCTTGGTCGTTGTTATGTGTCTTTTTCGGATGATCAGTAGTGGTGCCCAGTTGAGACGATCGGGGATCTTGCATTTGGGGTTGTCTTCTTTTATTTTGGTTCCGTAGTCGAACCTTGATTGTACTATGGAAGATGTATGGTTAACTTGTTATTTGTGTGAAGTGTCGATTGTAAGCCAACTCTTTATCCCTTTCTTATTCAGTACATGGGATTGTGTGAAGATTACCCCTCTTGCGACAAAACCACCATGTGGTTATGCCTCTAAGTCGTGCCTCGACACATGGGAGATATAGCCGCATCGTGGGCGTTACAAATGGCCCGTGATATAATTGGGCCAATTAAGGCTTGGGGTATGTTTTGGCCTGTTAACGACCCGTTGTCTCGTCGACACAATTAAGTCCATGCACATTCATCATATAGCACAAATTTATCACCAATTCGACGATACAAAATAAAAGACAATTTCGTTACATACCAAAATAAAATTCAACAATGCATACATATATAGGTGATACACGAATGATTCAAACACCTCCATTGTTGCGCTCTTTGATCCTCTTCTTCAGGCCGATCAACCACTGCTTGCCTTCATCATCCAAGATGTTAGTGTCCTGCAACATGACCCTCGACCCATCTGTCTCTATGCAAGCCTCATCTTCTCTCCCTCGAGCTCAGTTCTTTGCAATGTTGCTGCCCTTTCAAGTTCCCATTTTGCATACTTCTCTTGTTTCTCCAATTCTATTTTCTCCGACTCCATGTTGAACCTCTGCCGGTCAAACTCCATCTTCTTCCTTTGCACATCTATGAACATCTTGTACCTCTCCTCCTTCTTCACCTCCTTGGCGGGAAAAATGACCGCCTAAGTGTTAGACATTTTGCTTGTTGCGCCATCACGCGCGATCATGTCCTTCTCCCACTTGTTCTCCATCACGTGTTGGTTCTTCTTTGGCACCGTGGCTCGTATGCCTGCCCCACCATTTTTCTCAGTTTCGTCATCCAATCCAATTGATTGATTGGAGCTAGACCCATCATTTTTCTTCATATTCTTGGTGACGTTTTGGATGTCCTCAAGGACATTTTTCCACTTTGGTTTCCCATTCAATTTCATCTAACAATGGGACAAACTGAATGGCCTTTTGTCTGTTTGTTGGCAAAAAGCCACCGCCAAAGTTGCATGGCTTTGGACTTCGATACCGCTTTGGTTCTGGCCAACCAATTGTTTGAGGAAACAAACAAACTTGCTCACGTTATCCTGGATGGCGGACCATCTTCGTTGGAGAGAGCACGCGTCGTGGTTGCTAGTGATTAGGTGCGGCATCACATAGTGTTTTTGCTCATGATAAAGTTCATGATTTTTCCCAATATTTGATGCCTTTTTGCTTGGTTCCACATACCAGATCCATGCTTGTGTTCAACCAACAAAACATCTTAAAACCGTGTGAATCTTGGACCTCTTGGCTTCACTACCTTCTTCTTTTTAGTTTGTGATGGTTGTCCAACTTCAAACAAAGGGGAACTGGTATCCCCCATGCCAAATTGCAAAGTCTCTTGCCCATCATTTATCTTGTTTAGCATTATTTACTCCTACAATATGCATCACACTTAAACTATCATCCTACGAGGTTGGTTGAATGGTATGTGCAACAAATGAATCAACCAATGCAAATGTCATATGGGGCAAAGAATGTAATGGGTCTTGCCGGGGAATATTGTCGAACAACATGTTCGCAGGCCCGGCTCTGGCCTTGACCGGCGTAGTTCAGTGTCGTTGGAGTTACGGCGAATCAGCCATCGTGTTCTTGGTCGTGGCGGTGTATTCCGCAAAGCTACCTAGGATGCCCGACCATTGGGAAGATGGAACGTAGTTAGGCTCTATCAACGAGTTCTTTTTTTTCCATGACCACAACAGACGGATCAGTCGAGGTCGCCAGACTGCTCGCGCCCAGGTCCGTCTCGTCATCATCGGCCATCTCCACACCGGCCCTCTACGCAGCTACCTTCCAGCGGCACTCACTCCGGGCGACATTCTCTGCCTTGCAACTAACCAGCACGGTCGGGATCCCCACTGATTCCGCCGAGGAATCATCCATGTCGATGGTGCCGAACAGGGTAGTTAGCGACGACACCGAGCAAGGGTGGGGGTGGGTGGGTGCACTGAGGTGAAAAAGGGAGGGCGGGCACGGGAGGAGTGCGGTCAAATTGATGGACTAGTTAATTCGGAGTGGATCTGAGATCGGTTTGTTTATTGGAACCGTCATGACGGACGCGTCCGGACATCCCTATATCCGTCCAGATATAGAGTAGGTATGAGAAGTGTCGGTTAGCTTAGACGTTTAAAGCGCATATAGGACGTCCGGCTATAGATACTATTAGAGAGAACAATATGGACCTAGGCAATGCTGCCTCCAACCACTGTGGGCGTCCTTACAGCACACGTCGGCGTTTACCTTACACTGTATTCTTTCTTTTATTTATTTAACATATCTTACAGTGTTGGGTGGCAGCTTCTTTCGGTACCCCGTCTCTCTCTATCTCTTCTATAGTGAATCTAGACATTGCTGGCCAAGTTAATTCATTTTGATCTGCGAGGAAGTACATGCTACTCCCTCCGTTCTAAATTACTTATTGCGAAAATAAATATATCTAAAATTAAAATACATATAGATATATCTATTTCTGCGACGAGTAAATTCGGAACGGAGGGAGTAGATTGCAAGTTGGTGTGGCCGTGTGTGTGCGGCACGGAATCCTCCGTTGATTTGATGGGGAGAGTGCAATATGCACAGAATCCCCCGCTGAAACGTACTCCTACAGCTTTGTAGGGGCTACATGCTTCTTTTTAATTATAGTATCAGTACTCACTCCACTACAGTATCCTCTGTAGCAGGTACTACGCACACAACTCCTGCAGAAAGGAATTATTGTGAAATCATCATAATTAGCAAGTACTCCCACTGTCTTGCTCATGTCAGTTGCTTAGCTACTCCCACTGTGCCTCTGAACTCGTATTTGGCAGCTTCCTATATCAGGCTTAGTCATGTTATTTGGATTATGAGTAGTATCAATACAAGATTCTGACTTTTGTTAGTACGGAAATATAACACTAGTTTTAAGTATTATTTCATGATAAACTGATTGTCAAGGTGAGTTTCTCGCCCGACCCCCCGCGCCGCCACCCAGGGCGACGCCAGGGGGACCAACTCCTCACGCCGTCAGCCCTCCTGCGAGGCAAATCCCTGCTGCCGCTGCCGACGGCACTGGCCATGGTAGTGGCGGGGCCCAACGCCTAAAGGGCTAGGGCAGAAGGGAAGCGGCGGATCCCCCATCAGGCGGCTGGGGCGCCTCGTGCGGGGTGTCTTCACGCGGCAGCCACGACGGCATCCTGGTTGTGCGGCGGCAGCCGGCAAACCCAGGGCTGGCGAGGTCCTCCGGTGGGATTCTCTGCTATGCAAGGGCCGCGGCGGTGGCTGTGGATCTGACGTCCCGACTAGATCTGTCGTGGTTCTGCTATGGCCGGCCGACGACGCGTGATGGGGACGGGGTGGAGCGGCCGGAGGTCCTCAACCGGCTTTCCGACGACACCATACGTCTACATGGCGAGGGTGTGCTCGGATCCAGTCAGCGGCGAGATCATGGTGGCGCTACTTCCAGTGAAAATCGCGCCGACTTCGGTTATGGCGGACGATGACGACGTCTCCGACGCCTCCTATTGAGGCATCGTTGTTGCAAACCATGTCAACATGATCGGGATGTTCCGGGAAAAACCTTAGATCTGGGTCTACCAGATCGGACGACGACGACGCCTTCAGTGTCGTGCTCCCTCCCGAGGGCATCTTTTGGAGCAGGAGCTGGCTGGAGGGGACGAGGAGGAGCGGTGTTTCATCTACTGCAAGGCCGACGACGGATCCCGGTGGCATGGCGCTGAGGAGTTTCGGCGATGGGCGCGTGTGCATGGATACGTGCAGGATGGTGGCGTTGCCTGGCGTCGTGGTGGCGTCGACGGCAGGCCTGTCAAGGTCGGTGCGTTAGTACTCGCTCTGAAGATGGATCGGTGGAAGACGGTGGCGGCAGCCTCGGTGAGTCCGCCGAACCGGTGTGTGATCCAGTCCAGGTATATGACCGGGATGGGACATCCGGCACTAGATGTTAGGTTTTGGTGTGATGTCTGTTTGATATTAGACTCGGACATTCGATACCACTACTTCAAGGGGATAGGAATAGCGACAAGTGTTGCCTAGAGGATGGCTTCATGCTTACTGTTGTACTTTGTTGTAAGGTTTTTTGTAAATAATTAATAAAATGAACGTATACATCGCTAAGATGCAGAGGCCAGAGGTGCATCCTCCTTTTATATATAAAAAAGTAGTACTCGTAATTATCAACCAGAAAACATCGAGTGTGCTCCTACGCAGTTTGGAGTGCTCGTAGAAGCTGCCAACAGAACGCAAGGGACACACGGATCGATGGATGGAGGTTAGCCATGAGGAGCACAGTCACCTACTAGAAGCTAGAATCATGGGAGAAAGCCAGGAAACCCTCCCAAGAATCATCAAATCATGGAAACCAAAGTCAAAAAAGGAGGAAGGGTTGATTAATTTGGCTGGCAGCAAAAGGAAGGGGTGGTAGAGGGAGTAGCTAATTCCTAGCTACTCACAGTTTCTTCCAGCCTAAACCCCCTGATGTGATCTTTGTTCCAAAAAGCAGCTCGGACTTATGTCAACATGTTCTTCTTTTTGTGAACACGACGTGATTTGGGTTTGGTGGTGATCTGACAGATATTGATTGATTTCCTTTTTGTTCCCATCTGCCTATATTTTTCCTGTGATATTCATCGCATTGGTCTGCCTCTGCCAATCTTCACGTAGAGATCCGTTCTCATCAGACCGAGATCCAGTGACTGGCAGTCACGCCGTAACTGGAGGGAGGCCAGTCGTTGGATGAAGGATGTGCAGCCCAGGAGTGAACATTGAAGCAAAATCACTGTAGACGGTACTGTATGCGAATCACTGTAGCTCGAGGACTGTTCACAAGTTCCTGTATACGTGCCACTGTAGCTCAGGTACTGTTCATGAAGATCCATCCGTCGATCTTTGATCCAACAGTTTGAAGAGAGGGGCCAGGCCACAGCAAGTCACCGGATCTCAGTCTGCTCTCATCTTATAAAAATGGTAAAGAATGCTGAAGGTGAGGACAAGTTTTTTTTCTTTTTGTTTTAATTTACATCTACAAGCAAACAAACGTACAGGTGCATTCACTGTACCTGTGACCGTGAGGCTGTGAATGATTGCTGGAGTGGTGCAATTGCGTACATCCTCCCAGCCGTCCAATATTTTCCTAATCTTTTTCTTTGTATCCTAGCCGTCCGTTATATCCGTCCGAGAGCTGACAATGTCCACGAGCGGTTCCATTCATTGCTCAATGGACTACTTCCAGGTAGAGTGGTCCTCCTCTCCTTGATGTCCATGGCGAGCCACTGAACAACAAGAGCCAGCCTCACAAGAAACGTCCAATTCTGCATCAACGCTGGCCTCGGCCATCCGAGGAACTCACAATATATTTGCCTTTGCCGCGACTAAGGGCATCTGCAATCCATAAATATACACAGACGTGTCTGCTAACAAGGAGAACCTGCTGATGTGTGCCTCATTCAGCATCGTCTGTTAGTATAATCTTGATTGTTAGGTTTGTATTAGTTTGTGCATGTACGAGTTGGCTGGGTCGTGTTTGGTTAGGACACAAGTGATTAAGGCGGCCGGTGATTAGTTTAGGCTGAGATTAGGAGTCCTACCAGTAGCCTAAGTTGGAGTCGGCTTGCACGTTTAGTCCGTGTCATGTAGGCGTAGTTGTACGTGGCCGAGTCCAAGTGTGTTTAGGTTTCCGGCTAGGTCTGCTAGCCATGGCCCTTTTCAGCTGCGTGTGTATATATATACACAGGGTTGGCGTGAGTTTATTGTAACACCGTGAAGAGAAAAACAAGAAAAAAAATAAAGAGGAAGAGAGGCACGACACGTGCCTTTGGCAAAAAGTTTTTGTGTCTGCGTGTTTATCGTGGTTTGATGTGATCGATCCTCTGGGCGAAGTTCCAACATCGTCGACGTGCTGGACGTGCTGCTCTGACGCATCATCGTCCTCGCCTTCAAGGTTCTCAAAGAGCCACCCCTGAAAGAGGCTGTTGATGTGGACCTTGTGGTGCTTGTGCTCGATAGTGCGGTGGCTCTGCACAAACGAGAGCATCACCCGATTCTGGTCAAGGACGCTAGGGCTCCACGGCAGCGGCATATGAGCGCTACACCTCGATTTTAGCCAGCGTCGCATGGTGCTCCTCTAAGAGGGCCATGTGTGTACCGCTACTCTGCCTGTGGCAGTGTGAACTCGAACACTACGGGCGGCGCGGCGGCGGCGGTAATCGTCTCTTACTTCGCCAAGGACGGCTCATCCTCCATGACCTCCGCAATGGTCATGGGGTCGCCCTGCTCCTCTGAGTTTTTCTCTGGAGAGCTCGGAGGTTAGCCCGCCTCAAAGTCAGCCTGGCGCCAAGAGTCTGTGGCACGGACCGTAATTTTGACGCGGCACCCTGGGACAACTACTTTGAACCATGTAGCTGCGAAGTCAGCCATTGCGACGACGGACAATGGGCGCAAATGCAAACTAGGGGTGGCAGATGCGGATGGAGGCTCAGACAATGGGAGAAGGGGCTCAACGGGGGCTGGGGTATGTCCGACCGACTTAAAATAGTCTGAGCAGGTGGAACGGCGAATGCATGATGCGGGAAAACAGAGTAGGCTACGATTCTCAGTCGCAGCGCCGACGTGAATGCGGGGTACCTGTGGGTGACTAGTAGTGTTGATTATATCTTGTAGTTGATTATTATATGATTTATTTGGTGGGAGATTATATGTTCAGATCTATTATGCTATTTAGTACCCCTCTGATCTTGAGTATGATTATATTTTTTTAGAGCACGACGGTGGTTTTATTTTAAAGAAATTGATGAACTCTCATGCTTCACTTATATTATTTTGAGAGTCTTATAAATAGTATGGCAATTTTCTTAGATTATGAATTTAGTCCTAATATGATGGATATTCAAGAGGGATGTAATAAAAACTTTCATATAAAGAGCATTGGATATATGGGAAGTTTGATTCTTTGCATTTGTTTTGAGATATAAAAATGATGATATTAAAGTCATGCTAGTGAGTAATTGTGGATTGGTAGAAATACTAGTGTTAAAGTTTGCGAGTTCCGAAGCATGCACGTATGGTGAACCGTTATGTGATGAAGTCGAAGCATGATTTATTTTTTAATTGTCCTCCTTATGAGTAGCGGTTGGGGACGGGCGATGTACTTTTCCTACCAATCTATCCCCCTAGGAGCACGCGTATTAGTACTTTGCTTTGATGGCTAATAATTTTTTGCAATAAGTATATGAGTTCTTTATGACTAATTTTGAGTCCATGGATTATACGCACTCTCACCCTTCCACCATTGTTAGCCACTCTAATACCGCGTAACTTTCGCTGGTGCATTAAACCCACCATATACACTTTCTCATAACAGCCATCATACCTACCTATTATGGCATTTTTATAGCCATTCCACGATATTACCATGCAACTTTCACCGTTCCGTTTATTATGACACACAACATCATTGTCATATTGTTCTCATATGCATGGGGCATTCATATAGAGTTATATTTTTGTTTTAGTATCGAGTTGTAAGTAAATAAAAGTGTGATGTTCATCATTATTAGAGCATTGTCCCATGTGAGAAAAGAATGATGGAGACTATGATTCTCCCACAAGTCAAGATGAGGCTCCGGACCTAAAAATAAAAAGAGGTCAAAGAACCAAAAAGAAAGAGCCCAAAAGAAAAGAGGAAAAAAGAAAAAAAATGAGAGAAAAAAGAGAAGAGGCAATATTACTATCCTTTCCACACTTGTGCTTCAAAAATAGCACCATGTTATCACTACAAAAAAAATACACTTTCGTGATGATACGTGTTTGTCACAGTAGGTCGCTTTTTTTGTCATGCATGTACATCCATGACAAATTTATGATAGAATCAAGATAGTCATACCTGTGCTGTCGTAGAAGTGTTTCATGACATTACCAAAATTATCATCAGGAAGTGTCCATTTCCATGACGATAAATCGCGCGTCACAGAAGTGCTTTCGTCAAGGGTGACCGACACATGGCATCCACCGTAACGGAACGTCGTTAAGCTATCGGGTCGGGTTTTGGATCCGATAACCCGTTAACAGCCCCGATCAATGGGGATTTTCTACGTGTAAAATCATCATTGGCTGGAGAAAACACATGTCGGCTCATCGTTGGGACAGATGTCAACCACTCATTGGACGGAAGGCGCCTATGATACGTCGACACGTGGCACGGCCAAACAGAGGCCCATTCCTGTGAAAAGGCCGGCCCGTTTGACTTGGTCAAAAGGTGGCGGGCCGGCCATGGAAAGCTTGTTAACGGCCTGTTCACATATAGTCCATTTACAACCCGCTCACCCAAGGCCCGTTACGCCCTATCCGAATTAGGCCCAGTAGCGTAATCTGGGCCATCCAATATGATTCCAGCCTGTTTTTACTTCTGGCCCATTTATGGCCCATGACGTCTTTCGGCCCATATGAGGCCCTATGTAACTCTTGGCCTATTAACGGCCCGTGGTGAAACTGGCCCGTAATGAACAGTGTATCACTTTACACCCATTAACGGCCCGTGATGAAACTGGACCGTAATGAACAGTGTATCACTTTATACCCATTAACGGCCCCGTTATTCCGTTGGGCCATTTTCAGCCCATGTTATCTTTCGTCCTTCTCAGAGCCCATTTATTTTTGGGCTCATTTCCAGCATTCGTTTATTTACGGTCCGTTACTGTCATTTTCTGCTTGTGGGCCAAATTCAGCCCGTGGTTACAGTCGGCCTGTTTGTGGTCCGTTAATACGTTGGGCCGTTTTCATAGCGTCATCAAATACGGCCTATTAACAATGGCCCGTGACGGTCGGCCCATGAACGGACAATTCCAACTCTAGCCCGTTTACAACCATAATGCGGCCTGTTATTGGCCCATGTTTGGCCAATCGATCATACGGCCCGTATAAGGCCCATTGATGATACGGCCCGTAGAAGGCCCATTGTTTCTACGGCCCGTAGAAGGCCTACTGTTTCTACGGCCTGTAGAAGGCCCACTGTTTCTACGGCCCGTAGGAGGCCCAGTGTCACTACAGTAAATATTAGCCCATGGTTATTGTGGTCTAGTTTTAAAAAATAGGTTATTGCAGCCACTAGTTAACCGCGGAAAAAGAACTGCAATGACTACAAGCAAAGAAATAAACAAGACAACAAGGAAATAAATAAGCAAGCAACTAACGCTAGGCTATCACGGCTATTACACATATTACATCCACTGGGCATCAAAGTTCGCCACCAGTGCAAATATAGGGAACAAAGTAGCATATCATATACACTGGCCGTCAAAATTGGCCACCAGTGCAAATAAACGCGGCAGCAAAACAAGAGCATAACTGAAACAACTTTAGAAGAGCTCAAGAAACGTTATCCTGGGTATCCACCATGCTGGCAATAAGCTTAGCAAGCTGATTAGCTTTGTCCTGTTTGGCGCTAAAATCCTCCAACGCTTGCTGTTGCACCAAAAAGTATGCATCTGAATGCTCCAGGGACTTCCGCAGTCCTTCCGCTTCTTGTCGCAGCACAGCTGATCGATGTCTTTCAGCTTGTAGTTGAGACTCAAGAAACCGAACTGATTCAGACAGTGAGTTGGAATAGCTTGTGCAAGCAGCAGTGGCCAGTAACTCCAACACTAAACCAAGACAGGATGTGTCACTATCCTGAACCTTATCTGCATTACTTCCTTTACCGTTGCTTAATAAGGCACTCTTCCCCAACATTCTGTCAGCATTCTAAAAGAAGAAACAAGCAGACACATAACAAGTTTAGCATGTACTAGTATATGAAACTCATTTCGGTGAACCAGTTCATTAGTAAGGTGGACATGATTAAACTACCAAGTCTTCTGTTGCCAAGTACTAGTACATAATAAAAGCATCAAACAAACATATATCTATGTCCTATGGTAGCAATGGAATCTTAAATTAGAACAGTTGTTCTTCAGGTTTAGGCACTTGTTCTACATGAACAGAGTATAGTAAGACGCAAGAATATAATACTTAAAAAATAGAAAATGAGCTCATAGACCTTACCACATTCTTGGTTCGGGACCAGTACAGAACAAGGCGTTCCCAATCATCGTCCAGTAAATGTGTCTCAGGAGAACGTAAGGGAATTTGATGAGTTTCTTTGCCAGTGAAGTACGTTTTCTTCAGGTAATTCCGATACTGCCACCAAGCATTCTTGAAGATAGCAGAGGTATTAGCACAGGTTACCTCATCCTGAGTTTCCAAATCGGTCCTTCTCTATAGAGAAAAATGAGAAAATTTGCTTTATTATAACCATCATGGAGGTAGGATGTATGGGACGAAGCAAAGTAATTGCCATGAATAACATTACTTACACATAACTCCTGGATAAACACCTGCAACTGGCATTTTCCTTCATCTTCAGTATAATATTTCCAAGATGGGAAGATACGCACATACAATTTAACAACATCAAATGCGATAGATGCTAAACTACGACTAGCTGGTTGTGCTTCCTCCACAGGAATAGGCGTACTAACTGGTGGAGTTGGGGTTCGCCGTGATAGTACTGGCCCTTTGGGCACTGGAGCTGCCTTACTAACTGCTCTTGTTTGGGAGCTCTGTGGTGGAGATGGTGCTGTGTCAACAGGAACTGGGTTACTATCGGCTGGGGTTGGGGTTAGATTGGGTGAAGCTGGTTCTCTGTCCATCGTAGTAGGGGTACAATCTGCGAGAGTTTGGGTTATGTGTGGTAGGGCTGGTTCTTGTGCATGTACAATCGGGGTGCTATCTCCACCAAGAGGTAGCACTGTTTTATTTGAAGACCGTGTTTTTAGTCCGCTAGATACTGGCATCACCCGCTCTAATTCAAATGGCTGATAAACAGGAAACATAGTTGAATGTACATACATTGTATGAGAGACAGATGCAATAGATAGTGTGGAAAAAAGAGGGCATGAAATAGTTTACATGTATATTGTTTAACTAAAACGGATAGCATGACATAATTTCACATATATGATGTCTATCTAAATTAGATAGCATAGCATAACATAATTCAAAGATATGATGAATAACTAAACAGGATTGCATGTCATAATTCACCTACATGTTATCTAAGTAATCAGGATCACATCATTTAATTCACATATGTGATTTATATGCTAAACAGAGGGCATTCGATATGATGTCTGAACTAAGAATATGGTGTTGAATATTGTGTATATGATGTCTAAACTATGTAATGCAAGACACCGTATGCATGATATTAGCAGTATAACCGTGCCAAGTTAGAGTATACACCTCAGTGGGGGAATAGGACTAGTCATCTGTCTCTGAATCCATCTCTGAGGAGCTATCGGGACCCAACAAGAGATCTGCTTCGACAGGTAGCACTGTCTGCTCTGAAGGCCTTGTTTTCACTCTAGATTTTTCCATCTCCCACTCAAATGGCTGATTCACAGGAAGAGTAGTTTAATGTACAAACATTATCGACAAATGGAAATGTAATGAAGAAAAGGATGGGCAAGGTATCATTCAAATATATGATGCCTGGTTAAACAGGATGACATTGCACATTTCACATATATTATGGCTGGCTAAAAGACATGAGACTGCATAATTCCCATATATGATATAGAAACTAAACAGGTGGCATTACAGAACATGTCTAAACTAAGCAGATGACATATATGATGTCAAAAGTAGGCACTGCAAGGCAACATATGCATGATATGACTAACATCATCATGCCAAGGTAGAGTAAACACCTTGGAGGGGTAAATAGGAGTGGTCAGCGGCGTCCGAATCCGCCTCAGAACATATATCTTCCTCTGGATTACAATCTGGAGAGGGGTGGGGAGGGTTTGCCATTGAACCCACCATGGAGCGATGTCTGGATGACATTGTATTGCCGCGCAAAACTCTTCTCTTTTTCTCTACATGTTCAGCATGACTGTGTGCAATATCTGACATGCATACGAAAAAATATGGTGAGATTATGTAAGGAGAGCATGCAGAAATTTAGAGTGATGGTAACAACCAGTGGATCGATGTTTTTCCGTTGAACCAAAATAGCCCTAATGGATCGACGTGAATGTATAGTAATAAATGATGCAACAAGTGTACAACGTCTTTGCCGTAGACGTGTCGACCTCAGCATCATTGGGTTGGTCGCTGAAGCAGTTGAGGCAGAGGTGGCTGTCGAAGGTGTGGAGGAAGATCTGAGGGCGATGTAGACGGCGTCCAGGGCACTGGTCTGTTGTGATGGATCGTTCTGTCGTTGGAGCAGCTCCGGTGAGTCGCAAGACGTTAAGGCTGAAGCAGCACAGGACAGACATCGTCAATCTCAAGTGGGATTCTATTAGCATCTCCAATAAATGATGTAAAATGGATGTAAAATTAACATCACCAAAAACCACCTGACTACAACAGATGAGGTAAAAACTGTTGACTCTGAACTTAACTGTCAAAACTGAAATTTACTGTGGAATCTGAATGCTACTGTCGAAACTGAACTCAATGGTAGCAGAGAGGCACTTGACATGTAGTTTAGGGAGGGCCTGCAGTTCATCTTCAACCTGCACCCCCCTGAGCCGCCAGCCACCACCGGCCGAACCACCGGCCCCAGCGCTGCCTCGCCGCCCCGAAACAACTCGCCACCGCCGCCCCGGCCAACCCTCTAGGCCCCCCGCCCCCACCCTGAACCCTAAGATAGATAGTGGGGTACCTCTCCGGCGAACCCCCATCCCCGCTGCGGGTGGTTCTTCCTTAACTCCAGTGAGCCCCCCCAACCCCTGAAAATCGACTGTCCCAAAAGTCGATTCAGTCGACTGAAGTGTGGCTTAATCGGAGCAGAGCAGCAGCACGAGCGAGGGGGAGAGCAGCAGCAGCTGGGCGAGTGAGCGATCGAGCGAGAGCCGAAGCAGCAGTAGCAGATCCCGCTGGTATGGCCGCCGCCGCCAAAGGGGCCTCGCACTGGGGGAGAGCCGCCGTGGAGATGTCGCCCGCGGCGCCGGCTTCAAGATAGCCACTCCATGGGGTGCGGGATGGAGCACCGTCGGCGTCGGGAGGTCGAGTTAAGGAGAAGGTGCGATGCGATGAGTGTACAACCTCTTTGGTGGTGCCGAGTAGGCCTCGACTTCGTCCGAGGAGTCGGTGAGGATGCTGCGGTTCCGGTGGAGCAGGTTAAGGAGGCGCTGTGGGGATGGAGCAGCCGCGATAGATGAGGCGATCGTCAGAGCAGCTCCTTGGAGGTGGAGGACGGGGCGGATAAACTGGCGGGACGGCGAGATGGAGGACGAATCCTCATCCGGGGAGGTGGACGAGGGACGTCGAGCTGTTGCGGTGGACGACATCGTCGGGGAAGAGGCTCCGGCTAGGCAGCGGTGACGTGGCGGACAAAGGAGGGTGGGGTTTCGCGACTGGAGCGGAGAGGTTATGGCGGCCTGGGATTTCGAATGGAGAAAAGGGGGCGATGGGAGGGGGTGAAGCATGACTTAGGAACGCGCTTGTCCAAAATGTAGGGTGTGTTAAAAAAGTACCCCCACCGATTTGAACTAGTGGCCCTTTCGGCTCAGGGTTAGAAGGGGTATTTCGTGTGTCGGGATTTGGCAGCTGGAAGGAGTTTTCACGCGCGTTGTAATTTCGGGATAGCAAGGCGCGGGTTGTGAAGGCGCCAGTTTTGGGAGCACGATATCTGAATTTTCGGGATATAACAAGACGCGAATTGAATTTTAGGGACAAGCCTAACGTGTAGTAATATTGTACTTGTATGTACCAAATCAATTCACACTTCCCTCAACCAAAAACAAAACAAAAAAAATAAAACTATTCACACCACACAAAGAGAGAGTCTTGCCCCGTTTTACTATACAAATGCTATTCAAAGCTACTCCCTCCTTCCATCTATATAGGGCCTAATGCGTTTTTTGATGCTAACTTTGACCAAATATTAGAGCAATGATATATGACATGCAACTTACACAAAGCACACCGTTAAATTCGTCTGTGAAAGGTTCTTTCAATGATATAATTTTCACATTGTGCATGTCATGTACTATTAATCTTATCAATAGTCAAAGGCGGTCTTAAAAATCTCATTACACCCTATATAGATGGAAGGAGGGAGTATGAATCCATGTTATGTCCGATTAATTTTTTTCGGTTACTGTATAATGCATGTAACTTACTCATACCAACATTTTAGTGCATTCCAAATGTCTATACTACCGCTGCAATTCGAACTAAATTTGAATTCGTTTCTCTATTTCAATAAGAATCTACAATCATGATTGTTGCAAACTTCAATCATCATAGTTTCCTTGCTATCCGCCAGATATAAATCAGACGGCCTATAATGTAGGATGGCAAGCACACCATCATCAACAACTCCGTTTTTTTACAAGAGTAGAGATAAAATATATTAAATATAGTATACCATGTTCATAACCACACCATGTGTATCACCGTTATATATATTCACACATCCGTCGGTTTGAAACACTATGATAAATTCTTCAAATATCCAAATTCGCTTTTTATAATGAAGTATATATGATCTCTACTCGTCTTTTACACCCACACAACCCTCTTATCTTTGTAGCTAGCGCTAACTTTCTCTTGTGCATGCACACGCCCGCATCCCTCTCACCCTCCCTCAGCATTCTCTAGCTCCATCGCGCAAATTCGTCTTTTCACTTTAGGTCGTTCACCCACGGTGTGTGTAGGCCCCCCAGCTCCTTCTTTACGGCACACATCGATCGATATGCCTCTCTAGCCAGGTGTGCCTAGCACAAACACAAGCTTCCCCTCTTCTCTTGTCACCGTCCATGCCTCACTCCCACCACTCTTTTCATCGTTCTAGTACTCGCACACTCCTCCCCCTCGATATAGTATGCCTCTCGTACCACCTCCTACATGCATCCCCCTCTCTCTATCCTTCTCCTCGTGCCTCATTTGCTTCTAACACACACATGCATGTATACCGATCGATCTCCCAACATATACCTAGATCGACTTTAACTACCCCTCCCCATCGATCGACGTACCTCACAAGTTATGTCTCTACTTTCTCTTACAAATGGTGATTGATCTTCCTATGTAGTTACGTCTGCTTACCACAACCACATCGTCCCCCTCTCATTTGTGCATGCCTCCTGACCCGTCTCTCACACGCACATGCACAGACAACAAGCAGCCCTCTCCTCTCTTATTGATATTGCGGGCGTGCCCTTCGTTTGTCTAGCAAGCCTATCCCACCATTTGTTAGAAGCAACTCCACTACCACCCCCTCCAACACTCTAGCTCCGTCTCTCTCCCAACCTTATTCATCTCCTGCACATATGCATGGATGCCGATCGATCTCCCTTAATACATGAGGCAGATCGATCTGCTTAATACATGAGGTAGGCCTCTCTCCTCCTCCACACATATACCGGCCATTGTACCTCTATAGTTAATTGGGCCTCCCTCTTCCCCCACCACACACCGATAGTCGAGCGCTGCAGGTAGGTATCCATGCCACAGAGACAAACTGCACATGTCCCATCTCATGTTCCAGTAGGCCAACCACTCTATATCTTTGACGTGGGCACACACAAATTCGATGGCACTCTTTATCGACCGCGCGCGCTTGCACACACACACACACATCATCCCTCTCTTCGATTCTATGGACACCTCAAGCCGATGATACCTCCACTCTCTTCTCGTGGATCGCCCCCTCTATATATATGTTATATCCAGGACTCTATTTCACACACATTGCATATGTTAAATTTTTTGATTGACCCCCCACAAAAAAAACTATCAAGAACCCACACACTATATCTCTCTAGGTTTGTATCTCTCTCACACAACCCCACGCAGGTGGTGTATGTATACAAGAAGAGAATAGGTGCACCGTGCACGTACTCACGCTTCGTGCCCAGCCACACCTGCGCAGGTACATGGTGGAGCTCATTTCTTTACAAAATGGCAGCCCACGTGCTAATTTGAACGCCTGTAGCGGTTGTTTACCTAGGGAGGTCGTGTACCACGCATGCACGAAACAAAGTTTGACTTGACGCGTTGCCGCATTGTTTTTAAATAAAGGTATAGCGCTCAATGGCACGTACACAGAATATAAAACGATTTTTATGGAGAAAAAGGTAGTCCTCTCTTTAGAGTATCTCACACAAGGCTCCGGTGGCCTCTCTCTCTCTCACCGTTGGTCACTGATCCGGCCGCATCCCGTCCACCGGGGGAAAGGGAGTGCGGTGGCCTCTCTCTCTCACCGTTGGTCACTGATCCGGCCACGTCCCGTCCGCCGGGGGAAAGGGAGTGCGGTGGCCTCTCTCTCTCACCGTTGGTCACTGATCCGGCCGCATCCCGTCCGTCGGGGGAAAGGGAGGAAGTGCATCGTTTCTCCGTTCGACGGTGCCGAGGCGGCACATCCCGATCTGCGGTACACGCCATTCTCTTTGACCAAGCTCCGGCGCGGCAGGGCCTACGCCACCTGCTCGCAGGTTCCGCCCGCCGCTGCTCACCTAGTTACATCCCGACGACCTCCAGGTATCCCCTCCGACGTTGCTCCACTGCCCGTTTTCCCACGTCGCTGCATGTGGATCTTCCATAGTTCTTTGCCCAAAATGTAGCTTGTCCGGCGTACTTTCCATATTGCATTCTCGTCCTCACACCGTTTTAGACAAACACAACCGTGTTGTTATCTTCCCTTAGGACAAGGAATATGCTTCTTTTTTGTCATCGCATGTGTCGTCAACTGTTATTGGCCAGAAATTGTTTCCTTTCTACCTCTTTTTTGCAAATAGGGCTATCCATTTCACATCGTTGCTATTGCGACCTTTTGGTGAACTGCACAAATCACTTTTTTCTTAAGAGTGTTTTGTGTAGTTGTACTAAAATGTCACACGGGCAACGTCTCTACATTTCAGTGCGACTGCACAAAGGGAGATTGGTTTTGCTCTATCCTCCTCATCCAACTCTGAGCCTAATCTTCTCCAACTAGTTAGTCTTAAGAGAGACTGCAAAGGTGACCGTCTTCTATTTGTGTGTTTATTGTTTCATCAGCAGTCCTCTATTATCGTAATCACACTTGATATCTTTGGAACAGAGACGCTCAGCTCTATTTTAGTGGAACTGCACAAAATGATCGGAATGTTGCATGCTCCAGACAACTACTTTTTTTCCCAACATGCCTTGTTGATTTAGATAGAGCTGGGGGGACGTTGCTGCCAATGAAAGCATGGATCAATTTTAATTTAACACCTTCTCACAACTTTGTCTTCAGTTGTAATGTAATTATTAACTCTGATCTGCTAATAATTGACATGCATTAGCAAGGAAGTTAGTTTTTTATTGTTTCCGAAAGAGCATCGATGGCAAGACACGCGAAACAAAAGCTGAAAGCTCACACCATTGTACAATTTCATGTCACTGGAAAATTATTTGTATAGTACGTCAATTATGTAAACAAATGATGGAAGCTTGATAGCATTGCCAGAAGCCTCTTCATCATCCGGGTCCATGTGCCATGCACAAAATTATACTCCTTCGTTCCTAAATATTTGTCTTTTTACAAATTTCAAACGGGCATATTTTAGAGTGTAGATTCACTCATTTTGCTTCGTATGTGTACTCCCTCCGTTCCTAAATATTCTATTTGTCTTAACAGAGATTTCAACAAGTGACTACATACGGAGCAAAATGAGTGAATCTACACTCTAAAATATGTCTATATACATCCGTATGTGCCAGTCCATTTGAAATCTCTAAAAAGACAAATATTTGAGTAGTCACTCGTTGAAATCTCTAGAAAGACAAATACTCCGGAGTATATTTAAGAACTGAGGGGTAGTGCACAACCGCATGGGAGATTCAGCCCGGTCGTTGCGCCACATTAATAGTGAGTAATGAGCAGTCAAATCATAAGCCCCACCTTTCCCACTGTAAGTTTCTCTGAAGAAGCAACCATCAATACGCTCTTCTTTGAATCCGCTCATACTACTCCATCCGTCACTGTTTATACAGCGCGCTTCAGAAAAAAGAAAAAAATCTGTGGGACCAAGACGACTAGCGATCGGCCTGAAAAATAGCATTGGTAGCTATAGCACGGCGTCTATTACTAGAGGGAATAATGCGTACACACATGCATGCAGTGCTTCCACCCCGGGTACACACATGCATGCACTCCGTAGTAGTACAATACATGGAGAGAAAATTGTGGACTTGATTGCGGTTACCACGCCCTAATTAATTGAGCATTATACCAAATGCGTCTAAAGTCTTTCTGGTGGTGGAAATGCATTGAGAGAAATGCATCATAATGAAGTGCGCCCTGTAAACGGTGACGGAGGGTGGAGTAGTATGAAGGTGCAAAACCAAGTACGCGTACTACTGCGCTTGGCTCTTCACCCCTTCGTGAAGTCGAACAATGATGGTACTCCGCATGTTGGGTACTACAGTGTATGCCTCTGACAATCTGACACCGAATGGACTGATGCATGTCCACCGAGGGTAGGTTGCATTAGTTAAAAGGCGTAAGCGAGCTTCACCTTGTCCTGCAAGCTTCTCCTCATTCTGCGAGTTGATGGGACACACCAAAAAGTAGTGCTAGTCCATACTCCCTCCTTTCCGGTTAATATGGGTTAATCTTTTTTGCGGGTAAATGAGAGAGCTTTATTCATGTATAAGCATTCTTAGGACGATCAGCCAAGACACTGGTCACTAGGAAGCGAGGTACCCCGCAAAAAAAGAACTAGGAAGCAAGGTGTTTCATCAAGCCAGCTCTCGGCCACATTCAAAGTGCAGCAAGCACGGTTCACACGAAGATGTGCCGCAAGGTTTGCTGACCTGTTTACATGCTGAATAACAAAAAAGAGGAAATATTACTGAGCGCTACTATTTGTAACAGGATATGAGCCAAAATTAAGCGAGAATTGTGGCGAGTGTTCCATGCAATCAACTTCCATTATCACATGCGAGAACCCTCGAAGAGAACCAAATGTGTTGAAGATTGCTTTATCACATTTTAAAATTATAATAAGAGTGCAGACGCTCCTCCATCCGATTCCTAGTACTAGTATAGTACGTACCTTTACGGACTATAGTAGTAGTTCTAGTAAACTTTGCGCTTGGCTGTTTGGGAAGTCGAACAATAATAGCACTAGTAGTATAGTGTATGCTTCTGGCAATCTGACACCGAATTAACTGTTGCACGTCCACCACCTGAGCGAGGGAGAGCTTGCATTAGTCAAAAGTTTCTCCTTGTCCTGCGAGCCACCGCGCGCAAGCTTCTCCCGCCCTGCAACCTTCTCCTCATTCGGCAAGTTGACGGGACACAACAAAGTAATGCTAGTCCATGCTGCCTCCTCTCTGGTTAATATGGCTTAATTTCAAACGAGATAAATACACTGTCTGTCACTGTATATTTGTAAAAATACGGTCAGTGGACTTCATAATACGCTCATTGCGCTCAATATATATATTTTCTGGTGTTCATACGGTCACTAGCTCACCCTGACTGAGTATGTGTGTGCATGCACGTGTAGGTTGAGCACTTGAGCGTGACCGTGTGTGTTCCGTCGTGTGCTCGGACATGCATGCATTAGGGCGTCGCGCGCGTTTTTGCATCCATGTGTACGTGTGACTGTTGCATACACGTAGGGGGAGTACGTGTAGGGGCCACTAAGGAGCAGTCAAATCACACAGTAAGTTAGTCGGAAGAAGCAACCATCATTTCACTCTTGAATGACACGTACGCAATATAAAATGGTTGATATGGAGAGAAAAAGAAAACCACTATATATACACTAGCAGGAGCCTAAGCTACAAACCTGCTTGCTTAGGTTGCTCTCTTCACAAGCATAGAACGACGGGTCTGATCCTGCAGCTGGGGGAAGGGAACAATGTTCTGCGTAGACGCGGTCGACATCGGCGAGGGAGAAAACCCACAGTCGGTGCGTCCCAATCGGGGGTCACCCCGGTATGGGCCGATGCAGCGTCCCAACTGCCCTTCTAGCTACAGCCCGACGTCCCAGGTGGTGCATCTTCCTTTTGGAGCCGGCTTGCTCCACTGCCGTAGCTCCATCTCCATGTCGATCTTTCTCTACTTCTATCAGCTTCTATTTGTGATGAGTTTATGTCTCATGAACTAGTGCTAGTACTATTATTCTAATCACACTTCTTCAATATCTTTGCCATCAGGGATGCTCAGGTCGATTTTAGTGGAACTGCACAAAAGCATCGTATGATCCGAGGGTGCCAGCCGTCTTTCCTTCCCAACATGGAAAGTGCTATGGAACAAGAGGTACCAGAAGGTGGAGAACCAAAGAGTGCTGCTTCTATTGTTGCTGACATTCTCACTAAAGAATCTCCCTCTAGCACATTCCTTCGACAGGTTCTACCTGGCCAGGAAATTAAATCATGTTTAGGGTTTAGGGTTTAAGTCATAGTGACCCCATCAGTAATTCTTCTATCGTACACGCTCTCATAACTTTTTTCTTTAGTTGTGAAGTAAATATTGGCTATGATCTGTGAATCATTGATATGCATCAGCATGCGTGTTAGTTTTCCTTTGTATTTGATGGAATGTTGTAACGGGGTAACCTTGTAATAGAAATGAAAATGGAGTGGAAAAGTTTCCGTTTTTCCGGAGAAAAAATGGAAACGGAGAGAAACTAACGTTTCATTTCGTTGGATCGCGCCATCGAGCAAAACCAACATTTAAATCACGTCTGTTGTGTTCGTGTCTCACCCTCCTCCACGGCTCGACCCCACACGGTCGCTCGGCATGCCACTCACCGCAAACCGAGTAGTATACCATAACTTTCCCGCCTGCTTGTCGATGGATCGCACCATGGAGTACTAGCACTACTGGAAGAGATTGACGAGTTGGGGGAGGACAGCTAGCTGTAGCACGAACTCCCAAGAACTTAGTACTGGAAGAGATCGCGCATGTTGTAGCCAGCTATTGCGACCTTTGAACGCGGAGCAGCCGCGTGCACCCGGAAGCGGCGCGGGCGACGCTCTCTCGGCCGGCGCACCACAATCAATGTCGTCGCCAGTGAGAGGTCGCGTCCGCTCTGGCCGGGCATGAATGCGGCACTGACCGTTTCGGGCGGGAAGCACGGGCGGGTGATGAAGAGGGTTCGGGTTGGTCAGGACTGGCCGTGGCAGCGGTCCGGACGTGCGCAAACAAGAGATGTTGTACGTTAATATTGCTACGTATATAATTAACAACGTAAATAATGTGCTAGTTGGACAAATATGATTGGAGATGGAGATGGAAATGGAATTTTACGTAAACACGGATATGCATGTCTATGTCTATGTGTGTGTGCGCGACGACTCTCGCGACCTGGAAGCGGGGGCGTGTTTTTGATCGAGTTTTCTTTCTTGGTACGTTAGAAAATCAGTTTGTCTAATTCACACCTAGATGTTATTTAAGGATATCATATCTAAGCTCCCACAAGTATATAATGCAGCAACAAGAAACAAAAAAACTAGGAAAAGACCACAAACAGAGTGGACATCAACTTATATGTGACATAACTATGTCACATCTAGATGTGTCCTAGACAGACCCTTAAAAAATTGTCCGCCAGTTTTCGTTTCTTTTTTCCGGGAACGCGCGTATTCTATTTAAAACCACTGCTATGGAGAGATTTTTTTACTCCATTATAGCCTCTTGTTTGATAGAGTTTCTCACGTCTCGCTCTCTCACCCTCTCCATATCAAAACAAGATGACAGTGTCCACTCTATCTCTCTCCTCACCGGTGGTCACAGATCCGGCCGAATCCCGTCTGCCGCGGGAGGTGAGGAGGTGCAGCGTTGACGTTGTCGCCGTCGGCGACGGAGGAAGCCGATGCGCACCGTCCTCTCGGAGCCGGCACTGGCGCGGAAGAATATCCTCCACGCCCTTGTTCGCTGCCGTCGTGTGGGCAGATCCCGCCCGCCCTCCTAAACGACATCTCACCCACCTGAGGTATAACTTCTTGTACTGGTCCAGCTCCCCAGGTCGCTGCGTGCGGGTTTTCTTCTATGCGACTACTCCCCAGCTCCCCATGCATAGTAGCTAGGGTTCGTCGGCTAGTCCAACGTCACCTACTAGTACTATTATAGAGGAAATGCCACTCAAAAAGTTGTCCTGATTTATGCCTCGGTGGAGGTGTACATGTTGTTTCGACAAAAAGTACATGGTGGTTGTGCGGTCATTGTCCATATGGTGGTAGTACTATCACTGGTTAAATGAAGAAATGCTTTTTTTCTCGAGTATCCTGGTTTAGTTCCCATCAAGATAATTATGATGCTTCTGTTTGTTGGTGTACTTTTCATTAATTCTTATTGACAATTGAGATGTCATTGCTAACCCTTTTTTATATTTTTGGAAACAGCGATGCGTGTCTCCATACCCGGGCATGTCTTCCTCAATTTTAGTGGAACTACACAAAATTGGATGGCCATTGTTGTTCCGCCTCACTGTCCTCTGCCACGTGGTTCTTCCTTCCTCGAGCTTGATTACTGAGAAGAAATAGACCACACTGAGGATTTGTCGAACTTCTTAGGTGCCTCACCCAAACTTGATGCCAAATGGATGATGCATCACCACGATGACCTATCGATGCTCATGGTTGTGCCTCATGGTTGCGTCGGCTGGTGAAGCTGATCGATTTTCGATGAAAAACAAGCTGTCTTCCATCAGTGCTGTTTGCTTGTTACGCACAAAGATGATATCCTTTGTCAGTTCACCTTGGTTGCGTTGGAGGCGCATTCGTCTTTCATGTTGGTGCAATTTTCGCTAGGGTTTTACCACAGGTGGGCCCAAAATGTGGCTGGCTCACCTGTCATACAGCCAAAAGCAGGTGCAGTGAAGGCACCAGAGCTCAGTCCGTACTACAGTATATATATAAGCGGGAGCCTCAGCGCTTGTTCGCTAGGGTTTGCACTCTCCACACGCTCGCTGCACTACATATATGTTACTCCCTCCGTTCCAAATTACTTGTCTTAGATTTGTCTAGATATAGAGGTATCTAGCACTAAAATGAGTCTAGATACATTTGCTAGGGTTTGCTATATTCACAGTCTCTCACCCTCTCTTCACCAGATCTAAACAAGACTGTGTTGGCCTCTTGTCTCTCTCTCCCCCCTCACAGCTGGTGAAGGAGGCGTCCGTATCCCATCGCACCGGGAAGGGGAGGAGGTGCAGCGTTCACTCTATCGCCTTCGGCGAGGGAGGCAATCCACTGCCGGCTACGCTATTCTCTTTCACCCAGCGCCTGTGCGGGAGGGCCACCGACCCCTTCTTCCTCGCTGCCATACTTAGTGTGGGCAGATCCGGCCTCCCACCGCACGCCTTGCCACATCCCGATGACCCTAAGGTATAAGTTTCTTTGAAACCGTCGTTGCTCTAGCTGCATGTGGATCTTTTTCGATCTATAGTCGAATCTAGGTCTTGGTTCAAAGAGGAAAGAAGGGTGTGGTGGGCTGGAGCAAGAATCTAGGACGTGGTTCAATGAGGAAAGGAGGGGCGGAAAGTAGTATAGAGTGGCTATCTAGCCGCTTTGTAGGTCGAAAAGGGAAAAAGGGGGTAACCCAGTACACACATCTGTAAGGAACCGATCTCTTTGTTGAAAAGGGAAAGAAACTGGGGGGTCAGGTAGTTTGTGCACGACTAGATTTGCTGCCCTCACATAGGAAGAAGGTTCAAAGAGAACAAATATGGGACCAGCGCATATATGCTGCTTGGCTACATACTCTGCATCACCCATTTATTTGTGTGGACGCACATGGTGCTGGCATGTCCCATGCAGCTATTTTGCTGTTATTAATCTCAGAATTAACTACTGATCTGTTTTAAAAGAATTTCTCTGTTAATATGAATCAATGCAACGGTTTTAGAAATGCTACTGTCCTATACTTTGTTTTCCATCAAGATAAGGTAGATGCTTCTTTTTGTGGCCGCATGTTTCATCCTCCTTTATTGGCTAGTAATTGTTTTCTTTTTTGCCTCTTAAAACAGGGATATCTGTTCAACTTGTTGCTATAGAAAACTTAAATGTCACACCGGCAACTTTGCTTGATTTTAGTGCAACTGCGCAAAACTTGATTGGATTTCCTATTCATGTTGGTAGATTCGTATTTTATGTTGGTCGTCTCATGAAAGGTCAATACAGGCCTTCATCCACATGATTGTGCAGTGTGCTTTGAGATGTTGTGCTACTTGTATTGGTACTATTTTAAATAAATGATGAATTGAAGCTATTGTATTGCTGTCTTTTCCCATTAAGTAGTGAACAAAAAAGGGGACCAACCCAGACATGATGCTTGTTGCTTTGTTACAACAAATTCAGCATCACCCCCTTTATAAGCCAGTAATTGATGCCACTCTCAAAATTAACTACTGAATCTTATTTCAAAATTGCAACACTTGTTAGGGATTGGCGGGATTACCTTTTTTGTGGCCGCATGTTTCATCCTCCTTTATTAGCCAATAATTGATTCCTTTTTTGCCTCTGTTTATACAGGGATATCTATTCAACTTGTTGCTATTGTGACATTTTACTTCGCTACGCGAAACACTTTGCTTGATTTCAGTGCAACTGCACAAAACGAGATTGGATTTCCTATTCGTGTTGGCAGATTCGTACGTAATCTTGTGTGCGTCATCACAGGTTGGTACTTGCCTTCATCCACATGATCGTGCAGTGTGTTTTGAGATGTTGTGCTACTTGTATTGGTACTGTTTTAAATAAATGATGAATTGAAGCTATTGTATTGCTGTCTTTTCCCATTAAGTAGTGAACAAAAATGGGACCAACCCAGACATGATGCTTGTTGCTTTGTTACAACAAATTCAGCATCACCCCCTTTATAAGCTTTGTCGTTCTTTATACATGTTGAAACAAGGCATTGTTAAGATAATGTCTCAGTCAATATGAATGAATCACACTGATGGAGAATTGCTACTCTCCTGCTTTGTTTCCCATTAAGATAAAGTAGATCAGTAGATGCTTTTCTTCTGGGAGTACAAGTCATCAACCGTTATTTCTTAGCAATTGTTTCCCTTATACCTATTGTTGCTTACAGGGATATCAAAATTAAAGCTCGGTTTTATTTCGACTTCGATTTTAGTTGAACTGCACAAAAGGAGCCAATGTGTAAGGCAAACTGCTGCATTACTCAGTCTAGTTGGTCGTTCCACTTTGCAGAAAGAAGCAGTCACTGTTTGCGCTACATTACAGAAGGAATGAACGAGAAGCTTTACAGAGTATTATTAGACACCGGTCACATGACTAGTTTGTAGAGACCATTGGCAATTTAACAATACGTGGAGTGCCCTGGGCAAAAAGTGCCCAAACAAGTATAAAAGCTACGACATGACTCCACAATCATAGGCATTACATATTTTGAATGGGAAAAGCTTGTCAAAGTTTAATCATTGATGTTAGCAAGAATACGTTAGTTTAATATATTGGAATTGGAAAACCTTGTCAAAATTTGCTCATTGATGTTAGCCAGAAGACATGCATTTGATATTTTTGAGTGGGACGCCCTTGCTGTGAGCAGCGTCGAGTGTTTTTTCCTATTCCTGTGTTCAGTTTAGAAGTAAATAGTTACTCTGCTAAGATATTCCTGTGTTAAGAGTTTGTTCTGAATATTGTCTATGTAATGCCAGGCCTTGTGTTTGATTGCAATGTTGAGCTTGGAATGTTGTGGCATGCGACATCACGAGCTGTTCACCATGCCTCTTGAGAATAATGCTTCGTATTGTTTTGCATGTCGATCTAATGCCAGTGATTTGCTTGTTAAGAAGATCATCCTCTTCTGTTGTTTCCGTGCTTAAGAAGTTCATCGTCTGGTGTTTCATTCATTAAACCAGAACAAGGCACATGAGGGATTTTATACTAGTTCGGCCCCTTCGATGAAGGTAAAAGCCTACATCTAGTTGTGGTTGGTATTGCTGGGGTTTCGATGACCAGGGAGCGAATCCGCTTTGCCTGGCTCTTGAGTAGTTGTCTGTTGTCCCTAAACCGCTGCCAGGTCATCCCTTTATATACATAGGTTGACGCCTGCCGGTTTACAGAGTCCCGAGGCCTGATCATACACGTCTCCGGCTCGGTCTCTATTCCTTCTAACTTATAATACAAGTTACATGAAAGAGTCGGTTTACATCTACATGCCTTAACTCGCCTTTGGGCCTTGGGCCTTCGTAATGCGCCACCATCCTCACGTCTTGATGGGCTTCTATATTCATGGAGTTAACCCGGCCACTCCTATCCGGTTTACCTCCAGTAATCATATCCCCAACATTAGGCCCCAGATTGATTTGAACTTGCTCATGTCAATCTTCAATACTTAGAAAAATTCTTGCCCTGTCACCTTCATATAGATCTGGTAAACCGTCGTGATGTCATCCTTTAGATCCGTAGTAAAACGCCATGACGTCATCTATTCGTTGAAGCCGAAGATACCCTTCATTAATGATTATCCAACCATCGAGGCGACATCCTTATTAACTATCCATTTTAAGCTCCTCGATTCACGCACTTGTCGCTTATCGCTTCACCTTATAAATAGGACCATGGGCCCTTCTCTTTTCCCCCTTTGTCTCCTTCACTTCTTCTTCCTCCTTGTGACGCCTCTGCACCCGAGTGCCGCCACTGTTGCCGAGCTTCGCCTCCACCTCTTCGTTGGCCGCTGCATCAACCTGGTTGCATCAGAGATCCGCGGTGTACCTCCGCTGCTTCAACAGCCGTTGTAAGTCCTTTCCTTTCCTCCTTTGTAGATCTGCCTAGGGTTTCCTTCTTCGTCGAAGTTCATCGAGGCTCCGACACTGTTCTTCCCTGTTTCTCCTTAGTCCACGGATGAGAACTTCAAACTTGATGTATTCCATGTAATGTCTTATCTCTGTTACCACAACAAACCCTTATGCGCATAAAAACTGATCTGGTCCTTTGTGAACTCCTTCGGGACCAACCCTTTTAGGTCTAAATCTTTTTGATTTCCTGTCTTACGGTAGATCCAAAATTTCCCTGCAACCTTGTGAAATCTGTTTTACCTTGATTAGTCATTTTTGCCTTAGATCTGTATCCTCTTTACCACATAGGCGGTTTACCTTTGTAAAAGCAATCTATCACATACCATTAGTCCCCTGGTGAACCGGCAAGCCTTTTACCTCCGTTGTTATACTCCGGTTTAACAGCATGCGTATACCTTTGTTCTGATATAGCCTTGTCATTCATTATTGTATCAGCCTCCGATTTACGCAATTTACATACTTGTATATATTTATTCCGTCGCATCTTATGCATCACCATGAATGATTTGTAAACCGGTATTTCCTTTCAGCTTTTCGCTTGCAATGTCCAAACAGTTTTATGCTTGTAACTGGGCTCCTTCCCGGGTTACCGAGGAGCAACTTAACGGAATGGTCAGAATTGGTACCTTGCCCAAAAAGAATGAGATCCGGTGGCGAGTTCCTGGACCGGAGAATCCTCCCACCCCTAAACAGGGTGAGGTAGTAGTATTTGTTGATCACATAGCCCGTGGTTTCAAACCGCCTGGGTCAAAGTTTTTCTGGGATGTGCTTGCCAGTTTCCAGCTCCACCCTCAAGATATTGGACCTAACTCAGTATCTAATATATGCAATTTCCAAGTCTTCTGTGAAGTGTACTTACAAGAAGAACCAACTGCTGAGCTGTTCCGGGATTTTTTCCATCTGAACCGGCGTACTGAATTTGTAGATGGACCCAACACTGAACTTGGTGGCGTCTCTATTCAAAAAAGAAAAGAGGTTGAATTTCCTCACTCCAAGCTGCATAGTCACCCCAAAGAGTGGAACCAAACTTGGTTCTACTGTAAAGACACCTCCCTTGAAGACGAGAACCCTCTGCTGGGTTACCGTGCTCACCGGCTTTCCTACACTCACCCACTGCCGCAACGTCTAAGTGCCCAGGAACGGGCCTCATATGCCCCTCAACTCGCCAAGCTCCGAGACTTTATGGCCAACGGTTTATCAAGCGTCGCCTTTGTGCGTTGCTGGATATCCTGGAGCATCTTACCATTAAGTCGCTGCTCCAGTTTAATGTGTGAGTACACTGGTGAATTAGAAGACTCCCAACGTCACATCAATATTCAGCTAACCGATGAACAAGTTACTGAGGGTGTCAAGAAGATTTTGAATGAATTGGAATCTGTCTGCCGCCAAACCGGCTTGAACCCCTTCTACGCAAAAAACAAACCGCCTGCTGTAAGTACTGTCCTTCCGCTTCACACTTGATATCTTGTAGACTGTACAACCTGTGAATACCATTCTGCTTGTTTATAAACAGGGCGATGATCCATTCTAGAAGAAGAAACCTTAGGAAAAAGCGACAAAGCCTTCCCGTCCCAAGACAAAAGCTGTCAAGAAAACCTCAAAGCGGAAGGCAGCTGAACGTATCAGCATGGAGCTGGATGACGACCCGGATGAACTGGAAGTTGAGGTAGAACTTGATTCACTTGGTTCCCTTTTCATGCATCTCATTAACCATGATATTTATCAGGAGGGCGCGGAGGGCAGCCAAGCTGACGATGTAGAGGTAATTATCCTTTCCTCTAGTTCAGACTCTGTGCTAACACAAAAAATCCGTCAAGCGATCCGGAAAGTAAGCTTTTCACATCCTCTTGCTCACTTGGATCCAACATTTATTTTGAAGAAACAGCAGCACGAGGCTCGCCGCACAACCCGGCACAGCGGCCAAAAGGTCACTTCGGCCGGTTTACCTGACACCCCACTTCGAAAGCGCTGATCTAAGGTCTCACCTCCTTCTGACAATTCTTATCCCAAGGCAGGTTATTTCCAACAACCTCTTAATCCGTTCGATTCGAATTATCGGGTGACACCTCCCTCACCTTCTGGCGAGTCAACAGCGACCCAACTTCCTCCTCTTAAAACCGTAGCTGGGTAAGTATTTGAACCCCTTCTTTGAATATTTCCATACTTTGTATACTATGCTTAACTTTCACATCTTTTTCTGTTTTAAGAGCCAAGGCCAGACCCAACAAAAAGGCTCGGGTGAATAATCCGTCTGAAGACCACGTGGTTTTTGAACCGGAGCAAATAGGTGAACCGGACCAAACTGTTGAACCGGAGGGTCCCAATCCTGAAGCCACCTTTGATGAGCCACCCCCTCAAGAGCACAATGTCGATGAACAACCAGAAGTTGATATTGCTGTGGCTGATGCTGAACCGACAGATCCAATCCGGGCTAGTCTGGTGAGAGCTACTGAAACTCCATCATCTCCAGAAAAAGCTATCGGAGATAAAGAAGGCGAGGTTACCATTACTGGTATTGGTCACACCTCTCCTGGCCATCCTGTAATCTTGGCCAAACATAGTGCTAAGGAAGAGCGTGCTGCCATGGAAAAAGGCAAATGGAGCACTGACTTGTCAAGCTACGCCCATCTCAGCGCTCAAGAGCTCCACTCCGGTTTTCTAAACCGTCTGCACTCAAACCGTGACTATGAAGCCGGTTTGGTGAATTTGATGAAAGAGCGCTATGAGGTATTTTCATCACTTTCCTTTCTTAAATCCAAAGTACAAGCATCAACCCAAGTAGCCCCCAAAGGCCGGTTTATGATGACAATCATAAACCGGGACTTTATAAGACATTAACTTTTACCAACTTGTTCTCCATATACCAACTGATCGTTTGAAGTAAATCAGACGTGATCATTATATTCCTGTAGTTTTTCGCCTGTGTAGCCCCCAAGGGTCGGTTTAGCATTGTGAGGTAAACCGGGTCTTCCATCAATGCGTCAGCTATGAACAGATGTACATTAGCCCCCAAGTGTTAAGGACAATGCTTGCATTGTACTTGAGACTTGTGAAAAATATGTTGATGATAGAACAAATAGGCATTAGCCCCCAAGTACAAAGTGCATAACTTGTTATACGCTTGGTACTTCATAACCTGTTTTGATGATATATCTCACCTTTGTAGGCTGAGCTGAATAAGAAGGATGCTCAAACTGCAGACCTTCAAGAGAATGTAAAGTCTCAACAAGCAGAGGCTTCCAAAGCCAAAGAAGAGCTGACCAATGCCTTGGCAGCTATGGAGAAGCCGGAAGAGACTTTCAACAAGGAGCGTGTTGACTGGGAAACAGAAAAGGCCGGTTTGTCCAAAAAGGCCGAGGACGCAGAGGCAACCCTGAAGCCGGTGGTGGAAGAGCTGACCGGCTTAAAGCGGCAGATTGACGCCATGACTTCTGCTGTGTTTGGTAAGTGCCCTGTAGGATCGAAAGTATGTCTAGGGGGGGGGGATTAGACTACTTGACCAAATAAAAATCTAGCCTTTTCCCAATTTTAGTTCTTGGCAGATTTTAGCTATCTTAGCACAAGTCAAGCAATCTCCACACAATTCAAGCAAGCATCCAAAAGAGTATATGAGCAGCGGACAGTAAAGCATGCAACTTGCAAGAATGTAAAGAGGAGGGTTTGGAGGATTCAAACGCAATTGGAGACACGGATGTTTTTGTCGTGGTTCCGATAGGTGGTGCTATTGTACATCCACGTTGATGGAGACTTCAACCCACGGAGGGTAACGGTTGCACGAGTCCACGGAAGGCTCCACCCACGAAGGGTCCACGAAGAAGCAACCTTGTCTATTCCATCACGGCCGTCGCCCATGAAGGACTTGCCTCACTAGCGGTAGATCTTCACGAAGTAGGCGATCTCCTTGCCCTTACAAACTCCTTGGTTCAACTCCACAATCTTGTCGGAGGCTCCCAAGTGACACCTAGCCAATCTAGGAGACACCACTCTCCAAGAAGTAACAAATGGTGTGTTGATGATGAACTCCTTGCTCTTGTGCTTCAAATGATAGTCTCCCCAACACTCAACTCTCCCTCACAGGATTTGGATTTGGTGGAAAGAAGATTTGAGTGGAAAGCAACTTGGGGAAGGCTAGAGATCAAGATTCATATGGTTGGCATGGAATATCTTGACCTCAACACAAGTGTAGGTGGTTCTCTCTTAGAAAATGTGTATTGGAAGTGTAAGTATGTTCTGATGGCTCTCTCCACGAATGAAGAGTGGGTGGAGGGGTATATATAGCCTCCACACAAAATCTAACCGTTACACAAAATTTGCCAAACTCGGTGGGACCGAATGGTTAAACTCGGTCGGACCGATTTAGCAAACCTAGTGACCGTTAGGATTTTCGGTGGGACTGAGATGCAACTCGGTAGGACCGATATGGTTAGGGTTAGGGCATAACGTAATCTCGGTGTGACCGATTACACAAACTCGGTGGGACCGATTTTGGTAATAAGCTAACCAGAGAGTTGGTCAGGTAAACTCGGTGGGACCGATTCGCTCATCTCGGTGAGACCGAAATGTTACAAAAGGTAAACAGAGAGTTTACATTGCAATCTCGGTGGGACCGATCGCTCATCTCGGTAAGACCGAAACGTTACGAAGGGAAACAGAGAGATTACAATCCCATCTCGGTGAGACCGAGATCCTTATCGGTGGGACCGATTTGCCTAGGGTTTGTGGCAGTGGCTATGACATTTGAAACTCGGTGGCGCCGGATAGAAAGAATCGGTGGGGCCGAGTTTGACTTTTGGTTTAGGTCATATGTGGATGTGGGAAGGTAGTTGAGTATTTTGGAGCATATCACTAAGCATTTTGAGCAAGCAAGCCATTAAGCAACACCTCATCCCTCCTTGATAGTATTGGCTTTTCCTATAGACTCAATGTGATCTTGGATCACTAAAATATAAAATGTAGAGTCTTGAGCTTCAAGCTTGAGCCAAACTTTTTGTCCTTAGAATTTTGAAGGATCCACTTTCCTCATCCATGCCATGCCATTCATAGAGCTTTTCCTGAAATATTAATCTTGGAATAATGTTAGCTCAATGAGCTATATGTTGTTAGGAATTACCAAAACCACCCAGGGATAGTTGCACTTTCAATCTCCCCCTTTTTGGTAATTGATGACAACATATAGATCAAAGCTTCGAAAATGATAATAAGAGTGAAAGATATTGTCGCTTTGAGAAGTATGTGAAAAGCAAGAGCTCCCCCTAAATTTGGGCATATCTTAAGATTTGCTTTGGACTGCAAATGCACAATGCGTTAGGATCATGGGTTACTCTTCCATGTCACATACATCTTGGTGGAGCGCTCAAAATAATAAAGATTGAATACATGCACTCATCACCAAGCAAAGTGAATGATCATATAAGGATAAGTAAGATAATATCATCTAACAAGCATAAGTGTAGCTTATGATCAACCACATGATCATCAATGTCTCATAGATAATAGTATAGTATCTCAAGCAATCAAAAGACAAACAAATTTCAACCATCAAAGCAAGAGAGAATAAAAAGCAACGCTCTCTCTCGAAGCCTATGATCTATACATGTTTCTCCCCCTTTGGCAACAAGTTACCAAAAAGTTCATAGAAAATGCATAGCACTAAAACATCTCTGAAGCTTGGTCTTCAGGTGGTGGCATAGAGATGGCTCCTTGGACGAAGACTTTAGTTGATGTGGATGGAGCTGAAGGAGTTGGTGCTGGAGCTGGTGGCACTGAAGCTGTAGCTGGTGCAGATGATGTGGCTCTGGTGTCTGGAACAGGCACTGCAGCAGACCTCTGAGCTCTAGGCACTCTGGCAAATGCATGAGTGGTTGTCTTGCCCGTCCTCTCCTGCATATCATCTTGAAGTTGCTCCACAATAGACTGAATCTCAGTTACCTTCACATCCAAGTCATAGAATTTTTGCTCCATGATTCTTTCCAAGCTCTCCTGGTTTTGAGTCAGGGTGGCTAGTCCCTTCTCAATCCTCAGAGTGGATGCAATCAGGTAGCCAAGCTGATCTTGCTTGATCTTCAGGAGATACTGAGATGCTTCTTCAGTAGTTGGCATCCTTGCAGCTTTTTCTGTTTTTGCCTTCTCTCTCTTGGCTTGTGCTTGTACTGAGGATGGTTCATCTTCATCCATAACCACTTGGTTGTCCTCAAAGTCAGGATAGAGAACAAAGTGTTCCTTATCCAATAGATATTTTCCTATGCCCATTTTTGAGTTAATCAACTCCTGAATTTGTGGGGCATATCCACAACTTCTCTTTTGGTCTGCTGCTGTCCTCTTGATAGTCTCAACCATGAGGCTCATGACCTTGAATTTCTGTGGCACATCAAATATGTGTAGCAAATTAATTGCATGCCCTCTGATCATGTTGTGGTCACCTGACTTGGGCAAAAGAGTGTGCCTTAGGATCCAGTTGATCGTTGGCAGTCCTGACAGAAGAAAATGGACTGACCCAAACTTGAAAGTCTCAAGAGCTTTGTCTGGGATCTCCTTGTACATCTGTGACATAGAATTGTGATCCATCTTTTTCTTGGCATAAACATCCAAGTCATCTTCACTTTCCTTTGGGGCATTGATCAGATTGGCCCATTCCTCAATGGTTGATTGGTATCTCGTTCCTTCAGACATCCAAACTATTTTGCCATCTGGATAAAAATGTGTTGTGGAGTAGAATTGCATAATGAGCTCATCATTCCAGTTTGTGAGCTTCTGCCCAACAAATTCTGCAACTCCACACGCACTGAAGCTGTCATACACTCCAGGATAGTGTTCTTCATTCTCCTTCATGTAGGTCCAGTCGACCCACCTCATATCACACACTATAGGCTTCTTCTCCAACAAGATTGTCTCATAGAAGTCCTGCTGTTCCTTTGTGTGGAACCTGTAATCAACAACAGTCCTTCTCCTGGTGGAATATGGATCTGACTCTCTCCATAGCCTCAACCCTGAGTCTCTCCTGATCTTCATGTTCTCAGCCATAGGATGAGCATCATTGGGGTCTGGAATCTTGGGTTTGAGCTTCCTCAGGACTTGTCCTTCATCATCTTCATCAACAGCAACTTCAGGCACTGGGGCCTTGTTCTTCTCAGTAGCTGGTATACTCCTGGTATTCCTCTTAGGTGCACTCTTGGGCTTGGAGGCTGCTTTGGGTGCTTCTTTGGGCTTTGATGTTGCAGCCCCTGACTTTATAGCATCACCCATCAGCTTTTATGCCTTGGGTGCTGGTGCAGCAACCTCTTCTTCCTCTTCTTCTTCCATCATGGAAGCCTTTCTAATCACTCTGGCCATGGTCTTCTTGACCCTTTCCTTCCTTTTCTTTCCTTATGCAGTAGGCTCTTTGGGTTTGGATTCCAAAGATGCTTGAGTGGTGGCTCTGGCTTTTGACATGGGTTGTCTTCCTGCTGGCCTTTTGATGTTCATCCCTGGCTAAACTGCAGCTGAGTTGTACTCCTTCTTGAGCACTTTCTTATTTGATGTGGCCTCATCCTCTACTGCCACATAATCTTCATCCTCAGACTCTGAAGTCTTCTTCTTTCTGGCCCTGGTGGCAGCTTTGGGTAAGTTGCTTGGGGTGCTCCTGCTACCATCATCTGAACTGCTAGAGGGACTAGTGCCCTCACTCAGATGAACTTGCTCCTCTGACCTGTTCTGGCTTTCACTCTGATCAGACATATTGCAAACACTGACAGCAGACCCTGTGAATAGATATAGATGATATAGAGTGGATGAGCATCACAAAATGCAGAGGTTTTTGCAAAAGAATGAGTCAAAAACTTAGTTTTAGTTTTTCACAAAAAGCATTTTGGATCAACCGATTTGTAAACTCGGTGATACTGAAGCAGCTGTTGGAACCTAAACTAGTGAACTCGGTCAGACCGAGTCACAGTTCGGTGGCACCGAGACTGCTAGGGTTTCACAAAGTCCTGAACTCGGTCACACCGATTTGCAATTCTCGGTCAGACCAAAAATTACATGTGCAATGGCCTGAGCCGAATCGGTGGTACCGAGTTCCACAACTCGGTGGGTCCGAGATGGTTTCGGCGGAAACCTAACCCTAAATTTTCAATTCACGACTAAACTATGGAGTGTTTTGACTGGATAAGAATGATCTCAATCGTGGCAAGATACATGGCGAACACAATGTGCTAGGAATCAGATAGGGATAGCACAGTGATCGAGTTCATACCCTAGTTCGGCGATGAACTCGCTACGGCGGCAACGGCGGGGATGATTCCCGTTGACGGCGGCGGAGACCAGCGGCAGGAGGCGGCTGGCGACGAGGAAGACGATCCGGAGACCCTGGAGGCAGAGCGGGCTAAGCGCGGGCGAAAAGACTTCGGAGAAATTTCCAAAAGTTTTGCCTATGGATATATATAGATCGACCCTGTCGGTGTGACCGAGTGGAACAACTCGGTGGCACCGAGATTCATAACTACAAGCAGTTACTGAAACTCGGTGTGACCGAAAGGTTCAAATCGGTTGCACCGAGATTGAAAACCTAGACCGACTTAGTGATCTTGGTATGACCGAAATGGATGAATCGGTCAGACCGAAACGCACAAAGAAGTTTTGGAAGTTTAAGTCTATGACGAATCGGGGACTCTGAGTGCTCCTCACACAGAGTGGTTCGAATCTGACTTGATCAAATTTTGTGATGTAGCATGAATAGAGTTTGAGACGAGAAAAGCATAGATAGCTAGAGAGGGTTCTTAGGCATTCTTGTCCATCCACTTGGCAAAAGAAAAGAAAAACCAATCAATCAAAACAACAAGTGGATGTCCTCGAATGAGTAAAATATGCAATCAACATGCTCACACAATAAAATGGCAATTGAAATATGTGGCAAAGCATGCACAACCAATTCTAGCATCTATCAAACAATTTGCGATGACTAGGTCATCTATATATGAGTATATTGACTTAGGAGTCAAATGAGAACATTTGATCATAGGCCATACTCATCGTTTAAGCACAAGTGGGGTTACCACTTTTACATAAAGCATTGTTGTGTTCACACCATTAGAGTTGCTTTAGCTCAATTCTTAGAGTAAAGCTCCCCTAGATGTGAGATCCCCCCTAAGAGGGATGAACTAACCTTGGGTTTTGTTGATGATGACTTCATGTAGATGTTGAAGATGTGGATGCTCAATGTTGATGTATATCATTTGAAGCTATCCATTGGAGTGAGTTGCACTTTCAATGCCTACACGGGTTAGTCCCACAAGGAACAAACAAGGATATCCATAGACAAAGTGATGCACACACAAGATGATGTCTATGAAAGCTTTTAGGTTACCTTGTCCCTTGTCTTACCAACAAGAGGGTTTGTGACTCCTTGAACTAGTGCAAGATGTGGAAGTTGATTGCACTTGTTCTTGCCAAGATGATAAGAGTGAAGTATGTTGGTGGAGTCACCCTCAAGAACTCTCTAGTTCTTCTTCTTTTGGATCCACACCATCTTGATGGGAATCCTTGGAGTTGTAGTCGTACTTGATGAAGTGGAACTTGAAGTAGTCTTGGGAATCCACTTGATGGGAATCCTTGAACTTTTGGATCCACAATTGTAGCAGTTTCGGTCTCGACTAGAAGATCTTTTGTCATTGTAGGACCTTGACTTGGAGCTTCTCTCTTTGCTTCTACTCTTGTAGAACTTGTTGAAGTTCTTCACCATTAAGCTCAATTCTTCATTGAAGGTTTGTTTCTCACTCGATGATGTGGGGGCTTAACATGAGGCTTTGTAAGCACCACTTGATTTGTTGTGAAGTTCCTCTTTATCCTTGAGTGACATCTCATGAGCAACAATTCTTTCGATGACTTCCGTTGGCTTGAGATCTTTGTAATTTGGCATCATTTGGATCAATGTGCACACGGTATCATATTTTCCATCCAAGGCACTTAGGATCTTCTTGATGATGAATCTATCGGTCATCTCTTCACTCCCTAAGATGGCAATCTCATTTGTGATAAGAGCAAGCCTAGAGTACATTTCAGCGACACCTTCACCATCCTTCATTTTGAACTTGTCAAGTTGACTTTGAAGCACATCCAATTTGGATTCCTTGACGGAGTCGGTACCTTCATGCATATCTATCAAAGTATCCCAAATTTCCTTTGCATTCTCAAGACAACTGATTTTGTTGAATTCTTCGGGGCACAATCCGTTGAAGAGGATATCACAAGCTTGAGCGTTGTATTGCAACATTTTCAACTCTTCCGCGGTGGCTTCATGGTTCGGTTCTTTCCCGTCAAAGAATTCACCTTGCAAGCCAATACACACAATAGCCCAAACGGCGGGGTTATGTCCAAGAATATGCATTTTCATCTTATGCTTCCAACTAGCAAAATTAGTGCCATCAAAGTAAGGACCTCTACGGTGATAATTTCCCTCGCTAGACGCCATACTCTCCTAGGTTGTGAACCAAGGCTATGACCGCCAAAAGCTATGGAAATCAAAGCAAATGGAGACCAAAGCTCTGATACCACTTGTAGGATCGAAAGTATGTCTAGAGGGGGGGGTGATTAGACTACTTGACCAAATAAAAATCTAGCCTTTTCCCAATTTTAGTTCTTGGCAGATTTTAGCTATCTTAGCACAAGTCAAGCAATCTCCACAAAATTCAAGCAAGCATGCAAAAGAGTATATGAGCAGCGGAAAGTAAAGCATGCAACTTGCAAGAATGTAAAGAGGAGGGTTTGGAGGATTCAAACGCAATTGGAGACACGGATGTTTTTGTCATGGTTCCGATAGGTGGTGCTATCATACATCCACGTTGATGGAGACTTCAACCCACGGAGGGTAATGGTTGCGCGAGTCCACGGAGGGCTCCACCCACGAAGGGTCCACAAAGAAGCAACCTTGTTTATTCCATCATGGCCGTCGCCCACGAAGGACTTGCCTCACTAGCGGTAGATATTCATGAAGTAGGCAATCTCCTTGCCCTTACAAACTCCTTGGTTCAACTCCACAATCTTGTCGGAGGCTCCCAAGTGAGACCTAGCCAATCTAGGAGACACCACTCTCCAAGAAGTAACAAATGGTGTGTTGATGATGAACTCCTTGCTCTTGTGCTTCAAATGATAGTCTCCCCAACACTCAACTCTCTCTCACATGATTTGGATTTGGTGGAAATAAGATTTGAGTGGAAAGCAACTTGGGGAAGGTTAGAGATCAAGATTCATATGGTTGGAATGGAATATCTTGACCTTAACACAAGTGTAGGTGGTTCTCTCTCAGAAAATGTGTATTGGAAGTGTAGGTATGTTCTGATGGCTCTCTCCACGAATGAAGAGTGGGTGGAGGGGTATATATAGCCTCCACACAAAATCTAACCGTCACACACAATTTGCCAAACTCGGTGGGACCGAATGGTTAAACTCGGTCGGACCGATTCAGCAAACCTAGTGACCGTTAGGATTTTCGGTGGGACTGAGATGCAACTCGGTAGGACCGATATGGTTAGGGTTAGGGCATAACGTAATCTCGGTGTGACCGATTACACAAACTCGGTGGGACCGATTTTGGTAATAAGCTAACCAGAGAGTTGGTCAGGTAAACTCGGTGGGACCAATTCGCTCATCTCGGTGAGACCGAAATGTTACAAAAGGGAAACAGAGAGTTTACATTGCAATCTCGGTGGGACCGATCGCTCATCTCGGTAAGACTGAAACGTTACGAAGGGAAACAGAGAGATTACAATCCCATCTCGGTGAGACCGAGATCCCTATCGATGGGACCGATTTGCCTAGGGTTTGTGGCAGTGGCTATGACATTTGAAACTCGGTGGCGCCGGATAGAAAGAATCGGTGGGGCCGAGTTTGACTTTCGGTTTAGGTCATATGTGGATGTGGAAAGGTAGTTGAGGATTTTGGAGCATATCACTAAGCATTTTGAGCAAGCAAGCCATTAAGCAACACCTCATCCCTCCTTGATAGTATTGGCTTTTCCTATAGACTCAATGTGATCTTGGATCACCAAAATATAAAATGTAGAGTCTTGAGCTTCAAGCTTGAGTCAAACTTTTTGTCCTTAGAATTTTGAGGGATCCACTTTCCTCATCCATGCCATGCCATTCATTGAGCTTTTCCTGAAATATTAATCTTGGAGTAATGTTAGCTCAATGAGCTATATGTTGTTAGGAATTACCAAAACCACCCATGGATAGTTGCACTTTCATGCCCTCACGTGCAGTTTGTCTAATTCATAAGATCTTATCAATGGCCAGTTTACTGATGCTGAACCATGACAGGGACCCGCATTGCTCATCTGGGCTCTGACATGCGGATGAAACTGAAAGCGGCCTATACCTTAATAGAACAGCTGTTCTCTGGATCCCAGCGTGCCATTTGCACTGCATCCTATAACAAGCCGACGCCATCATTGATAAAGGAAACAGTTGAGAAGCTGGCCATGCTACCTGCCCGGATCAACGAACTGAAGAAATCAGCTGCAAGATCAGGAGCGCTGACCACGCTAATCCTGGCCAAGGCATGGATTCTGGATCTTGAACCGGCAGATATAATCAAAGGATATCCTGGCATGAAAGAAGACGACTCAAACTTCAATAATGACGATCTGCGAAGGCTGACAAAGGAGATGCAGCCAATAGCAAGCAAACTGGTAGAGGACACCGATTTATCTCATTTCCAACCGGTTTATGATGCTGAGGGAAAGAGACAGCCCGCGGTGATCCATGATGTTGAAGATCTTGTGCCTCCAATCCGTAAGCATACTTACGCTCCTGACATTGACCCCTCTAGCCTTATCCATGAAGAGGCCGTGTTTCAAGTTTTAACCAGAATCGATTGGTCAACGGTTGATTTCCAGCGTCTGGGGAGGGATGAAGAGGATGTGACTGCACAAGATGACCCTCAATCGTCAAGCCGTCCCGATGAAGAATCCTAAACCGGCGGCCGGTTTATCAGCTACAGTCTGCCACTTCTTGAAAACAATTATTCAATTTGGGCCATTTTGAAGCGCCTTGTAATAGGATAGCAGAAACACCTTGATCTGCCATGCCATCGAGCATGTTTGTGTTGCTTGATACCTTGAAAACTTGTTCCACTTTTGGGATCTATGTATGCGTAGTCCATTATGATTTGTGTTCCTGCATATAAGAACTTCAAAGCGTCCTAGTGGTTTACCACTGGACGGGTCATGATGCCCAAAAATATAAACATAACTTGGATGGATAACCAAGATTTGTATTAACCAGATAAAATAGATGGTATCTGTGACACACCTCATTGGCTGACCAACTGCTTGTATGGTAATAGTGAAAAACACCAATTCGGAGTGTTGATGACTCCTTGCCCTCTTGCTGGTTTACATAAATACCGTACGGTGCTATAATAGCCGTTTGTTTGTTCGTATAAGGCCGGTGACATCTAGTCAAAACCAGACCGGAGCAATGTATTACCGGTTTAAAACTGACCATGTACTGACAACTAAGTGTTGAAAGTCACGCCGGGTTGTAATGAACACCGGTTTATCAGGAAATATTCATAAATACTTTATCAAAAGATAAAAAAACAGCAAATCAAAAAGAAATATACAAGGCTTTTCATGGGCTGCCAGGCCCTAAATCGAGGTTGTTCATGGGCTACCAGGCCACTGAGTTAAACCATTTTGCAAAGCCTTTTAAGATGGACCTCAATCTTTAACCAATCACCGTTTTAACTTTGACAAGTTCAGGGTCCGTGGGATTGATTTGTCAAACATTCGATGGGTCATACTAGGTTTACCTGGATGGAGTGGCCTACTTAAAGAGGTAGGATAACCCGGGGTTTTAGGTGAATACACCTGGCTTCCAAGCCTGGCTTGATAGCCTATTACAAGGGTGCAAGCTCATTGTTCTTTGAGAAGCAAGGAGCCCCCAGGTAATATTTGAGCTGTGCTTAGTGGTTACCTATGCTTGAGCTGTGCTTAATGCTACAGACTCTCTTTGGTTCCACATAATTTCCTTTTGGCTTAAAGCCTATCAATAGGTGTAGCTATGGTGTGAAGATAACCAAGCCCCCTAGTGATGTCCCTTTTTGGTTTTAAACCGATCAAGAGGTGTAGCTATGGTTCGGATACGACCAAGCCCCATAGTGACTTTCTTTATATCTGTGTGGCCTTATAAGACGGGTTAATAAAACTCCACTTTTGTCAGTAGAAACCCTTGTGAAATCACACATGATGTAAAAAAGGAACAGAGACCCCGCTTTAACTGAGGCTCTGGTTTATTATATAATATATACATTGTCATAAGTATGTACATAAGAAGAGCCTGTGGCTCAAGTATAATAAGGCCGAAGAAGGGCTATATTCCACGGCCGCTTGGTCTCCTCCGATTTACATGAGTCTTTGTGCTCTCGAACATCAATGAGGTAGTATGATCCGTTGTGCAGATTTTTGCTGACCACAAAAGATCCTTCCCAAGGTGGGGATAACTTGTGCATATCAGTCTGATCCTGGATGAGCCGGAGCACCAGATCGCCTTCTTGAAAAGTTCTGGTCTTAACCCGGCGGCTGTGATAACGTCGGAGATCTTGTTGATAAATCGCCGAACGTGCTGCTGCCAAATCACACTCCTCATCTAACAGGTCCAGTGAGTCCTGGCGTGCTTTCTCATTCTCCGCTTCAACATACGCCGTCACACGGGGTGAATCATGACGGATGTCACTAGGGAGAACCGCCTCCACTCCGTAAACCATGAAGAAAGGTGTGTAACCCGTAGATCTGTTAGGTGTGGTGTTGATACTCCATAACACAGAAGATAACTCCTCCACCCAACAATCCGGTGTCCGCTTTAAAGGAACCATGAGCCGGGGTTTAATACCTCTCAAAATTTCTTGATTTGCACTCTCTGCTTGACCAATAGATTGGGGGTGAGCCACTGATGCTACATCAAGCCGAATGCACTACAAAAAAAATACACTTCCATGATTATACGTGTTTGTCACAGTAGGTCGTGTTTTTTGTCATGCATGTACATCCATGACAAATTTATGACAGAATCAAGATAGTCATACCTGTGCTATCGTAGAAGTGTTCCATGACATTACCAAAATTATCATCATGGAAGTGTCCACTTCCATGACGATAAATCACGTGTCACAGAAGTGCTTTCGTCAAGGGTGACCGGCATGTGGCATCCACCATAACGGAACGCCATTAAGCTATCAGGTCGGGTTTTGGATCCGATAACCCGTTAACAGCCCCAACCAATGGGGATTTTCCACGTGTAAAATCATCATTGGCTAGAGGAAACACGTGTCGGCTCATCGTTGGGACAGATGTCATCCACTCATTGGACATGAGGCGCCTATGATAGGTTGACACGTGGCACGGCCCAACAGTGGCCCATTTCGGTGAAAAAGGCCGGCCCAGTAAAAATTAGCAGGCCGGCCCATATAAGGCCTACTTGTGTCAGGTCCATTTATGCCCACGGCCCATACGAGATGTGCCAATTCGGCCCGTTAAAGATTTGACACCATTGCAGCCCATCGTCAGTTCGAGCCCGTTAATAGCCCGCTATATATTTGGGCTCAATATCGGCCCGATGAGATTTCGGCCTGTTAACGACCCATTTAATGGATGGGACAATTTTTAGGATGTAGATCTTTCAGCCTTTTAGCGACCCATTTAAATGTTGGGATAATTTCTGGCCTGGTGTGTCTTTCAGCCTGTTGACAGCCCATAAATCTGATGGGCCATTTGTAGTCGGACCTGAGTTTCGGCCTTTTAGCGGCCCATTTAAGTGTTGGGCCAATTTCTGGCCCGGTGTCACTTTCAGCCTGTTGACGGCCCATAAATCAGTTGGGCCAATTGTAGTCGGACCTGAGTTTTGGCCTTTTAGCGACCCATTTAAGTGTTGGGCCAATTCCTGGCCCTGTGTGCCTTTCGGCATGTTAACGGACCATAAATGAGTTGGGCCATTTGTAGTTGGACCTTAGTTTTGGCCTCTTAACGGTCCATGCCCTTCATGGTCCAATACCAGCCCGGTTTCTCTTTCGGCCTGCTAAAAGCCCACAACACAGTTGGGCCGTTTACAATACGACCTGACTTTCGACCTCTTAGCGGCCCATGCTCTTCATGGTCCAATACAAGCCCGCTGCCTCTTTCGGCCTGCTAAAGGCCTACAGTATAGTTGGGCCATATGTAGCCCAAACTTAGTAACGGCCTGTTAACGGCCCGTGAAATAAATTGGGGCCACCTGTTGCCCACTTCGATGTCGGCCTGTTAACGACCCGGGAGGTAAGAGGGCCGACCATTAACTTTCAGCCTAGTAACGGCCCATTAACTTAATGGGCCCACTAAAGTTCGTTCATGTCTTTAGGCCAAATTACATAATTTGAGCCCATTACGACAAGCAAAGGTACGACATACAGGGAATAACGTTGCACATCCAGAATATATTACAGGAAATTACATCCACTAGGCAATCAAAGATTGATGCCAGTGCAAATAAATGAGCAGAACCTAACCATCTACAATGTCACAATCTGCAACCTCAGCACAGATGACGCCCCTAAGCATGTGGGCAAGTTCTTGCTGCTTTGCCACACTGTCTCTGAAAACATTGATTAGTTGTTGTGTCGCACGACTCTGCACCTCTGATTCATCCACCATTTCCATCATTGCTTCAGCCATTAATTGGTTCACAAACATACATTTATTCCGTTGCATTCGAGATAGAGGATACTGAACAGATTCAGATGGCGATTTTGGCAGGCTTGTATTATTGATAGTGGAGAGTGTCTTGACCACTGCATCATAACATAAATTAGGACGGGAACCAAACAGATTAATCATGAGTTATTGCCATATTACCTGGCCTAGATTTACTGGAAAGAAACAATGGGGTTGCCTTGCTGTTTTCAGAGTTTGTCTTCTTATCTTCAGTAGCCTGCACAAAATTAACACAACGAACGTTTGGGCAACTAGCCTACACCAAATTAACACAACATGACACAGCTATCATCAGCCAGGTAAGTTAATACGAAAGCAACATTGACACAATGAATGAATGGGCAACCAGAGAAGCACTACAATTCAGTAATGTGCGTGATATGAGATAGCACATTCATGCAGCTCAGTACGCAAAACTACCAGGCAGTTTTCCTTACAAAAATCACCATTGGCGCCTTTAACATTTTGCTACAACTAATTTTAGATCAGATAAAGGTTAGATTCACGCCGATTAACAAAATACATGCTGATGTAAAAATATAGTGATATACAACAGGTACTTACATCAGCACTGGAGCACAGAGAATTCCCGCAAGATATTTTCCTCAAATACGACCCCAATGGAGGAAGTCTTGTATCGTTTAACCTTATTTTCTAAAAGAGAGACGGGTAAGAAACATGTAGAAAATATGATCAGAATGCTATAAAATTTCATGATGCGAGGATACACACACGCTTCTTAGAATGGAGTTGACATTCTTTTGCTGGACTGGAGCGGACTAGTTCTTTGGCCACTGGAATCTGCTTATTATCAGTGGGAGTTGGGTTTCTCTGTGCTGGAGCAGTATCTATGAAAAATGGAGTTGGTTTATTATCTCATGGCATTTGGATCTTTTGCAAAGACCTGGTTTGTAACCCTTCAGATTCTAACATAGCCGTCTTCCCCTTGCATGCCTTATATAGAAGAATGGTCATTCAGTTATAAAACATGCTACATCAGAGATGGAACATGTACTGAAGAATAGAAAGGCATGACATATTGACATGTATTCACTCCATCCGGAAATAAATGGATGGGTCTAGGCGTATTTCAGTTCTAGATACATCCAGTTTTATCCATTTTTGCGACATTTAATCCGGACGGAGGGAGTATGATGTAAGAGCTAGGGATATGACAGGACAACACAGTAAAAAAAACACTGAAAAACCCACTGCAGAACCAAAGTATTCAAACCCACTTATATGAGATAGTACACTCATGCAGCTCAGGATGCAAAACTACCAGGCAGTTTTCCTTGCAAAAATCAACATTGTGGCCTTTAATCATACATTTTGCTACAACTAAATTTAGATCAGATAAAGGTTGGATTCACGCCAATTAACAAAATACATGCTGATGTAAAAATATAGTGATATACAACAGGTACTTACATCTACATTGGAGCACAGAGAATTCCTGCAAGAATCTTTCCTCATAAACGATACCATTGCAGAAAATCTTGTATATATTAAGCTTATTTTCTAAAAGAGAGATGGGTAAGAAACATGTAGAAAATATGATCAACATGCTATAAAATTTCATGATGCAAGGATACACACACTCTTCTTAGAATTGAGTTGACATATTTTTACTGGACTGGAGCGGACTAGTTCTTTGGCCACTAGAATCTCCTTATTATCAGTAGGAGTTGGGTTTCTCTGTGCTGGAGCAGTATCTATAAAAACTGGAGTTGGTTTATTATCTCCTGGCGTTTGGATCTTTTGCAAAGGCCTTGTTTGTAACCCTTCGGATTCTAACATAGTCGTCTTCCCCTTGCATGCCTTGTATAGAAGAATGGTGCTTTAATTATAAAACATGCGGCAGCAGAGAGATGGAATAGGTACTGAAGAATAGAAAGGCATGACATATTGACATGTATTACCTCCATCCGGAAAAAAATGGATGGGTCTAGGCGTATTTCAGTTCTAGATACATCATTTTTTATCCATTTCGGCAACATGTAATCCGGACGGAGGGAGTATGGTGTAAGAGCTAGGGATACGACAGGACAACACAGCAAAAAAACACTAGTTGAATGTAAAACTGTATGCTAGCGGAATACGTACAGAAATAACTAAGGCAACATACATGTGTATGATTGGGAAAATAAGATGGCATTGCAATAGAGCACTAGAACAACACTTCAATGTAAAAAAACATGGTATGGTAGACAGATGAAGTACATACTGATGAATAACAATGGATATGATATTCAGACGCATGATGTCCAAATTAAGCAGACGGCATTGCGATAGAGTAGAATGACAGTACTTGAATTTGAAAACATGTTATCATGAATGGAATAGGTACTGAAAAATAGGAAGGCATGGCATATTTACATGCATGATCAGCATGCTAAGCACATGGCATTGCAACAGAGTAGATACACTCCAGGACATTATATGCTTGTTGTACCCATATCACAGGCCAAGTTAGAGCAAGGACCTCATGGGGTGAAGAGGATTCATCATCTTTCTGCAAGTCTTCTGAAGAACTGCCTTTACATGTTCCATCATATTGGGTATCATTGACATCAAGTTTATTAGCCTTTACATTGCTCCGTGAGGTTCTTGTGGATATATCAGTGTGTGCAATTATATCTGACATGCATGGAAGACAACTAGTAGTTAGATTTACGTAATGAGTGCCTGTAGGAGACGACATAAATAGTAGGACTGGGGTTAACTAGCAGCAACAGGTCTCATAAACTAAAGGGAGAACACAGATGAAAGCTACAGAATATGTATCATTTGTACTCGAGATTAACTAGATGGCACACAAAAATATTAAAGAACAACATAGGAAATACTAGAAGTGGTACAATACTATAATCACCAGCCTGTGGGATAGCATTGGCTGATGGATGATAACTATGGAACAGTGTTACCTAAAGAACAAGTATCTTAGCTGAACTATGGAACAGCGTTAACTCCTGAACAAGACCCATAAGAGATCAGCATGAATATACAGTGAAATGTGATGATCTATTTTCCATGCTTAGATGAATAACAAAGCCATAAATGTTGCACATAAGTAAGATGAGGGTACAACCTATCTGGCTACCATCCATAGGAGTGAGCATCATGTGCTGACTTGTCGATGGCCCTGCAGTTGTTGTGGCTGTGCATGTCGGGCACGCGCATTCGATGCAGGGAACTATTGAGTGGGGACTATAGCTCCCTTCTGGTGTATGCTTCCCTTGTTGGAGCAGCTGCGGTGAGTCGGAAGATGGTGTGTCTGAAGATGCAGATAACGCATAATGTTAAGAACGACATATCTCTTTGATCTGAAGAAATACACTAAGAGATCAACAGCAAGGTACGAGAGTGGTCACACGTCTGTTGACTGAAGACTAAATTGGGGTCACATGATTTTATTTTATTTTGGTACTGTCCAATCTACGTCGGATGTCTTGTGCCTCCCGGCTGACACTGTTCGGAATCTTCCCTGAAGAGCCAGCGACCAACGGCAGAGCAGTCTGCCTCCGCCGTCCGTGGCCCCGGCCAAAAGCCCGCTCCCCTCCCCACCGCACTGCCGTGGTTGCGCCGCCACCAGGCCAATCCACAAAGACTCCCCGTCATCCAGATCCGGCGGCGGCAATACCTTCAACCCACGCAACTCTAAAAGATAGCCATCTAAGCGCTGCTTCCGCGGCGAACTTGCGGCCCCGCACCCCTACGTTAGACACCAACCAACCAACAGCCTAGGAGCTCCGCCGCCTCGAGGGGTGCTGCTTCCCATTGCAAATTGATTGGCCCAGAATAAAAATTCAGACAACTGACACCTAAATAAAGTGATTTGAGATGAGGGTGCGACCTATCTGGCGGCATGGTGAAGTAGGCAGGTCCAGCTGCCGAGTCGGTGAGGCCGGCGCGGTTGCGGTGGCGACCGACGGCAGGGAAAGAGCGATGTCGCGACGGTCGACGGCTATGCCGAAGCAGCGCCAGGACTTTGGACAGATCCGAAGTTGGAGCCACTCCGGCGCCGTGAACAACGGCGGGGGTGAATCGGCTCCGGTACGGTTCACGCGACCGTCGTCGAGGAAGCACCAGCAGCACGGAGTAAGAGGCACACGGCCCAGTGCACGACGGCAAATGGATAGCGTCTCCGGCATTAGGGAGGAGGGCGGCTGTGAAATTGGTGCGGTGGGGGCGCCATGGAGGTGGGGCTGAGGTTTCGCGGCTCGGGAGAAGGGAGCTTCCCGGGGAGAAGGTGATTTGGCGCCCACGAGGTATGAATGGGGGCGGGCGGGGGAAATTGGGAGGGGAGTGGAACCATACCTTACGGACGCATTTGTCTGAAATGTGAGGGGGAGTTACAGTTCTACCCTTGCCTATAGGCTTCTCGGCTTGGGTCTATGTACTAAGGGTTAGGGATAGTAGAGTAACTTTGCTTCTCTGGGCGGGAGCGATTTCGGGCGAGGAGGGCAAGTTTTGAACTATAGTGGGCGTGAGCGATTTCGGGCGAGGAGAGCGTGTTTTGAAATAGTGGGCGCGAGCTATTTTGGGCGAGGAGAGCGTGTTTTGCCGACCATGGTTTATGAATTATTCAGCACATGTCATTTCGGCCGAGGAGAAGGCACGCTTGCATGAAGTTATGAACCTACCCTCGATGTACAACGGGCCAATTGTTGCGTGTCCCACATAGGACGGTAATTTCACATCTCCCATTTATTTGCTCGGGCGAATTCCACTGAGCAGAGAGGATGTTTAACGGTTCGTTCAAATTTTGGGAGAACGAGCATCCACGTCTACCTTACCAAGTCGATTCGGATCAAATTTTGAAATATTAGCTTGCCACTTCTTTTTTAGATGGAGAGATGATGCTCGGGAGTAATGTGTTTTTACATGCTCGTTGCTAGCGATTTACTATATGACAAATAGTTGACCCACTCAAAAACGAGAATCAAACCCAAAATGAAATATCTGGATTCAATGAAATAGCTCGTTCAGTAGGTCAAAATAGTGAACTAAATCCATAATTGAACACCTCAATCGAGTAGCATGTTGTACAGTATTATAGTACTCCATGAACATGTTGAAAGTCAAATTAATGAACTTGTTTGATATACGCATATATCCGTTCATATGTGGATTGCAGACAACATGTTCTCCAATTTAAATATTTGAATGCAAGTTTATATCGAAACATGGTTTATATCAGTCTTTGATGCATAAAACTCAAACTCCCCCTCCCCAGACTCCTGTTCTCTCTCTCTCTATCTCTCTCTCTCTCTCGCCGACAATCTTCAATTCTGTTGCACGCATCCGACACAAAAACCTTGTTCGTGCCTCTCCCTTTCTCTCCCTCTCTCTCTCCTCTCTCTCTCTCTCTCTCTCTCTCTCTCTCTCTTTGTGTGTGTGTGTGTGTGGGGGGGGGTCTTTCTAGTACGCATGCATATATACACCATCTATAGGCTTCTCTCGCACACTATGTATGATACTCTAGCTAGTCCAAGCTAGATATCTTGGGTGCACTCATCGTACGCACACAGATTCCTTGGCTCTTTGCCTGTAACTCTCTCATGCACCACTATGTCGTCTCGGAGCTCTTCCCCCCCTCTCTCAAACTCTCCATCCACCTGGGTCACACATACACATGCATATCTCACTCGCACTCGATAGGCCCATCTAAAACTCTATCTCTCCCCCTCGTTCTCTCTCCATCTCACACGCGCACACACGCAATCTCATGCCCAGCTAGCCAAGTATGATGGTCTCTCACTCAATTGTAGGCACATGCAGTCCCCCCTCTATGTATATGACTAGCTAATCTTAGTCTCCATCACAAACATGTGCATGGTCTATCTCGATTTCTCTCGGGGCATCTTTCTATCGCGCACGCACTCCCTCGATCTCCCACCCATATAGTCCCCTAACGATCTCGACGGGATCTCTCTATCACAAACACACCCTCTCTCCCTCCCCATGCGTCCATGCCATCCATGTGTCCCTCTCGACCTTTGTTCCTTGTTGGCCACACCTCTATTGGACATGTGCTACAGGGGTGTCTCTCTCCGTTGTAAACAATCACACACTAGCTATCTTCGTGTATCTCCTCGCCTCGCTTTTCCATCTCGGAGATGCATGCGTGATATGTTCGCATAAGAAACGAAAAAACACACTCTCTCTAATTTATCGTTTGTTGTCACTTTCTCTTTCACACACATACTATTTTTGCACACTTACTCATTTTCCTTCACACGCACTTGATCTGTCTCGACTGAGTCACTCTCCTCGGTCCATCGCATATAGATTTATTGAAAAGTCAAACATCACAAAGTTTGACCATGTACGTGGAGAAAAAGAATTACATCTAGTACGACAAACATATACCATTAGATTCACCATGAGATGTATTTTTGTATGATGTATCTTTGGTATTGTAGATATAAATAACATTTGCGTAAACCTGATCAAAGTTTCCAAAGTTTGACTTCTAAAAAATTTACATGCACTGCATTATCGAGCGGATGGAATATCTCTTTCCCCCTCTCAGCTATCTAACACACCACTCAGCCTTATCGGGGCTCCTCAATCTCTCTCAAACTTTATTGGTCAGTTTGGTTCGTGACCTGACCCTCATGCCTTGATGGCCGGTACTGCCTGGTGTGGACATGAGATGTAAAATATTTCTGCCTAGCCAGGCTTGTGTGGTGCTGAAGCGTTTGGTTCATGCCTAAGCCAGGCAAAGCATCAACGTCCCATCAATCAATCCATGCATCAATTATTTAATGCTAATATCCATCCATGTTGCTGTTAGCCTTGTGGCCACACGACCAGGCACGACCAGGCATTCGAAATCGGTCGCCTGGGCCAGGCTACTTGCAGTGTCTGGAGTTCAGCCAAGCTAATTAAAGTGCAAGGGAACCCAGGCCAGGTGGGCTTTCTTTTTCATAGGGTAGCAACCAAACAAGCGTGCATGAAATCCAGCCACAACCCTAGGCTAGGCAAAACATGCTCAGGACGCAAGCCAAACTGGCCTTATATCTCCCTGGTTCACACATACACATGTCTCGCTCACACTATACATATAGACCCATCCAACACTCTCCGCCCTTGTTCTCTCTCCATGTGACACGCACCCCCTAAGTACCATAATCCCTCAATCCATCATAGGCGCAAGCACTCCCCCCTCCTAAGTATGATTATCTCTTACTAGCCAACAGGAACACACGTATTGTCTCCTTCCATCCATACGTCTATCTCGATATCTCTCGGGGCATCTTCTATCGCGCACACACCTTGTCACTCGATCTCCCACCCATGTAGTCCCATCACGATCTCCAGGGGATCTCTCTATGACAAACATACACTCTCTCCTCCCCATGTCTGCATTTTCTCCATACGTCTCTCTCGACCTCTCTCCCTTATTTGTCAGACCCCTCTTGGCCACGTGCTAGGGGTCTTGCTCTCTCAGTTCCAAACAACCACACACTATCTCCTCACCTTGCCTCTGTTGTCGAAGATGCATGTGTGATATGTTTGCATAAGACACGCACGCTTTTTCTCTACTTTTATCGTGTGTTGTCCATGTCTCTTTCACACACGCACACACACTTTTTTCACTCTCTCTCTCTCTCTCTCTTGTTAGGGACTCTGTCACATCCATAAGCATATGGATGTTTTGAAAAGTCAAACCTCAGAAATGTTTGACCAGGTATATGTGGAGAAAAACATTTACATCTGGAACAATCATTAGATTCATCACAACATGTACTTACTTCATACTATCATTTATCTTTGGTATTGTAGATATAAGTAATTTCTTTATAAACTTGGTCAAAGTTTCAAAAGTTTGACTTAAAAAATGTTGGAGCTACATTATCGAACGGAGGGAGTAGCTCTTTATCTCTCTCTGCTATCTCTCACGGGCCTCCCCTCTCACTCGAACTCTCTATACTGACGGATTATACGCTCACTGTGTCAGCGTATAGCTCCATATATTGGTTAGTTGACCGGTCAACCAATCCACATGCTGCCTTGTCAGCTCGTGTTCTATATCTTCGTGTGCTGGCCCATGTGGCAGTGGGTGAAAATAAGTAAACTAGAGGCCCATATGACACGCGGTGAAGTAAACAAAGTTGAAACCACTCGGGGTAGCACCCCGCACGCTAGTAAATTGAGGGCGCGTTGAGGACAAACTTCTTGCGCGTGAAGGACGCACTCGCGCACAATTCACCACTACGCGGCGGCATGCACAGAAGGACGCACTCGTGCACACCCAGCACACAACACACACCAACACACGTGTACACTGGCGTCGCCGCCGGTTGAGATGGACGGCGAGGAAGCCAACAAGCGGAGGCGGCTCGAGCCAAAACCGCATCCGGCGAGCCTGGACTTCATCAGCAGCCTCCCCGACGACATGCTGCTCGTCATCGTCGGCCTCCTCCCCACCAAATTTGCCGTGCGGACCGCCCTGCTCTCCCGGTGGTGGCGCCCCCTCTAGCGCTGCGTCCCCCTCAACCTCACCGTCGACAGCTGCCTCTACGACGGGGATTGCAAACGCATGGCCGCAGTCTCCAAGATCCTTTCATCGCACCCTAGGCCAGCCAAACGCCTTGACATCCGCATGTTCAGTACCAACTGCAAGGTCCAACCCAAGTTCGACGAGTGGTTCTTATCCCCCACCCTAGATCAGCTCAAGGAGCTCAGCTTTGAAGCTGGACGATGTCACTCTCTACCGCCGTCCGCGCTCCGCCTCACGCCAACGCTGCGCCGTGCCAGCTTCAGCTCCTGCTATCTTCCCCAGATTAATGTCGTGCCCGCTCTTCTTCTCCCTCAACTCAAGCAGCTCGACCTCTTCAACGTTGTCATCTCAAAGAAGGCTATGGAGCACCTGCTCCGCAGCTGTACTGCGCTCGAGTACCTTCGTCTTGAGCAGATCCACGGGTTCATTAGCCTCCACATCGCCTCGACGAATCTCCGATGGATTTATGTGTCTTGCTGGCCCCGCACCAAGACATCAATTGGGAACAGATCACTCCATCTGTTCCATGTTATGGTCATTGAGAATGCGCCTTCCCTTGAGAGATTGCTTGTATCGGATCTAGAAAGTCCAACAAAAATCAGGGTCATTAACGTGCCCAAATTGACAGTGTTGGTGTACTCGTGTGCCAAATTCTCCGAACTCTTTATTGGATCCGTAATCGTTCAGGTACACCACTCATCTTCTTCTTCGTCTTCTTGAAATTCACATTTTTAAATTTCTTCTTGATGTATTTACGACCGTCTTCTAGAAAATGATTCCCACAAGCTTGACCCAGTCCATACGCACGCTGAAGATCTTAGCACTAAAATCTGTCGGCCCCAATCTAGATCAAGTTGTTGGATTCCTTACATGCTTTTCGTGCACGGAGAAGCTACTCATCGAGGTGAAACTTCTTTCCTATAAGTAAACGGTAATCACAACGTAGCTCAATTTTTTCGTAATTTTCCCAAATTACGATGACAAGTGTAGTGTTCAAAACTGCATCTACGCACTGCACCCAAAGAAATGTTTTTAGTATTTTTTCTCACGTGATCACTTGCATCGTTTTTATGCTGTACTACTATAGTAGCCTAGGCTAGTCATAGTGGAAAGTAACTTAGACTACTCCAGTAACTCTATGGTTACCCTAAGAGCAAGTACTACCTCCGTCCTGGTTTACTCTTCCAATTTTGTAGTATCAAAATTTGACCATAGATTTAACTGACAAAATGTTAATGCATGTCACTAAGAACTATATCGTTGGGTTCGTATTTGAACATAATTTCAAATGGTGTAATTTTTAGTGACATGCATTGGCATTTTCTTAGGTAAATCTATGGTCAAAATTTTATACTAAATACGAGGTAGTATTACAAAAGTGGGCTATGTAGGCCAAAACATGTGCCAAATTCACTTGTGATGCATTTGGCATCGATGCCCCTCCATTGCTCACCTGGTGTCCCAATATGGATCACCTACTTTGCTCCGGTGCCAAATTAACTCACGCAATGAAAAAACACTGCGTGGGAGAGAGAGAGGACTAAGACAATAAAAAACACTTGTTTGGGAGAGTGAGAGGCTGGTGTAGTTGGTTTGATTGATTTGTTTATACATGTGGGTCTGTGTACCGGTGCCAACTCTCTCACATCGCGAGAGCGGTGCCAAAATCTTTTGATTTGACATCGATGCGTGTTATGTGGCATACTTTTGCGAAATATGGCATCGGCCACATAGTGGAAGGCAACAAATGCCCAAGCTCTTCACGTGCTCCTAGTTAAATGAGAGGAAACAGAGAGAGAGAGAGTGAGTGAAAAAAATATCACTAGCCAGCCAACCCTATCGTATGAGCGAATGATATTGGTACCTCTTGATGACACGACAATCTTATGCAGCCAGCTGCTCTAATATGTTCTCTTCTTTTGCAGATAAAAAAAGACCCGAAAGTGAAAAATGTGCTGCACTATAACAATCTCATCGAACGCCTTGATCTCCATTTTACAGAAATTGATTTGATCGACTATCGAGGCAGCACATCTGAGATTAAATTGGCTAGGTTCTTTGTTCTGGAGGCAAGTGTGCTCAAGGTAATGAGGTTTGGCGTTCTCTGGCGCAACAATGAATGGCGTGCTGATCACTGCAAGCGTCTAAGCCTAAATGACAAAGTCTCCGCTGAAGCTGAATTTGTTTTTGAAACATCAAGTGGCCAGAGACTCGAAAACTTATTTGCCCATTAGTGACTTGTCAGGGTGGTGGATTTTAGTTTGTACGATAATGCTGCATCCACCTAAAGTAACGAAAGTTCTTACGTAAACTTCCAAGTAATTCCCTCTTCGTAGGTGCAGCATTACTCCTAACATTTGTAATATCAGTTTGAAACTTGTAATATTGCCGTGTCCTATTCCTGCGTTTTCAAAATCCTGCGAATCAAACAGGTCCTGAGTTGGTGATGATGTTGTGCCTCCCATATTTCACCAATAGCCGTCGGATCTAGATTTGACGCATACAAACCAAGCTTCTCCATTTTTGCAAAAAGATGCCCGCACTTGTTCCCTATTTACAAACAACACCTTGTCTCTCACAATCAGCCTCATCTCCTCCCCACCACATCTAGGAGTAGAAGGTCGTGGAAAAATCTGGCGCGATGGCCGCTGCCGGAGCCGTCCACCCCCAATCTTGGTGTTCCGTGCAATGCACGGGCATCTACGCACGGGAAATTATGTCGAACAGGGCTAGTTGTAAGCAGGCTAGCTCTACAGCCATGATGATAGTGACTGCAGACGGTGAGGCTAACTATGGTATGCTGAACACGGCGCCTATACTCAGGTGTCATCTCCAGCACAGGGTCTTGTCACTTCACTGTGATGAGCAGCACATAATAATTTGACCAACAGGTAGTACAGTGCTAGTACTCCTACTACTACATTGGTAGTACTACTACTAGTACTAGTAGCACCACTGTCTAGATTTAGGAGTACTACCACGTCCATCTGGATTTTAGTATTTGACTAGCAATATCTAGTAATGCATGTCACCAAAAATGTACTACTCCCTCTGTAAATAAATACATGGTGTTTTATTCCTATCGGCGAGAGAACTTAATGTTTTTTTGCTAACTAGAGTACTAATAGGATTACATGCAATGAACTAAACACTGCATGTCATGTTTGGTAGTCTCAAGTCATTGAAAGCATGCACGGCCCACATCTCTCATTGGTTGATATGTCATGAAATAAGAAACAGGGAGGGAGTTAATGCACCGTGCCTAAGTATTTTGGGATTATTTGGTTTTCGTAAGGTGACTTACAAAACATTTTTGTTTACATGCATTAACATTTTATTAGTTAAATCAAAGGTCAAAACTTGGCACAAAATGCAAAGGGGACCAATAAACCAGTAAACATCAAACTTCTCTCGTTTGGCCCCAACTAGAGGTCCGGTGAGATGACTATACTGCACCGGCACGGAGGGGGACGCGGCTTCATTGACTTACGACAACTGCCTTTGGGTGAATGACACGTGGCCCCAGGGGGTGGCTGGCCCACCTATCATACAGCCAAAGGCAGGTGCAATAGAGGGCCGAGGAGTAGTACGAAATCCTACGCACCTACGCACGCTAACCAAGGGTTGAGTGATCACTCGAATCGCAAGATCAGTTGACTAGAAGCTATGCTAGACCCATGGAGGCAATGAGCGCGAGCATCAGCCGGCTGTGCCAGATGGTCCATGACGCCGGCCTGCAGCCCGACACCGAGGAACGTCTCCAGGTAGTATTGCTTGAGGCCGCCAAGGCGAGGGGCCGCTTGGACGACAGCTTCATCTCCTTGTTCGACGAGTTCCTCATCGGTTTCCTCGACAAGTTCACCGTCGTCAAGAAGCTTGCGGACGACTTTGACATAAGCCTCCAGCCGATGCGCCCAGGCTCTGCGATGCCCGCCACCCTCAACGGCCACTGTGGTAACAACCTCTTCGATGCACTGGTGGCCCTGCGACTGCCCGCCGTCGCGCCAGAGAATGTCCACCTCGAGGTCGCGCTCGCCGCGCAGTGCCTGGCACAGCAAGACACCATCGAAATAATCACCCATGTCTACGCGCAAATCGCCCACAAGGACTACTACATGCAAGAGGAGGACGATAGGATGCTGGCCTTCTTGGAGTGCAGGGCAACCTTGGACGGCACTGTTCAGAAGCACGTTGAGCTCGCCGCCAACGCCGCTGCTCCTCACACGTCGGTTGGTGACCTGGCGCACTAGGGCGTGAGGATGTCGTTGAACGTTGATGGATCCATATGTATTTTTATCTTTCCGTCAAATCCATCTAGTAGTATATGATACTACAGTAATTATCTTACCTTTCGCATCAACTTCATAATTTTCGTACGTACTCCATGCATGAACAGCGCAAGAACCAAACTTCTCATTAATCTAGGCAAAATCGTTATTTTCTATCTATCGGTCGCGCCATGGAACAGAACCAAATTTTACAAGTTACGAGTTCAAAAGGAAAAGCCTGCCATGTTCGCATCGCACCCCCACACGGTTGGTCCGGCACGCCGCTCAAGCGGGAATGCGTGCGGTGTTGCATTTTCACTTACAAGTGGGACCGCAGTTGAGCAAACCGACTATCGGCAAACCCCCACCCGGCCCACCGTGCGATGGCTGAGAAAACAGGAGGGAGAAGAGATGGTTGTAGCACAGACTCCAAGAAAATTGGTGTCAGATGGGACTCGTGTGGGTGGCATGTGCCGTACTGCTAGACGTGAATGCTAGTTATGGCCCATGCCACCCCACTATATCGAGCCTATATCGAGGCACTTAGAACAAATTTCCTGCAGTCCATGCTCAGCCTTCCTCTATCTCTCTTCTCAGCCAGCCAGCGGACGCGCGAAGCCCATCGTCTGTTTGCTCACATGCGGCCCCACATGTCAGTGCAAACGCAAGAGGACCCACTGAACCTGCACATCTTTCACCTCGACGTGCTGGTGATGAAAAACAAATCCAATAAAGATCTTCGATGGCCGCTTTTGGAGTTACTCAAAAGTAGTAAGATTCTATTTACAGTTTAACCCAAGATGCACATCTCGTGGCTTCAACTACCACTCTATTTTCTTTCATGACACGACCTGGATGCTGGATGTCCCACGTGTCGGCAAAAGGAGGAAGAACCCGACCAAATCTTCGATTCTGCTCTCGAATTAGACTAGTTGCGCTAACTTAAAATTTTTATTGTGTACTCCCTCCATTCCAAATACTTGACTTCCATTTGTCCAAAAATGGATGTACCTATATACTAAGACATGTCTAGATACATATATATTTTGACAAATAGAAGGCATGTATTGTGCAACGGAGGGAGTAGAATGGATGCAAGTTTTTGTATTGGGAAGAAGAGTACATCCATATATTGATAGAGCGCAGTTTAGTAGATGTTCTATCACTTTTAGCTAGCATAGACGCAAGATTGAGCCTCCGCAGATCAACAATGAATGCATCGAGAAGGCACTAATCCAACTTAGAGGAGTAGTAAAATGTATTCTTGTGGTTCTTGTTTTCTTTGGCCTTGCTTTTCTAGTCAAAATTATCATTGGAGTTCATGCAAAACGGAGGTGCGTTTGGGGTCGTGCGTTGGAGTTGGCCTTACAAGTGGGACCGCAGTTAAGGAAACCGACTATCGGCAAACCCCCACCTCGCCCGCCGTGCGATGGCTGAAGTTAGAGAAACGACAAGGTTGAAGAGATTGCTCTAGCACGGACTCCAAGAAATAATATGGTGTCAGATGGATGTCGTGGTGGTGGCGTGTGCTGTACTCTTGGACGTGAATGCTTGTTCTGGCCCATGCCACCCTACTACTCCTACTACTTACTCCTACTATATAGTACTAGTATCGAGGATTCGAGGTGCTGGCTACATACAGCGAACACATTAACATATGGCTACAGTAAAAACACCCGCCCGACGCGCGAAGCATGTGAAGCTAGTACAAATTTAGAGAAGCGACTCGAAAGCCATTCATAAATTTAGTAAGTTTATCACACACATATCATTTTATTACATACAACAGGTCATCAACCCACATCGACAACGAGGATACATTATAAATACTAAAGTTTTCACCACACAACAAATAACAAGAAATGAAATGAACTTCAACTCAACCATTCCTCGGCATTGGAAAAGCTTGCTTTGAACCACAAGTGATTCTCTGTGACGGGCCATCGATTGTCGATCTGGAAACCAACGCAGGACTGATCATCCAGGCTGAAGCGGCCTACTATATCAGTACCAGGGTAGGGAACCACCCAAATGTCCGAGGTATAGACACAGTTGCTTCTCATAAATGGTACTGTTAACGTTGTGTCAACAGCAATTGGATCGCCTGTCACCATCATCGTATAGTTTTGTCCAAGGAAGAGCGAGTTTTCTCCAAGACTATCAATTCTGTACCAGGGAGAAGGAGTTGGCGCTAGCACACTAGTATCCATCCTGAATACCATGCAACGGGTGTTGGAATAGGTCCGGAGACTGTGACCATGGGAGACTACACCTGCTTCCTTAGCAGTAACATCATCAGTGGGCTGTATACACACAAGAATAGGTGATCCATCGGAATTAGTTCCCAGGCGCCATAGAGTATATGGGCGCTGCTCGTCCTCATGCCCGTGATCATCACCATCGCCATCTCCCCCTTGGTTATAAATTTTTTCAAGTATAGGTGGTGGGATGTTCACAGGACCTTGGAAACACAAGAAGAAGGTTAATTAGTAAAGGGAAACTTGCTAACCCGCATGCATGTGGATGAAACAATTATAATTATGGTGGAAGACAAACGTACCGAAACTATGAGGATCCCATGCAAAAACAGTGCCACTAGTGGTGGCAGCAAACACAAGGCCCTCGTATTGAATTGCATCACAGTACTCATCCGTGTACAGAAACTGATTTTTGAGCAATGTCCATCGAGTCGAACCACAAAGGACGGCAACAAGCTTGTCGAAGATAGCAACAACTTGATAGTTGTTGTAATTCCAAGAGCGGTTGGGAACTCGACAAATTGCTATCTTCCGTAGAAGACAGTCACAATGATCGTATTTGAACGTGCGTACAATACCGGTGTGCTCAACCTCTGGGCAGTGTGCTGAGATTTTTGGAAGTGGAACCCGGTCACGAGTGTAGACATTCACAAGTTCCCACTCGCAGTTGGACCCAATGTAAACAACCCAATCTCCATTTGCGCCCGCCAAAGCCTTGCCCTCAAGCAATGGCATCTTAACATCATACGTATCATTATCAAGCGGCATCAACTGGCATAGGGCGAGGCCTCCGTCGTGCCAGCGCCAGTCATCAGGGTCATAGCGAAGAAGATAGGGGAGATCAAACCACTCCTTGACTCTTGGGTTCTTTGTAATGATGTTATTAGTTGAGTCGAGAAAGGGCTTGAACGAACCTGCCATGCTAGCCGAGGTGATGACGTCGCACCGGTCAATGAGTTCCTCCACCACGTCATCTTTCAGATCGGGGCAAGAATAACAGGGTCGTTTCCGACCTGTTCCCTCCATGGAGAAGGCGATCGAACAATGGCAGAAGAAAGGGTGAAGGGCTGAAGGAAAATGGAGGAGGAAGAGGAAGAGCGTGCGACAGAAGTTCCAAATCGAGAGGGAAAGGCGAAGAGTCGGTGGACGGTTGCGAGTTTGCCACGGTTCACGAAGAGGCGCCCCGGCCTAAAAGTCCGTTCGAAAATACTCCTACTACTCGCCGTTGTCTCACTAATATGTTGGAACGGGACCACATGTCAACAAAACATGGTGTGTAATTTCTCGTGCAAAATGCGATCTGGCCGCGTTGGCCCGAGGTGCCACATTAGTTACCGACCTTTATTTTTTAGTGGCGTGCCGATCAGTTTTGAAGCACGACTAACTGGTACTGTACGCAGAGAAAATATAAACTACTCCACCACTACCCCACCTCCAGTACTAGTAGTATAAAAAAGATATATAGGCTGGAGCTTTAGCGCTTTCTTGCTAAGGGCTGCCCACTTGCTTCTCACACTACCACCCTCTCTCCAGATCTAAAAAAGACGGCCCCTCTCTCCCTCCTCACCGGTGTTCACAGATCCGCCGGGGAAGAAAAGGACGTGCAGCGTTGACGCACTCGTCGTCGGCGAGCGAGGTCACGCACTGACGACAAGGCCGTCCTCTCAGACCTAGCCCCCGCGTGGGATGGCCTCCGTCCCCAAGCTCGCCGCCGTAGTGTGTGCGGAGGACGACGACCACGAGCGAAGCCACTTCCCGCTGACCCTCAGGTATGCTACCTCTTTTCGAGCCATAACCTTGTTCTATTGCCCCATCTGCTACGTCGTTGCATGTGGATCTTTTTCCACTCCACCATTCCCAATTTGGTATCCTCTACTCTGCTAGCCACACAGACGAAAACCATAATTTGCACTATTAAAGGAAACCCTACTTCATGCATACTAATCCATGTCTGGGTTGAATAAGGAAAGGAAGGGAGACTGTACTGTCCAAGAGAGTAGGCATCGAACCCGCATCTAGGTTGAAAAGGGGAAAATCAGTAGCTAAGGAACGAGTCTCGTGTCTCTTCGTTGAAGAAGGGTAGAAAGGCATGAAAACGCAATAGAGAATGACCAGGTCAATCGGTTTGTTGTCCTCGCATAGGAAAAAGGTGGCTAAAGAGAACAAAAATGGGACGTAATCCACATATGCTGCCTGGATATTTGTTGCTCTGGGCAACCATACCTCCCTCACCACTCTGCGTCCGTGGAGGTACATCGTACTGGTGCACCCACTGTCCGAATGGGCCTCCCATGCTCTTATTGCTACTTTTTTTGCTGTTAGTATAACGCCAGCAGTCAAGTCAAGCAATGCTAATACTAAAGTGATGCCACATTTAATTAATGCCGCTCTCAGTCTAATGCCACCCATAAATTAAAGCAATGCCACTTAATGTCACTGGATTATTTCAGGGTTAGCTGTTGATTGTGGATGTATTAAAGATTTTTCAGCTAAGGCATTCTAATGCTGTTGCACAGTCAGTATACCAATGATGAAACTTGTTACTACCTTCAGATTTTTAAACTGTTAATGCTTATAGATTACATACCTCACTTTCATGAGATAGGTTAATTTTTTTGTACAGTGTCACCAAAATGCCAAGGCGCTGATGTCATTTTATTTTGGTTAAACTGCACAGACAATTATGAAGACAAGAGGAAAGGTCAAGAGTGGGCACCTCCTCCTCCGGCTATTCTCTTGAGGAGGTCTGTATGTTTGTCTCTAATGCCTGTCGACTACATACCTGACATCATGATGTAATGTTAAGTCATTTCCTTTTGTACAGTGTCACTGAATTGTCAAGGCGGTGATGACATTTTATTTTAGTAGAACTGCACAAAATTTGCTTAAAAGAAGAGGAAAGGTCAGGAATGGCTCACTTTTCCAGAAAAAGCTACGTATGCCTTCCTGACATCAGCCGCTGTTGCTTTATTTATTCCTTCAAACAGGTGGTTAGAAACTGTCTTGCTACCTTTTCCCATTAAGAAATTGGAATGCTTATATTTGTGAGTCTATGCTTCAACTAGTGCCACTTTTAGAGTAACCACACTTTCAATATCTATGCAAACAGGGATGCTTGATTTTAGTGGAACTGCACAAAAAGTCCAACTGGTTCACATTAGGAGCATGTTTTTTCCAAACCTTTATATCCAATTGGTGGCACTATGAGCTGTTCATTACGAAGGTACATGGTTTGCTACTATCTTGCTACTATTTTTGTACTGTCATCAGATAGTAATACTAGTGGTTTGCACGTGAATTTATTGGCAGGGTGGACCTACATTGGAGGTGCAGGACAGGATTCAATGATTGGATGCTCAATTTCGATTGTATCGATTTCACCTCTTCCCTCACTGCGAACATGGATATCCTTGGTCTGATGAAGAATAGGCACTATATTTCTGCTCTGAACCAGCAAATCAATTAAGTATGAAATTGTCCAGGGAAAAACATAACTGTATCAGATTGTCCAGTGCAAAACATGACAGATGCTAAGCGGAAGAGACATGTTTAAAACGAAAATACAAGGTGTGGTATATGTTTAGTAGCTGCTTGCTATTTGTGCAGACAGAGATGTCTTCCCATTGCTATTTGGCAAACAAACAAAGTGCCCACAATTTTGGTTGAACTGCACAAGAGAATAGTATAGTCACTGCATGCAGTGCCATTTGAAAATAAACACGGAAAGATTGGATAGTCACTTCATGGACTACAGAAAAGTAGTACTGTACTATTTATTGGCCAACACTAGGTGCTTCATTGCTTTGGTCTGATTATACAATGGGCATCATTTTGCCTAAGTTAAAGTTTGTATTCCGAAAATAGTCTCGCCGTGTGATCAAGAGAAGACCAAATCATATTGTAGTGGATATTCCTCCATCATGTGTGGTTCATTCTCATGGTTCCAGCTATTGGTGAAACCACTTACGTTTGCAAGAGGAATTGTAGACTTCACAAACAAATTTGACTTTCAGTCTGTACTGAATGTTGGCCAAGAGAAGCATCCATGTTAGTAGGAAGAACAGATGTTTTTTCTAGATCTTTGCTTTTGGAGCTACATATTTGTATATGATCTGTGAATCATTGAGATGCATTAACATGTTGATCTTATGTATGGGAATCGTACTAGTTAGTTTTAGTTGCGACGCAAGATCCGAAGTGGCTGATCTTTGCTTTTGGAGCTACATATTTGTATATGATCTGTGAATCATTGAGATGCATTAATAGTTACTTATTTCTGTTCGCTCAGTGTTTACAAGTTACTGATCGATAACTAGCTAGCCTACAAATGCACTCCTGGCAGTTTATTTTGCGATGCAAGATGCGAAGTGGCAGTTTTTTGAATAAAAATGCCTACCTCTGAAGAAACTGACAGGCTACACTATCGATCCTACACATATAAAAATGCCTACCTCTGAAGAAACTGACAAGCTACACTATCGATCCTACACGGATAAATAGTGGATCACGCACGTACTACCTCCTTTCCGGTTTGCAGGGCTCAACTCAAGAAACGACCTACTCGATCCTACACGAATAAATAGCGGATCACGCACGTACTAGTACCTCCTTTCCGGTTTGCAGTGCTTAATTCAAACCTCTCACCAACCAAGGTACTCCCTCTATCCGGGATTTATTAGTCCCGTGAGCAAAGCAGCAAGACCAAGGCATGGCAATAATTAACGGCATGCATAAGTTTAAGCCTAATTAATTCCAGTGATTTAAGTGGTTGCATGCGTGCCCTCGGCTGCGACTCGTTGCATGCTGCTTCGCGTACTGCCTGCGAGCGATTCTGAGTGCCTGCATGCAGCTGGCCGTAATTAAGGCAGCTAACTGATGCCAAAAAAGATACGCTTTAAATCCGTGGAATGATTATTGACAAGGAGGGAGATAATTTGAGTGCACTCGTTTGACCACCATGCCGGCGTGCGACCCAGACGGGACAGGACGACATAGTCATAATTTCAGTTTCTCTAGTTTTCCACGGCAAGCTGGCGCGCTAAGCCATTATGCATTGAATTTCGATGACCGTCGCGCTACCTTCCACCTATAAGTACTGTTTCCCGGCCTTCTCGGGTACCACCATGACCCAACTCTCCATATCCTCATCAGCCCCCACCGGCCCGACGTCGCTCGCCACATCCGCCATGCCCCCGCTCGTCCGCGGTAGGCGACGCCGGAGGCGGTCACCGCCGGAACTAGTGTTCGGGTTTTCACCGGAAGGCAGACGGAGGGAGGAGGCATTCTATCTGTCTTTAGATGGCAATGCGGAGATCGAGGAGTTGTTGGAGCGCGACCGCATGGCGGAGGAGCAGGAGTTGTTGGAGCGCGACCGCCTGGCGGAGGAGCAGGAGTTGTTGGAGCGCGACCGCCTGGCGGAGGAGCAGTGTATCACCGATTTGCGCCGCTAGCGGGACATGGAGCAGTAGCGCACCGACGCTCTGAGTCGCGAGCAGAGCGCCCGCAACTGGGCCGACTACGTGGAGGCCGGCGCTCGGCAAACAGCCCTGGAGGCTGTTGGGCACGCACGTGTTCGCGACGCCGATTTTTACTACCAGCTCGTCAAGTGGGTTTCCTGCTGGGAAGGCGAAGCTTCGGTGGACCACGCCGGCATGGAAAGGGCCAACGCGCATGAGCAACACGCCCTATCGTACCTCTAGCAAGTCCGAGGCGAGGCGGAGGACGCCGATGCCAGCGTTTAGCATGGACAGCAGATGGCGGCCGACATCGTCTAGTTAGCTAAGAGTAAGTTAGTACTTGTACGCTACTAGAGTGTTAGTGGGAGTAGATAGTTAACTTGGCTATGATGGTTGCCAACGTGGAAGTTCAGTACTCTATATGTGGATCAGACCTGTTACTTTGCTCTGATTGTTGAACTTTCCATTTGAACGTATGGAATGGGCTGTTATTTTTTTAAATGGGTTGTATTTGTCCTCCACGGTTTAGAGCCTGACTTGTGGGCCTAGCAAGTTGACGCGTACACAATCAGGAGATGATTGTACGTGGAGAGGATGACAGCAGGGACCCGCCAAGGTCATGGCAGTACGCAAGCAAGTGCCTCCTTATTTCAAACCAATGAAAAATGGCTCCTCCTAGTGGATTTCTGACATCTGGGTCCCATGCCATTGTCAACGTAGTCAATAAACGAGAGAATTGCACAACGAGCGGCTGACACCAGGGACCCAACAGCTCGCCAAGTTATTTTTGTTTTGGGTTAATTTGATAAATGCCACTCCAAATCTGGTGTATCCGAGAAATGCCACTGCGATTTCCAAACTTTGAAAAATGCCATTTCATGCCATTTCTAGTGGCATTTTTCGAAGTCTGGAGTGGCGTTTTTCAAAGTTTGCAAACTGCAGTGGCATTTTTCAAAGTTTGCAAAAATTGCAGTGGCATTTTTCCAAGTTTGGAAATTGCAGTGGCATTTTTATGAATCGCCATAATGGGAGTGGCATTTATCTAATTTGTTTTTGAGACGGAAGCAGGGTGTCAACTGGGCTGTGCGGGACACTCTGGCCTGTCTAGACAGCCTTTTCTTTTATGTTTACCACAGACCAACCCAGTAGTTTTTTTCTTCTGAAAATGGCTAGCCTAGTTCTTTTGTGATTTCTCAAGTAAGTCGCTTTTATCAGGCCTGTTGGGCTGCAAATCTTTCAAGACGAGGAGAGCTTCATTCGGCTGGCCGAGAAAATGGCCTATCAGTAATGAGAAATGGGATGTACATTTTTAAAACACATCAAACCGGCAATTATTTTCAAATATTTTTTTTCATTTCGAGATTTTAAATTGCATTGATTTTTATGCGTGGACAATTTATTGGATTTTATATTGATATACATTTATTTTTAAAATCAGTCTGAATGTGACTTGAAATTTCGGGATTAAAAATAGTTCAGACCGCACCGACATATGCAAAATTTCGTATAATTTTTTAACCGTGGCCACAATATGGGCTGTAATGCTAACATAAAGAATATGGGCTCCAAAAAACCCCGTAAGAATTAGCAAATGGGCTGTAAATTATTTGAAATAATGGCAGATGGGCTGTATGTTGTTTTCCACAGATTTGAGGCTTTCCACAGATGGCCTGTATACTGTTGGATGTCCATCCAACAGCCGTCATGCTTCTTCAATCTCTACTCTTCCTGCTCCAGCCGCTCAAACAAGCGCCGGCGGGACTGCCTGCTCCCTCCTCCCCGCGGCCGGCTGTGCTGCCGCGCAGGCCTCACCGCCCCACCGTACTCCCATCGCTGGCCTAGCCATCCCTCTACTCACCCACACCTGCTGTTATTCTCTGGCGACGGCAGATGAACCACTAAACCTTCGTACAGTCGTACTCCCCTCCGCGTGGGAAACAAAAACAACGGCCGAGTCTTCCCTGCCTCCGTGTCGTTCCCTTCCTAGGCCTCGCCGTCGTCCACCGCCCTGGTGCTCTTGGCATGGCGTGGTCAGCGTGGTCAACGACTGACATGCGTCTGAAGTGGACTGTACGTGGAGAGGCTGACAGCTGGGTCCACGGCCGCACGCAAGGAAATGCCTCCTTATTACGCGCAAAATAATGATTTCCTCCACCTGACATCTGGGACCCACCGAAACGGCCTCTGTATTTCGCGAAAAAAACGTTACCGCCGCTGACAGCTCGGACCCACCAGCTATATCTTCGCACGCAAGGAAGTGCCTCCTTATTACGCACAAAAAAATGAATACTCCCCCTGCTAGCTGGGACCCAGTATAGTGGACCTACTAAGTTGACGGGGACGAAGGGCTTTGTCAACTTAGTCAATATGCACGATTCTAGCTCGACTAACCATACCATGTCCATCCAACGGCCGTAGTGCTTCTTCAACCTCTTGTCTTCTTGCTCCAGCCGCCCAAAGCAGCGCCGGTCGTGCCGCCTGCTCCTGCCTCCCGTGGCCGGCTGTGCTGCCGCGGAGGCCTCACCGCCCCCATACTACTCCCACCGCTGGTCAGGCCATCCGTCCACTCCACTCACCCACACCCCCTATTATTCTGCGGTGACGGCAGTGCAGCCGAACCAGTGAACCCTCGTACTCCTCTCTGCGTGGGCATCCACTGCCGCGTCTTCCCCGGCTCTGCGTCATCCCCTTCCTAGGCCTCGCCATCGTCCACCGCTGTGGTGCTGTCGGCGCGGCGTGGTCAATGTGGTCAACGACAGAATTCCATCGGAAGAATACTGTACGTGGAGAGGCTGACAGCTGGGTCCACGGCAGCCGCAAGGAAGTGCCTCCTTATTACGCGGAAAATAATTATTCCTCCACCTGATAGCAGGGACCCACCGGACGCCCACCAGTATATCGCGAAAAAACGTTTGCCCCTGACTGCTGGGACCCACCCAACAGGCCATCGTATTTCACGAAAAAGATGTTCCCCCTGCTGTCAGCTTGGACCCACCGGAAGTGCCTCCTTATTACGCACAAAAAAATGAATACCCCCTGCTAGCTGGGACCCACCTTGGTGGGAGGCTGACTTGTGGGCCTACTAAGTTGACGGGGACGGAGGGCTTTGTCAACTTAGTCAATATGCACGATTCTAGCTCCAGTGACCGTACGATGTCCATCCAGCGGTCATAGTGCTTCTTCAACCTCTGGTCTTCTTGCTCCAGCCGCCCAAACCAGCGCCGGTCGTGCCTCGTGCTCCTGCCTCCCGTGGCCGGCTGTGATGCGGTGGAGGCCTCACCGCCCCTACTACTCCCACCGCTGGCCAGGCCATCCCTCTACTCACCCACACCCCCTGTTATTCTGTGGCGACGGCAGCCTCACACGGCAGCGAACCAGTGAACCCTCGTGCTCCTCTATGCGTGGGCATCCACTGCCGCGTCTTCCCTGGCTCTGCATCATCCCCTTCCTAGGCCTCGCCGTCGTCCACCGCCCTGGTGCTCTCGGCGCGGCATGGTCAACATGGTCAAGGAACGGCTTCCATAAGACGTGGACTGTACATGGAGAGGCTGATAGCTGGGTCCACAGCCGCAGCAAGGAAGTGCCTCCTTATTACGTGCAAAATAGTTATTCCTCCACCTGACAGCGGGGACCCACCGGACGGGCCACCGTATTTCGCGAAAATTTTTTTTGCCCCTAACTGCTGGGACCCACCAGCTACATCTTCACACGCAAGGAAGTGCCTGACAGTCGGGACCCACCTGGTCGAAGCGTACGTACGTTGTCATTCTGGTCGTGAACGTGTACGTACATATATACTGGTGGATGTAGAGGCGCGCACGTAGCATGTACACGTACGTACAGCGGACAGGGTGCAAGAAAGAAAATACGACCATGTATGTGTACATACGGGCGGTGTCTCGAACGCCTACTCATGCATACGTACGGCCAGGGCTCGCGTACATGGCTGGGTCAGAACGGAGAAACAACATCGTCGTCGTGTTCATGGGGAGGCAATGGAATGGGTCATGTTCATGGGGAGGCAACGAAATGCGTCGTGTTAATGGGGAGGCAACGGAACGCGTGGGAGCCAACCAGCTGGGTCAGAACGGAATGCGTGATCGTGTTCATCGGGAGGGCTTGGACGGAACAGGCGATGGAAACGAGTCCTGGCGTACCGCAAAACGGAGGAAACGGCCTTGTGTTCGACCGGCCACGTTCGAAATGGGATCCTGTTCATCGGGAGGGGTCTGGCGTACCGCAAAACGGAGTAAACGGACCTCCTACGGTCGAAACGGGGGTCCGGTTGATCGGGAGGGGTGTGGCGTACCGGAAAACGGAGGAAACAGACTTGTGTTGGAGCGCTACGGTCGAAACGGGGGTCCTGTTCATCGGGAGGGGTGTGGCGTACCGCAAAATGGGACTCCACGGGATACTGTTCATCTTCACCGTCGACCCCCTCCAGCCTCCACGAGCTACTGTTCATCCACCGTCGACCTCCTCCAGCCTCCACCTGCGACTGTTCATCCACGGGCTCCTGTTCATCCAGCCTCCACCGCGTGCTACTCCACCGGCTACTGTTCAACCAGCCCTCTCCACGGGCTCCTGTTCAACCACCCCTCCATGGGCTACTGTTCATCCTGCCCTCCACCGTCTACTGTTCATCCTGCCCTCCACGGGGTGGTCCTGTTCATCCTGCCCTCCACGGGGTCCTGTTCATCCAGCCCCAACCGACTCGATCGATCGGGGTCTTGTTCATCTAGAGGCAACACCACGGGGTCCTGTTCATCCACCCCCACCGGGAACTGTTCATCCACCCCCCCCGCAACGCTCACTGCTCATCCAGAGGCAGCATTGATCGGCTTCAGTTAGCAGCAGTAGCTAAGGAATCGCTCGATCGGGTTCAGTTAACAGCCATCGATCGATCGCTCGGGTTCAGTAACGTGTAGTCTGCAGTGCAATCGCTCGGGTTCAGTTAGAGCCCAACGCTTCGCCCGGGTTCAGTTAGAGCCAACGCCTCGCACACACACGCGTACGTGTACGAGAGAAGCACGCATCGCTCGGCCCCGACCTCTCACCGTAACCGGGAACTCCCCGAAATTTTCCTCCCCCTCGCTTCTACCACGGTTTTTTCCGTCATGGACGGCCCAAAGAATGTCATGCAGCTACGTCTCCGGCCCGCCCAGGACGAAAAACCCATTTTCTGTCATGATTTTTTCATAGAAGTAGGAGTCCACCACATCTATGATGATACAGGGTTTTGTCACAATTATCGTCATAGAAGTGTCATATGTATGACAGAAAAAAATTCGTTCGGCCCAAAATGTCACGGATGTGTCTTTTTTTGTAGTGATGTGCTCACGTTTGCAAAATTCCTCCATCTCACCCTTTGACAAATTAGTACCATTATCAGTTATAATATTGTGTGGGAAACCAAACCGGAATATCACCTTTTTGATGAATTGAACCGCCATGGCTGCATCACACTTACTGACTGGCTCTGCTTCTACCCATTTGGTAAACTTGTCAACTGCCACTAATAGGTGGGTATTTTTGTCCTTGGATCTCTTAAAGGGTCCAACCATATCGAGCCCCCAAGTTACAAACGGCCTAGTGATTGGAATCATTCTCAACTCTTGAGCAGGAACATGAGCGCGGCGTGCAAATTTTTGACACCCGTCACACCTTTTGACTAAATCCTCAGCATCAGCATGAGCTGTCAACCAATAGAAACCGTGACGAAAAGCCTTAGCCACCAAGGATTTTGAACCGGCATGGTGACCACAATCTCCTTCGTGGATTTCTCGCAAAATCTGACAACCCTCTTGAGGAGATACACAACCTTGAATTGCTCATGTGACGTTGTAACGATGCAACTCCCCATTGATTATAGTCATTGACTTGGAACGCTAGATTATCTACCGGGCCAAGGTTTCGTCCTCCAGTAACTCGCCCCAGTTCATGTAAGCCAAGTATGGGACTGTCCAATCCGGTATAACATGCAAAGCTGCCACCAATTGGCCCTCCGGGTCAGGAATAGCCAACTCCTCCTTTGTGGGTATCTTGACCGACGGATTATGTAATACGTCGAGGAAGACGCTAGGTGGCACCGGTTTACGCTGAGAGCCTAGGCGACTTAAAGCGTCCTCCGCTTCATTCTTTTGCCGGTCTATATGGTCAACTTGATAACCCTTAAAATGACCAGCCACTATGTCCACCTCCCGTCGATATGCAGCCATGAGTGGGTCCTTATAATCCCAAGTGCCAGATACCTGTTGGGCCACCAGGTCCGAGTCACCGAAGCACTTAACCCGGCTTAAGTTCATTTCCTTAGCCATCCGAAGACCGTGGAGTAAGGCCTCGTACTCAGCTGCATTGTTAGTACAAGGGAACATTAAGAGAAGAACATAACAGAACTTGTCACCTCGTGGGGAAGTTAATATGACTCCAGCCCCCGAGCCCTCCAATTGCCTGGACCCATCAAAGTGAATAGTCCAATACGTATTATCTGGCTTTTCCTCTGGTGCCTGTAACTCTGTCCAATCATTGATGAAATCCACGAGTGCTTGGGATTTGATCACTGTGCGAGGTTTATACTTGAGCCTATGAGGTCCAAGCTCAATAGCCCACTTGGCAATCCAGCCAGTTGCTTCTCTGTTTTGAATGATATCTCCCAGAGGGGCTGAACTGACCATTGTGATAGGATGACCCTGAAAATAATGTTTGAGCTTCCAGCTTGCCATAAACACCCCATACACCAGCTTCTGCCAATGCGGATACCTCTGCTTTGATTCAATAAGCACCTCACTGATATAATAAACCGGACATTGAACCGGATATTCCTTTCCAGTCTCCTTGCGCTCCACAACAATAGCCACACTAACAGCCCTGGCATTAGCAGCCACATATAGCAGTAAAGGCTCTTTATTGATCGGAGCCGCAAGCACAGGCGGTTCAGCTAACTGCCTCTTCAGATCCTCGAACGCTTTATCAGCCGCATCACTCCAAACAAAGTCATCCGTTTTCTTTAGCATCTGATATAAAGGGATAGCCTTCTCCCCTAGACGACTGATAAACCGGCTCAAAGCTTCAATCCGGCCTGCCAAACGCTGAACATCATTGATACATGCCAGTTTAGCCAAAGAGGTGATAGCTGTGATCTTCTCTGGATTAGCCTCAATGCCCCTGTTAGACACCAGAAAACCCAAGAGCTTGCCTGTCAGAACACCAAAGACACATTTGTCCGGATTAAGCATCATCTTATAAACCCGGAGATTATCAAAGGTTTCTCTCAAGTCATCTATCAATGTTTCCTCCTTCCTGGACTTTACCACAATATCATCCACATATGCGTGAACATTGCACCCAATCTGCTTATGAAGACAATTCTGAACACAATGTTGATAAGTCGCCTGGGCACTCTTGAGCCCAAAGGGCATGGAGACATAACAGAAGGCTCCAAAGGGAGTTATAAAAGTTGTCTTCTCCTGGCCCTTAACTGCCATTTTGATCTGATGATAACCAGAATAAGCATCCAAAAAACACAAACGGTCACAACCCGCCGTAGCATCAATAATCTGATCAATACGAGGGAGGGCAAAGGGATCTGCTGGGCAAGCCTTGTTCAAATCTGTGTAGTCCACACACATATGCCAAGTGCCATTTTTCTTAAGAACTAGCACCGGATTAGCCAACCACTCCGGGTGAAAGACCTCCATGATAAACCCTGCGGCCAACAGCCGAGCTACCTCCTCACCGATAGCCTTGCGCCTTTCTTCATTGAAGCGGTGGAGAAACTGTTTGACCGGTTTAAACTTAGGATCTATATTAAGTGTGTGCTCAGCGAGTTCCCTCGGTACACCTGGCATGTCAGAAGTCTTCCATGCAAAGATGTCCTAGTTCTCACGGATGAACTCGATGAGCGCGCTTTCCTATTTGGGATCCAGGTTAGCACTGATGCTGAACTGCTTGGATGAATTGCCAGGAACAAAATCAACCATCTTGGTGTCTGTGGCCGATTTAAACTTCAACGCCGGATCGTGTTTCGTAGTTGGCTTTTTCAAAGAAGTCATGTCTGCCGGATCAACCTTGTCTTTATAAAACTTCAGCTCTTCCATGGCACAAACCGACTCAGCGTACGTGGCATCACCTTCCTCACATTCCAAAGCAAATTTCCTGCTCCCATGTACTGTGATGGTCCCCTTATTACCTGGCATCTTAAGCTGCAGATAAACATAGCACGGTCTCGCCATGAACTTGGCATAAGCCGGTCGCCCAAACAGGGCGTGATACAGACTCTTGATTTTCACCACCTCAAAAGTCAATGTTTCTGACCTTGAATCATGATCATCTCCAAAGACCACCTCTAGGGCTATCTTGCCCACTGGATATGCAGACTTACCGGGCACCAAACCATGAAAAAGGTGTTTGACGATTTAAGATTCTTATCTGTCAATCCCATATGACGGAAGGTATCATAGTAGAGAATATTGATACTGTTTCCACCAACCATGAGTACCTTGGTGAACTTATACCCCCAACTTGAGGTGCCACCACTAAAGCCAGATGAACCGGATTATCAACCCGGGGTGGGTGATCCTCTCTACTTCATAAAATGGGTTGCTTAGACCAGTGCAAATACTGAGGCACTGCTAGTTCAACAGAGTTTACGACCCTCTTGTGAAGCTTCTGATCACGCTTGCACAAACTAGTGGTGAAGACATGATACTTCCCACTATTCAACTGCTTTGGATTGCTCTGATAACCTGACTGCTGCTGTTGTTGATTCCCTTGATGGTTATAACCTCCCTGGTTGCCCTGGTTCCCTTGATTTCTATGTCCGGTTTGATTGCCTTGAAATCCTGAACCGGAGCTACCGCCTCCATAACCCGAGCCATGAAAACCACCTCCTGAACCGTCTAGCGGGCCATTGTCGTATTGAAACATATTGGAGTTCTTGAACTCTCGCATGATATAACAATCCTACCAAAGATGTGAAGCTGGCTTCTCCTTCGATCCATGCTTTGGACAAGGTTGATTTAACAGGCGCTCCAGATTGGGGCCTGAACCTCCACCCCTCTGGGGTTGTTTCCCCTTACGACGCTGACCGTTATCCCGAGCATTGGTGTTAGCCACAAAGTCCAAACTATTGTCTGCCTTGCGCTTACCATTGTTCCCATCACCTGCCGGGTTATGCTGCTGCCCCTTGGTGTTGCCGTTCTTCTTCCCTTTCCCCAGTTTGTCCTCCTCTGAGTCAGGGTCTTTGGTATTATCTGAATCGGCATATTTAACCAAAGCAGCCATAAGCGTTGCCATATCATTGCAGTGACGTTTGATCCTTCCTAACTTCTGTTTTAGCGGTAGAAACCGGCAATTGCCCTCTAATGTTAACACTGCTGTGTCCACATTGATGCGATCCGACGAATGCAGAATAGCTGAAACCCGCTTCACCCAATGGGTTGTAGACTCCCCATCCTCTTGAACACAAGCGGCCAGGTCCACAGTCGACATCGGCTGCTTACAAGTATCCTTAAAATTCTGGATAAACCAGTGTTTTAACTCGGCCCATGATCCGACAGAGTTAACTGGTAATCTCTTTAACCAAGTATGAGATGTCCCCTTAACATCATGGTGAAGTATTTAGCACACACTGCTTCATCCACATCCAACATCTCCATTGCCATCTCATAACTTTCAACCCATGACTCTGGTTGCAAATCGGCGGTGTAATTGGGCACCTTACGAGGGCCTTTAAAATCCTTGGGTAGTCGCATATTACGTAAAGCGGGGGTAAGACATGGCACCCCTAAAGAACTGAAGACCACACCTGGATCCACTGAAGCGGTAGGGCAAACTGGAGTAGTTTGACGAGCTGCATGCAAAGCTGCTAACTCGGCCTCTCGACGAGCACGACCATGATCCACCACATCATGCGCATTAGCACCTCCACCTGCCGGGTTGTGCCCTCGTGGCGAGTTATGGTGATGTGCACTGCTTGATACAGCCGGTTCATCCTCAATGTGCCTGCTGTAGCCCCGGCTCGGACGTGGGATGGAATGAATCCTCTCATGACTATGCGAATAAGCCTGCTGCTGGTTTAAAGCTGTTTGAAGGAGCTCTCTGGCCCATTGTGTCTCAATCGCAACTGGTGACTCGCCGTCAGCTGGGAGGGCTGCTAATCATGAAGTGGCGGCCACAATGTTGTCTAACGGGTTGGAGTAGTGCCCCGGGGGTGTTGGGACATACTGCGGTACAATGTTGTACTGACAAGGCAGGCCCATCGTGCGCGGCAGAACCGGCTTTCCTGTTCCTCGCGCCTCCGTCCGGTTTACCACTGGCTGGTTACTGGTTCCGGCTCCTGGCGTGTTGAAGAGATTCCTTGGCTCATAACCCGGCGGAAGGTGCGACCAGTATCTTCTTCTCATGATCTCATCTGAGGCATTCTGGTCCAACCTAAGCTGGTAGGCCAGAGCTTCCAACTCAGCCCGCTTCGTAGCCATCCTGGCGTTCTCTGCTGCCAGGTCCGCTTTAGCCTGAGTTATCTGATCCTTAACCTTTGCAATCTCCACATTGTGCTAATATCAGGCTGCTGCGTCCACCTCCGCGGCCATCAATGTTGCCAAAGTGTCGAACAAATCATACAAAACTTGAGCGGGAAGCGGCGCAGAGCCCCCTGCTCCCGCTGGCGTTGCCGTTGCTGAACTGGAGAGCATTGTCGCGGCGGTAGAAGAGTGATGCGGTGGTTGTGTACCAGCCATGAAGATAGCGACCCGGTTTGGCAGATCGAGGGGGTCCGGAAAACTGTTGCCATCGTAGCCCCTGCTAATCCGGCTGTCCTGCAACTGATAGAGCGACTCGGTCTCTCCGGTTGAAGACTCATCATCGGAACAGATAACGGTTTCTCCATCAGATGCCGGTCCATCCTCATATTCTACCCCATGGATGACACCTACGAAAACATGCCTTGCTGCGGGCTGAACCGGGGAAGGGCTTGCACACTGAGCCGTCTCGATGATGTCGATGAAGGTGTCCGGCTCAGGGACCGGTTCGCCGATCTTGCCGATGAAGACGTGAATCCCACCAAAGGGGACCCGGTACCCGTATTCGATTGAACCGGCCTCGGGACCCCATCCTGCGTCGGTGATGTAGAGCTTGGCGCGACGACTCTTCGTCATCTGGCCCACAGCATATCCCTTGAGTCCATCAAAGCTGCCCTTCAAGAACTCGAAACCACCGTGCGATAGCCCCACGGTGGGTGCCAACTGTCATGGGTTTGTCACGGCAGATGTCCTCGTGAAAGGACTTAGTCTTGGAGCCATCGCTACGGGTTAGCTTAACGGGGTTAAACCGGAACAAGGGACACGAGGGATTTTATACTAGTTCGGCCCCTTTGATGAAGGTAAAAGCCTACGTCTAGTTGTGGTTGGTATTGCTGGGGTTTCGATGACCAGGGAGCGAACCCGCTTTGCCTGGCTCTCGAGTAGTTGTTTGTTGTCCCTAAACCGCTGCCGGGTCATCCCTTTATATACATAGGTTGACGCCCGCCGGTTTACAGAGTCCCGAGGCCGGATCATACACATCTCTGGCTCGGTCGCTTTTCCTTCTAACTTACAATATAAGTTACATGAAAGAGTCGGTTTACATCTACAGGCCTTAACTCGCCTTTGGGCCTTGGGCCTTCGTAAAGCGCCACCATCACCACGTCTTCATGGGCTTCTATATTCATGGATTTAACCCGGCCACTCCTATCCGGTTTACCTCCAGTAATCATATCCCCAACAGCTTTCGTCTACTGGTCAGACAAGAACTGGCTTCAGGGGAGTGAATGTGATGTTGTAAGAACTCTGCAAATGAATGCAGACTATGAGAACCAAGGGATTCTCCCACAGACATGTACCTGTGATAGCATTAGAGATGCGAGGGAAGGGAAGAGGTCATATGCATCGTTAGAAGATTTTGAAGATAAATCAGTTTGAAGACATTGACCTCATAGAGCGAAGACATTCTCTTATTTGAAGAGAGTCGGTTCTAGATTTGTACGAATCCAGGAATAAGTACAAGTGAGGAATCTAACTAGTTATGAAGCATAAGTGAATATACTTTGCAGGATATGAGATTCAGAAAGAGACAAATCCAGATTTGGAAGAGTACAAACCACTTTTGGGTGAAGTGGATGGATTTGACAGATCAAAAAGACTGTAAAAAGTGAGATTTGTTTACCCCAAAACGAACTGCTAGACGAAGCGGAAGGGAGGCCGAGCAGTTCCAATATCCCGCGCCCTAACTCGGCGGTGGAAGACACCTATGGCGGCGGCGGAGAAGACAAGGTCCGCGGCCGGCGTGAGGACGACATCGAAGAGGTCACGATAGCTAAGTGCTTCGTCTTAGGCGTCGACGCAAGCTAGCAGTGGCGCTAGGGTTTGAGCGAGGTGGCGTGGTGGAAGAAGAGATAATAACCGTGTAGGATGGGTATTTATAAGGTAGAGGGCGGCACAACGCAATTACGTAGGTGCCCCTGGTGGTTCACATCTGATGGACACGTGGCATGCATGCAACTCATTGAAAGTTGTTCCATGTTCCCACACACGCCTGGTTTGTCGGGTGGTTGTTCCGGCTTCTCCAGCATTCAGGCAAAAGAGATATAGCATTGAAAGCGGTTTTAAATGTGTGTCTGTGTATCTTCAGCTGACAAGGATGCAGTGAAGACATTCAACAAGTTTCAACAGAATGCATATGATTAGACAGAGAGAGTTTGAGGAAGAAGCACAGAGGGGGTTAGGGTCCGATCACATTAACTTATTTAAGAAAATGACAAAGTCGAAGACATAGCTATAAGTGAATGATGTAGTGCTGTAGAGGACAGAACACCATATATAATATATATATATATATATATATATATATCTTATCCTAAAGGACAAAATCAAGATTGCGAAGATAAACCTTGAAGTCAAATCAATGTTGAAGAAAAACCAAATGCGAAGATAATGCAATGATGCCACAAGAAAATCTTCGAGAAAGTTTGGTGGTGGCGTTACCCACCATATAGGAACTATTAGAACCGGACATGGTGCACAATTATCGTGGCCCTCCGAAGTCAAATTCCACGTTAATGTATTCACACTTAGAGGGTAAGTCTTCATTGATTGAAGATATACGTTAGTTTGTGTGTTGCACATCTAAATCATCAATATGCATAAGCGTTAGGATGTGTCTCCAATCACAGGACATTTGAGGATTCTAAGATATTTAGCTCACACCGCAACTTGCAAAACCTTTTCTCATCCAAGGGATTTGTGAAGATATCTGCCAATTGCTCATCAGTGTTGACGTGAATGATATCAATATCTTCCTTCATGACATGATCTCTGAGAAAGTGATGACGAATCTGAATGTGCTTTGTCTTCGAGTGCTGAACTGGGTTATTGGCAATCTTGATGGCGCTTTCATTGCCGCAGTAGAGTGGCACATGCTTCAGGTGGATGCCATAGTCCTTGAGAGTTTTCTTCATCCATAGAAGCTGAGCGCAGCAAGATCCAACATCAATGTATTCGGATTCAGCAGTGGAGAGATACATAGTTCTGCTTCTTTAAAGACCAATAGACAAGAGATCGTCCAAGAAAGTGACATGTGCCTGATGTGGACTTGCGATCAACCTTGTCACCAGCATAATCAGCATATGAGAATCCAACTAGATCAAACTCTGATCCCTTGGGATACCATAATCCTAGTGTTGGGGTGTAAGCCAAATATCGAAGAATTCGTTTCACAGCTAAGTGATGCGATTCCTTTGGTGCCGCTTGGAATCAGGCACACATGTAAATGCTAAGCAATATATCTGGCCTAGGTGCACATAAGTAGAGTGAAGAACCAATCATGGGGCGGCAATCTTTGAGGTATTTTTCTTGTGATATGAAGATGCCATTACTCTATTGACACAGATTTGAAGACCAAGGAAGAATTTCAGCTCACCCATCATTGACATCTGATATTGCTCTTGCATCATATGCCCAAACTCATCACTGTATCTCTTGTCAATGCAGCCGAAGATAATGTCATCCACATAGATTTGGCATACAAACAGTTCACCATCATATGTCTTCATAGAGAGAGTGGGATCTAGTGAACCAGGTTTGAAGCCTTTGCTTTTCAGTAAGTCATTGAGTGTGTCATACCAAGCGCGAGGTGGTTGTTTGAGGCCATATAGTGCCTTGTTGAGCTTGTATACCATGTCAGGACGCTTTGGATCTTCAAAACCAGGTGGTTGTGCAATGTACACTTCTTCTTCAATTTTTCCGTTGAGAAAGACACTTTTGACATCCATTTGATACAGAAGAATGTTGTTGTGGTTGGCATAGGCTAGCAGTATGCGAATGTCTTCAAGCCTGGCGACAGGAGCAAATGTTTCATCGAAGCCAATACCTTCAACTTGTGTGTAACCTTGAGCAACGAGATGAGCCTTGTTTCTGACAACTTGACCATGCTCATCTTGTTTGTTGCGATAGATCAATTTGGTACCGATGATATTGTGCTTGCGAGGATCTGGATGCTTTACAAGCTCCCATACATTGCTCAGCTCGAACCGTTGAAGCTCTTCTTGCATAGCTTGAATCCATTCAGGTTCCATGAAGGCTTCGTCAACTTTCTTGGGTTCTGATATTGAGACAAATGCAAAGTGCCCATAGAAATTTGCTAGCTGTGTTGCTCTTGAACGAGTTAGGGGACCAGGTGCATTGATGCTATCAATTATCTTCTCACTCTGTACTTCATTTGTAACACGTGGATGAACTTGACGAAGATTTTGCCCTCGTTGATCATTGTCTTCATCTTCAGCATTGGCTTCAAGCTGAGCAGTGTCTTCAGGCTGATTAGGTGCAGAAATGATGATTTCCTCTTCAGCCTGTGCTTCTGAAGGTATGATCTCTCCAGTACCCATAAGCTTGATAGATTCACTTGGTGTAGCCTCATCTAGCACATTTGGAAGGTGCTCTCTTTGCAAGCTATTAGTCTCATCGAACCGCACATCCACAGTTTCAACCACTTTGTAGTGAAAGAGGTTGAAGACTCTGTAGGAGTGTGAATCCTTTCCGTATCCAAGCATAAATCCTTCATGTGCTTTCGGTGCAAATTTTGAAGCGTGATGCGGGTCCTTGATCCAGCACCTAGCACCAAATACTCTGAAATAGCTGACATTTGGCTTCTTACCAGTCAGGAGTTCGTATGATGTCTTCTTTAGGAACTTGTGAAGATAAACACGGTTGATGATGTGGCATGCAGTATCAATAGCTTTAGGCCAGAACTTCCTTGGAGTCTTGTACTCATCAAGCATCGTCCGAGCCATCTCAATGAGGGTTCTCTTCTTGCGCTCCACGATGCCATTCTGCTGAGGTGTGTATGGAGCCGAGAACTCATGTGTGATGCCCAATGTATCAAGATAAGTGTCGAGGCCGGTGTTCTTGAATTCTGTGCCATTGTCACTTCGGATGTGCTTGATCTTAATGCCATCGTTGGTCATGGCATGATTGGCGAATCATCTGAAGACATCCTACACTTCAGTCTTGTAGAGAATTATGTGCACCCATGTATATCTGGGGTAATCATCAACAATGATGAAACCATAGAGGCAAGCAATGGTAGTAAGGGTAGAATAGTGAGTAGGGCCGAATAAGTCCATGTGAAGCAGCTCGAAGGGACATGTCGTTGTCATGATTGTCTTCTAGGGATGCTTGCCCCGAGTCATCTTTCCAGCTTTGCAGGCACCGCATAGATGATCCTTCTTGAACTTGACGCCCTCGATTCCTATGACATGCTTCTTCCTCGTGAGAGTGTGTAAGTTCCTCCTGCCCGCATGCCCTAGCCTCCGATGCTAGAGCCATCACTCTGAAGCTTTTGCTAGAAGACATACGACCAACTGTGGTCCTGCTGAGAAATCTACCATGTATAGATCTTCCTTTCGATACCCTTCAAAGACTAGAGAATTGTCAGATTCCATAAGCACAAGGCAACAATATTTTACAAATATCACAATCATGTTCAGATCACAAAGCATTGAGACAGACATTAAGTTGAAACCAAGGGATTCAACAAGCATCACTTTATCCATGTGCTGATCCTTTGAGATTGCAACTCTACCTAGGCCCGATACCTTGATTTTACCAGTGTCAGCACATGTGATGTGACTTTTGTCAGACAGACGTAGGGTTGAATCCATAAGAACACTTCGATCACTAGTCATGTGGTTAGTGCATCCACTATCCATAATCCACTCAGAAACCTTTGGTGTCCTACCCTACAGTGCAGTTTGGGGGATATGCTTCACCAAAGGAAATGCGAAGCATAAAAATTTGACGAACAAGCATATTATCAAAGTTCAGATCCTTGTTAGTGTAGATAGGATGTTTGTCTAGAAATCCTGGGATGAAATACATAGTAAGACCGTTCTGGCATTTTATCTTGCGTCGCACAAGATGTTTTAGGTCCGCAACATAAGCATCAGAAGCCTTTGATTTCCGGCTGGAGACCTTTCCCTGCAAAAGAGAGTTAATTCTTCTTAACCACCCACATCATCAGGGGTGGCTTAGAAGCAATGAGTCTAAGTGCAGCATCTGAGAACTTTGGCATTGGAGCCCTAGAAAATGTCTTGCAGGAGGTGAATAATACTCATAAAAATAGGCATAAAAGTTCTTGGTCTTATGAACATAGCGGTTTGATGAAACACGCTCATATTCGTAAGTCTTAGTATGGTTTCCCTCCAAAACATTGGCGTTAGGGTAACTCTGATGAGTCCTCTGTCTGTATGAAGCCTTTGGACCATGTGAAGCCTTAGGTCTGGGGTTTGTCTTCTTGCCATGTGGTGTCATGATGACATTCACAAGAAGCTTCTCAAGACAACTTTTGGGCACCCACATCTTCTTCAAAGGTGATCCATTCCTGCAGTTAGTACCAATATACCTAGCAAACACTTCACCATTCTGATTCTTAAACAGTTTATAGTTTGCATAAAAGGATTCATCAATGATAATTGGGTTAGCACAGGTGAAGCCAGATAAGGTATATGGATCCATTGAAGGACCCTTTGCAGCAACCCATGTGGTTTTGGGGTACTGCTCAGGCTTCCAGTATGAACCATCGATGTTCATTTTCCTCTCGAACCCAACACCCTCTTTTCTAGGGTTTCGGTTCAGAATATGTTTCTTGAGGATATCACATAGAGTCTGATGCCCTTTGAGGATTTTGTACATCCCTGTTTCAAGCATTGTCTTCAACCTAGCATTCTCATCAGCAATGGTAGTGGTATTCTCATAAGAGGGGTTAGTTACCACATCAGCAGTTGAAGATATAGCAACAGTAGCAGCAGTAGAACTTTCAGCAACAGAGACATCATTATCACCCTTAAGATATTTTAAACATGGTGGCTCAAAGTCTTCCTGAGTGGTATTGATCTGCTGAGGGTGAAGTGACCCGTTCTCCTTTTGAAGATCTTCATGAGAGGCTCTCAGGTGCTCAAGTTCTTGCTTCCTTTGAATATAATCATAGGAAAGCTTCTCATGAGTAGATGGCAGAGTTTCATGATGACTTTCAAGTTCTTCGTACTTAACATGAAGATTTTTAATGTCTTCAATTAAGGACTGAGTTCGAGTCATTTCCGCGTCCAACATGTCATCACTTTTGTCTAGCAACTTTTGAATGTGTTCCATAGCATTTTGTTGTTCCGTTACAATTTTAGCAAGTGTTTTGTAGCTAGGTTTAGATTCACATTCAGACTCATCTTCACTGGAAGTTTGAAAGTAAGCATCGCGTCAGTTTACCTTGGCACCACGTGCCATGAAGCAGTAGGTAGGAGCAAAGTCATCCTCATCATCAGCATCGATGTTGGCGATGATGTCATTGTCTTCAGGGTTGAAGATGGATTTGGTGACATAAGATGAAGCTAGAGTCAGGCTTGCCATGCTTGAATCGGACTCCTCCTCCGACTCCACCTCCGTCTCCTCAGAAGCGGACTCCTCCTCTGAATCCATCTCCTTGCCAACAAAAGCACGAGCCTTGCTTGATGATCTTGTCTTGTATGATGAAGGCTTTGATGAAGACTTTGACGAAGACTTTGAGGATTTCTTCTTCTTCTTGTCATCAGAATCATATTCCTGTCTCTTCTTCTTCTTCTTGGTCTCATTGTCCCATTGAGGACACTCAGAGATGTAGTGACCAGGTTTCTTGCATTTGTGGCATGTTCTCTTATTGTGGTCGCAAGAGGAAGCTTCATCATTTCTTGAGATGGTCTTGAATACTTTCTGAAACCTTTCTTCTTGGAGAACTTCTTCACGATCATAACTAGCTCCTTTCCAATGTCTTCAAGATCCCCAGAACTGCAGTTAGATTCTTCTTCAGATAGGACAGAACATTTGCCTTCAAAGCCCGGGTTCGGCCATAGTTGGGGCCATAGATATCTCTCTTCTCAGATAACTGGAACTCATGTGTGTTGAGCCTCTCAAGTATGTCAGATGGATCGAGAGTCTTGAAGTCGGGACGTTCTTGAATCATCAGGGCCAGGGTGTCGAATGAGCTGTCAAGTGATCTCATGAGCTTCTTGATGATTTCGTGCTTGGTGATCTTAGTGGCGCCAAGTGCGTGAAGTTCATTTGTGATATCAGTGAGGCGATCAAACGTGAGCTGGAAATTCTCATTGTCGTTTCTCTTGAAGCGGTTGAAGAGGTTGCGAAGAACAACAATCCTTGAATCTCTCTGAGTCGAGACGCCTTCGTTGACCTTGGAGAGCCAGTCCCAGACTAGCTTCGCAGTTTCTAGTGCACTTACATGGCCGTACTGTCCTTTGGTTAGATGACCACAGATGATGTTCTTGGCAGTCGAATCCAGTTGAATGAACCTCTTGACATCAGCGACGGTGACACCTTCACCGACCTTGGGAACGCCATTCTTAACAACATACCAGAGGTCGACGTCAATGGCTTCGAGATGCATACGCATCTTGTTCTTCCAATATGGGTAATCAGTGCCATCAAAGACTCGGCACGCAGCGGAGACCTTTATTATCCCTGCGGTCGACATAGCTAAAACTCCAGGTGGTTAAACCAAATCACACAAAACAAGGGAGCACCTCGCTCTGATACCAATTGAAAGTGCTAGTTATCGACTAGAGGGGGGATGAATAGGCAATTTTTACGAAAGTCTTCAGAACACGAGGTCTTTGAAGACAAATAGTAGAAATGAACCTATTGATATGCAGCGGAAGGTAGACTACACTAGACATGCTATATTCAATTAAGCAATGAAGTGAAAGCACGAAGACTATCAACAGCTAGGTAGTATGGATCAAGATGGAAGAAAGTATGAAGCCAAACAGTTAATAGTCTTCACTTAGTGAAGTCAATCAAAACGGATAGGCATGCAATGACGTCACGAAGACAAATTGTAAAGTAAATGGAAGTGAAGGATAGAACCAGTTGCTTGGTGAAGACAAGGATTTGGTAGACCCGTTCCAGTTGTTGTGACAACTGTACGTCTGGTTAGGGAGGCTGATATTTAACTCAGAAGAAAGTGTCTTCGCCTTATTCCCCTTGAGCAAAGGACACCCAGTCCTTGCCCAATCACTATGGTAAGTCTTCAAGGTAGACTTCCAAACCTTCACAGACTTTGTTCACTAGCAATCCACAATGGCTCTTGGATGCTCAGAACGCGACGCCTAACCGGATGGAGGATTCACAGTCCTCAAGTGTAACAAGTCTTCAGGTCATGTAGACAGAAAGACTTCAGTGATGCCTAACACTCTTTGGCTCTGGGTGTTTTGGGCTTTGTCCTCTCAAGTATCTCTCTCTTAAATGCTTCGGAGGTGGGTTGCCCTCAAACGACAAAAGCCATGCACTAACTCTGAGCAGCCACCAATTTAAGGTGTAAGGGGTGGGCTATTTATAGCCAGGAGGCAACCGGACCTGATTTGTTCGAAATGACCTTGGGTCACTAAGGAACCGACACATGTCCAACGGTCGGATTTGAAACACACGCGACAGCTTGACTTGGGCTACAAGTAAAGCTGACTCATTCATCTCTAGATAAGATTTGCTCTCATTGTCTTCGCTCGAAGACATAGGATTTGGTTGAGCATCACTTCAGTTACTCTGACTTTGTTCACTTGGACCCCACTTAACAGTACGATGGTTCCTCTAAGTCAACAAAGAAGAAAAGGAAACTATGAAACAACTATGTCTTTGCACTCCATAGTCTTCATATGAATGTCTTCTCATGTCATAATCTTCATCGTCAATGTCTTCACGTACCACCATTGTCTTCATTGTCTTCACACATTTTTAGGGGTCATCTTTGGTATGTAAACCGAATCAATAAGGGACTACTACCTGTGTTATCCTGCAATTCTCACAAACACATTAGTCCCTCAACCAAGTTTGTCGTCAATACTCCAAAACCAACTAGGGGTGGCACTAGATGCACTTACAGTCCCCTTGAATTTTAATGCGTTCCTAGAGAAAGCTAAGTTGAAAGATGATGGTAGCAACTACACGGACTGGGTACGTAACTTGAGGATTATCCTCATTGCTAGACAGAAGAATTACGTCCTGGAAGCACCGCTAGGTGCAAGACCCACTGCAGGAGCAACTCCGGACGTTATGAACGTCTGGGAGAGCAAAGCTGATAACTACTTGATAGTTTAGTGTGCCATGCTTTATGGCTTAGAATCGGGACTTTAAAGACGTTTTGAACGTCATGGAGCATATACGATGTTCCAGGAGTTGAAGTTAATATTTCAAGCAAATGCCCGAGTTGAGAGATATGAAGTCTCCAACAAGCTCTATAGCTACAAAATGGAGGAGAATAGTTTTGTCAGTGAACACATACTCAGAATGTCTGGGTACCACAACCATTTGACTCAGTTAGGAGTTAATCTTCCTGATGATAGTGTCGTTGAGAGAGTTCTTCAATCACTGCCACGAAGCTATAAAGGCTTCGTGACAAACTATAATATGCAAGGGATGGAAAAGACAATTTCCGAGCTCTTCGCGATGCTAAAGGCTGCGGAGGTAGAAATCAAGAAGGAGCATCAAGTGTTGATGGTTAACAAGACCACTAGTTTCAAGAAAAAAGGTAAAGGGAAGAAGGGAACTTCAAGAAGAACAACAAGCCAGTTGTTGCTCAAGGGAAGGAGCCCAAGTCTGGACCTAAGCCCGAGACTGAGTGCTTCTACTTCAAAGGGACTGGTCACTGGAAGCGGAACCGCCCCAAGTATTTGGCGGATAAGAAGGATGTCAAAGTGAAAGGTATATTTGATATACATGTTATTGATGTGTACCTTACTAATGCTCATAGTAGCGCTTGGGTATTTCATACTGGTTCTGTTGCTCATATTTGCAACTCAAAACAGGGGCTGCGGATTAAACGGAGATTGGCTAAGGATAAGGTGATGATGCACGTGAGAAATGGTTCCAAAGTCGATGTGATCGCCGTCGGCATGCTACCTCTACATCTACCATTGGGATTAGTTTTAGACCTAAATAATTGTTATTTGGTGCCAGCGTTGAGCATGAACATTATATCTGGATCTTGTTTAATGTGAGACGGTTATTCATTTAAATCAGAGAATAATGGTTGTTTTATTTATATGATTAATATCTTTTATGGTCATGCACCCTTGATGAGTGGTCTATTTTTGTTGAATCTTGATTGTAGTGATACACATATTCATAATATTGAAGCCAAAAGATGCAAAGTTAATAATGATAGTGCAACTTATTTTTGGCACTGCCATTTAGGTCATATTGGTGTAAAGCGCATGAAGAAACTCCATGCTGATGGGCTTTTGGAATCACTTGATAATGAATCACTTGATACTTGTGAACCATGCCTCATGGGCAAGATGACTAAAACTCCGTTCTCTGGAACAATGGAGCGAGCAACTGACTTATTGGAAATAATATATACTAATGTATGCGGTCCGATAAGTGTTGAGGCTCGCGGCCGGTATCATTATTTTCTGACCTTCACAGATGAGTTGAGCAGATATGGGTATATCTACTTAATGGAACATAAATCTGAAACATTTTAAAAGTTCAAAGAATTTCAGAGTGAAGTGGAAAATCATCATAACAAGAAAATAAAGTTTCTATGATCTGATCGTGGAGGTGAATATTTGAGTTATGAGTTTGGTCTTCATTTGAAACAATGTGGAATAGTTTTGCAACTCACGCCACCTGGAACACCACAGCGTAATGGTGTGTCCGAACGTCGTAACCGTACTTTATTTGATATGGTGTGTTCTATGATGTCTCTTACTGATTTACCGCTATCGTTTTGGGGTTATGCTTTAGAGACGGCTGCATTCACGTTAAATAGGGCACCATCTAAATCTGTTGAGACGACACCATATGAAATGTGGTTTGGCAAGAAACCTAAGCTGTCATTTCTTAAAGTTTGGGGCTGCGATGCTTATGTGAAAAAGCTTCAACTGATAAGCTCAAACCCAAATCGAAGAATTTTTTCTTCATAGGATACCCAAAGGCAAGACATACGTTGCTAAAATGGATCCTTTCTAGAGAAGGAGTTTCTCTCGAAAGAAGTGAGTGGGACGAAAGTAGAAATTGATGATGTAATTGTACCTTCTCCCGAATTGGAAAGTAGTTCATCATAGAAATTAGTTCTAGTGATTCCTACACCAATTAGTGAGGAAGCTAATGATGATGATCATGAAACTTCTGATGAAGTTACTACCAAACCTCATAGGTCAACCAGAGTACGATCCGCACCAGAGTGGTACGGTAATCCTGTTCTGGAGGTCATGGTACTTAACCATGATGAACCTACGAACTATGAGGAAGCGATGATGAGCCCAGATTCTGCGAAATGGCTTGAGGCCATGAAATCTGAGATGGGATCCATGTATGAGAACAAAGTGTGGACTTTGGTTGACTTGCCCGATGATCGGCAAGCAATAGAGAATAAATGGATCTTCAAGAAGAAGACTGACGCTGATGGTAATGTTACTTCTACAAAGCTCGACTTGTTGCAAAAAGTTTTCGACAAGTTCAAGGAGTTGACTACGATGAGACCTTCTCACCCATAGCGATGCTTAAGTCTGTCCGAATCATGTTAGCAATTGCCGCATTTTATGATTATGAAATTTGGCAAATGGATGTCAAAATGCATTCCTCAATGGATATCTTAAAGAAGAGTTGTATATGATGCAAGTAGAAGGTTTTGTTGATCCAAAAGGTGCTAACAAAGTGTGCAAGCTCCAGCGATCCATTTATGGACTGGTGCAAGCCTCTCGGAGTTGGAATATACGCTTTGATAGTGTGATCAAAGCATATGGTTTCATACAGACTTTTGGAGAAGCCTGTATTTACAAGAAAGTGAGTGGGAGCTCTGTAGCATTTCTAATATTATATGTGGATGACATATTGTTAATTAGAAATAATGCAGAATTTCAAGATACCATAAAAGGATACTTCAATAAGAATTTTTCAATGAAAGACCTCGGTGAAGCTGCTTATATATTGGGCATCAAGATCTATAGAGATAGATCAAGATGCTTAAGTGGACTTTCACAAATCACATACCTTGATAAAGTTTTGAGGAAGTTCAAAATGGATCAGTCAAAGAAAGGGTTCTTGCCTATGTTACAAGGTGTGAAGTTGAATCAGACTCAATGCCTGACCACTGCAAAAGATAGCGAGAAAATCAAAGTCATTCCCTATGCCTCGGCCATAGGTTCTATCATGTATGCAATGCTGTGTACCAGACCTGATGTGTGCCTTGCTATATGTTTAGCAGGGAGGTACCAAAGTAATCTAGGAGTGGATCACTGGACACCGGTCAAGAACATCCTGAAATACCTGAAAAGGACTAAGGATATGTTTCTCGTTTATGGAGGTGACAAAGAGCTCATCGTAAATGGTTACGTCGATGCAAGCTTTGACACTGATCTAGATGACTCTAAGTCACAAACCGGATACATATTGATATTGAATGGTGGAGCTGTCAGTTGGTGAAGTTCCAAGCAGAGCGTCGTGGCGGGATCTATGTGTGAAGCGGAGTACATAGCTGCTTCGGAAGCAACAAATGAAGGAGTCTGGATGAAGGAGTTCATATCCGATCTAGATGTAATACCTAGTGCCTCAGGTCCAATGAAAATATTTTGTGACAATACTGGAGCAATTGCCTTGGCGAAGGAATTCAGATTTCACAAAAGAACCAAACACATCAAGAGACGCTTCAATTCCATCCGCGATCGAGTCAAGGAGGGAGACACAGAGATTTGCAAGATACATACGGATCTGAATGTTGCAGACCCATTGACTAAGCCTCTCCCATGAGCAAAAAATGATCAGCACCAAGACTCCATGGGTGTTAGAATCATTACTATGTAATCTAGATTATTGACCCTAGTGCAAGTGGGAGACTGAAGAAATATGCCCTAGAGGCAATAATAAAGTTGTTATTTATATTTCCTTATATCATGATAAATGTTTATTATTCATGCTAGAATTGTATTAACCGGAAACTTAGTACATGTGTGAATACATAGACAAACAGAGTGTCCCTAGTATGCATCTACTTGACTAGCTCGTTAATCAAAGATGGTTAAGTTTCTTCACCATAGACATGTGTTGTCATTTGATGAACGGGATCACATCATTAGAAAATGATGTGATGGACAAGACCGATCCGTTAGCTTAGCATTATTGTTACGCCGGTTTGCACAATAGAGAGGTCAGCACGCCGGTCTAAATCCTATGCGCATAGGGGTTTGGGCCCATTGCCCATTGCGCACCTGCACGTTACGTACGCCGCCAGAAGCAGACCTAGCCCCTTAATACAAGTGCATGCTTAGGGTCCAATCCGGCGCACGCCGCTCAGTCGCTGACGTCAGGAGGCTTCGGCTGATACGACGATGTCGAGTTCCCATAACTGTTCCCGTGTAGTTGGTTAGTGCGTATAGGCCAGTGGCCAGACACAGATCAAATACCAAGATCTCGTTAAGCGTGTTAATTGATGTAACCACGGACGCTGACCAGGGCCAGACCCACCTCTTGATAACCCACAAGTATAGGGGATCAATTGTAGCCTCTTAAGATAAGTAAGAGTGTCGAACCCAACGAGGAGCTAAAGGTAGAACAAATATTCCCTTAAGTTCTATCAACCACCGATACAATTCTATGCACGCTTGACGTTCACTTTACCTAGAACAAGTATGAAACTAGAAGTACTTTGTAGGTGTTTTTGGATAGGTTTGCAAGATAATAAAGAGCACGTAAATAAAAGATAGGGGCTGTTTAGATAAAGAAACAATAAAGTTAGTATAGCGAGTGTGGAAAAGTGGTAGTAGGAGTTGCGAAATTGTCCCTAAGCAATTGACTACTTTACTAGACCGATAGCAAGTTTTATGCGGGAGAGGCCACTGCTAGCATGTCATCCCTAACTTGGAATTCTATGCACTTATGATTGGAACCATTAGCAAGCATCCGCAACTACCAACGTTCATTAAGGTAAAACCCAACCATAGCATTAAGATATATTGGTCCCCCTTCAATCCCGTATGCATCAATTTCTATGCATGGTTGAAGCTTCTGTCACTCTTGCCCTCCAATACATAGTCCTATCAACATACAACTAACCCTATGGTGTGATCCACGCGCGCGCTCATATGATGGGCACCAAAGGACAACAACATAACCACAAGCAAATTAAATCAATCATAGCAATTCATCAACCACCGATAGGACAACGAAAATCTACTCAGACATCATAGGATGGCAACACATCATTGGATAATAATATGAAGCATAAAGCACCATGTTCAAGTAGAGGGTACAACGGGTTGCGGGAGAGTGGACCGCTGTAGATAGAGGGGGGAAGGTGATGGAGATGTTGGTGAAGATGGCGGAGGTGTTGGTGTAGATTGCGGTGATGATGATGGCCCTCCGAGGCGTTCCGGCGCCACCGGAAGAGAGGGGGGAGAGCCCCCCCTCCTTCTTATTCTTCCTTGACCTTCTCCCTAGATGGGAGAAGGGTTTCCCCTCTGGTCCATGGCCTCCATGGCATGGGAGGGGCGAGAGCCCCTCCGAGATTGGATCTGTCTCTGTGTCTCTCTCTGTTTCTGCATTCCTGATTCTGCCCTTTCACCGTTTCTTAAATTCCCGGAGATCCGTAACTCCGATTGGGCTGAAATTTTAACACGATCTCTATCCGGATATTAGATTTCTTGCGGCGAAAGAAGGGCGCCAACCGCCTTACGGGGTGGTCACGAGGGTCAGGGGCGCGCCCCCTGCCTCGTGGGCCCCTCGAGCATCGTCTCACGTTGATTTCACTTCCCAAAATTCACATATATTCCAAAAAAAATCTCTGTCAGTTTTTATCCTGTTTGGACTCCGTTTGACATGGATTTTTTGTGAAACAAAAAACATGCAACAAACAGGAACTGACACTAGGCACTGGATCAATATGTTAGTCCCCAAAATAGTATAAAAAGTTGCCAAAAGTATATAAAAGTTGTAGAATATTGGCATGGAACAATCAAAAATTATAGATACAACGGAGACGTATCAGCATCCCCAAGCTTAATTCCTGCTCGTCCTCGAGTAGGTAAATGATAAAAAAGATAATTTTTGATGTGGAATGCTTCCTAGCATAATCTTGATCATGTAATCTAATCATGGCATGAATATTAAGACACGAGTGATTCAAAGAAATAGTTTATCATTTGACATTAAGACAATAATAGTTCAAGCATACTAATAAAGCAATCTTGTCTTTTCAAAATAACATGGCCAAAGAAAGTTATCCCTACAAAATCATATGGTCTGGCGATACTTCATCTTCACCACACAAAATATTCAAACCATGCACAACCCCGATGACAACCCAAGCAATTGTTTCATACTTTTGACGTTCTCAAACCTTTTCAACATTCACACAATACATGAGCGTGAGCCATGGACATAGCACTATGGGTGGAATAGAATATGATGGTGGAGTTTGTGTGGAGAAGAGAAAAAAAAGAGAAAGTCTCACATCGACGCGGCTAATCAATGGCTATGGAGATGCCCATCAATTGATGTCAATGTGAGGAGTAGGGATTGCCATGCAACAGATGCACTAGAGCTATAAGTATATGAAAGCTCAAACTGAAACTAAGTGGGTGTGCATCCAACTTGCTTGCTCATGAAGACCTCGGGAATTTGAGGAAGCCCATTATCGGAATATACAAGCCAAGTTCTATAATGAAAATTCCCACTAGTATATGAAAGTGATAAATCAATGAGACTCTCTATATGAAAAACATGGTGCTACTCTGAAGCACAAGTGTGGTAAAAGGATAGTAACATTGTCCCTTCTCTCTTTTTCTCTCATTTTTTTGTTTTTTTGTTTTTTTTTCTTTTTTTGGTGGGCTTCTTTGGCCTCTCTTTTTTTATTTGGGCTTCTTTGGCCTCTTTTATTTTGATAACCTCACATGGGACAATGTTCTAATAATGATGATCATCACACTTTTATTTACTTACAACTCAATATTACAACTCGATACTAGAACAAAGATATGACTCTATATGAATGCCTCCGGTGGTGTACCGGGATGTGCAATGATCTAGCGTAGCAATGACATCAAAAAACGGACAAGCCATGAAAACATCATGCTAGCTATCTTACTATCATGCAAAGCAATTTGACAATAAATTCTCAAGTCATGTATATGATGATGATGGAAGTTGCATGGCAATATATCTCGGAATGGCTATGGAAATGCCATAATAGGTAGGTATGGTGGCTGTTTTGAGGAATATATAAGGAGGCTTATGTGTGATAGAGTGTATCATATCACGGGGTTTGGATGCACCGGCGAAGTTTGCACCGACTCTCAAGGTGAGAAAAGGCAATGCACGGTACCGAAGAGGCTAGCAATGATGGAAGGGTGAGAGTGCGTATAATCCATGGACTCAACATTAGTCATAAAGAACTCACATACTTATTGCAAAAATCTATTAGTCATCGAAACAAAGTACTACGCCCATGCTCCTAGGGGGATAGATTGGTAGGAAAAGACCATCGCTTGTCCCTGACCGCCACTCATAAGGAAGACAACCAATAAATACCTCATGCTCCGACTTCATCACATAACGGTTCACCATACGTGCATGCTACGGGAATCACAAACTTCAACACAAGTATTTCTACAATCCACAACTACCCACTAGCATGACTCTAATATCACCATCTTTATATCGCAAAACTATTGCAAGGAATCAAACATATCATATTCAGTGATCTACAAGTTTTATGTAGGATTTTATGACTAACCATGTGAATGACCAATTCCTGTCATCTCTCTAAATAGATATATGTGAAGCAAGAGAGTTTAATTCTTTCTACAAAAGATATGCCCATGCTCTAACAAATATAAGTGAAGCAAAAGAGCATTCTACAAATGGCGGTTTTCTATGTGAAGAGAAACAGGCAATCCAAACTTCAAATGATATAAGTGAAGCATATGAAGCATTCTATAAAGCCATACTCAAAAGATTTAAGTGAAGTGCAGAGGGCATTCTATAAATAAAACAAGGACTATCTCATACCATCATGGTGCATAAACGAAAAATGAAAACTAAATCCAAAATACGCTCCAAGATTTACGCATATCATGTGATGAATAAAAATATAGCTCCAAGTGAAATTACCGACGATCGTTAGAAGAAAGAGGGGATGCCTTCCGGGGCATCCCCAAGCTTGCTTGCTTGGCAGTCCTTGGAATATTTCCTTGGGGTGCCTCGGGCATCCCCAAGCTTAGGCTCTTGCCACTCCTTATTCCTTCATCCATCGTGATCTCTCCCAAAACTTGAAAACTTCAATCACACAAAACTCAACAGAAAGCTCGGTAAGATCTGTTAGTATAAAAAAGCAAATCACTACTATAAGTACTATTGTAAACCAATTAATATTTTGTTTTTGCATTATAGCTACTGTAATATAACTTTTACATGTCTTAATCCACTGATAGAAATTGTTAGTTTCATCAAAACAAGCAAACTATGCATCAAAAACAGAATCTGTCTTAAACAGGACAGTCCGTAGTAATCTGAACATTCACCATACTTATGGTACTCCAAAATTTCTACCACAATTAGGAAAAATAAACAATTTGTATAGAAAGACAGTGCAAAAAGTTTCAGAACCATTTGACGTTCTAGTAAAAAATGTAAAATCGCACACTACAGACAAAGTTTCTGTCCTGCACCGTACAAACCAACAAGCATCTAAAACATCCTAAAGGCAAACCTTGGCACATTATTTTTATTTTTAAACCTTATAAAAGCACACAACAGAAATAAATGACTCTCTAAAACTTCCGGGTTGTCTCCCTGGCAGCACTTTCTTTAAAGCCATTAAGCTAGGCATAAAGTGCTCACGTAATGAATCCACCCGGATCCCATGGTATATCAAAGCCAATTTTAATTAACAATGATTTGTAATTTAGTAGTGAGCAAAAAGTAACATATATCATGTAATGACGAAGTCTAACTCTCTTCCTATGCATCGGCATGTCATAAAAGAACAATTCATGCACACAAAGTAAAGGCCAATGCATAGTATAAACAGTTTCTTGCAATTTTATCATATTGGAAACATAGAGAGGTGGAGATATAGTTCCTCTCTCACAATAATTGCAAGTAGGAGCAGAAAGCACATGCATATTATATCTATCAAAATCATCATGTGTAATAGTAAAACGCAACCCATCAATATAATCCTTAATAAGGGCAAACTTCTCCGATATAGTGTACTCGGGAGAATTCAAATAGATAATAGGACTATCATGCGTGGGTGCAATAGAAACAATTTCATGTTTAACATAAGGAACTAAAGCAAGTTCATCTCCATAAGCATAATTCATATTGACATCTTGGCCACAAGCATAGCAAGCATCATCAAGAAGGGATATTTCAAAAGAATCAACGGGATCATAACAATCATCATAGCATTCATCCTTCGGTAAGCACGAAGGGAAATTAAACAATGTATGAGTTAAAGAGTTACTCTCATTAGAAGTTGGGCACGGGTGATCAATCCGCTCTTCCTCCTTTTGTTCTTCGCTCTCCTCCTCATATTTTTCATCCAATGAGCTCAAAGTTTCATTAATTTCTTCTTCCATAGACTCCTGCAAAATATTAGTCTCTTCTTGGACAGCGGAGACTCTCTCAATAAAATCATCAATATCGGAATTGAATTCATAATTCTCATAGCAATATTTAAGGATAGCTAAATTTTTAGGTCTATAAACTGAATCATCAAAATTTTCACACTCTTTAAACAAAGATTCAATTTCATAAGCACCCATAAAAGCAACAAATTCTTCTATTGTTCCACATCATAGTAATCATATATACCATTAGCATAAGAAGCCAAAGTTTTATCATCATTAAATTTGCATGAAAAGGGAAGGTGTGGATCCTTCATCCTAGAGCAACAAGTATAATCATATCTCAAGTATAGTTCCCGAGCATACCAATGCAACATATGAATTTGATCCCATAATAGTTTCCCTTTTTGAGTCAAGCGATAATCCCTAAAGTATTCATGTTGATCCAACGTGTCCCCATTACAAAATTGAATGGGGTTTTCTTAGGATTATCAAAGTAGTACATAATCTCTTTCACATAATGAGCATCGAGGGTTTTAGGAGGTTCCCCATCTCCATGAGTAGTAGGTACACCTAATTTTTTGGGTATTTCGTGTTCCATATCCATAACTAAGGATAGAGAAAAACTTAGAATAGCAAATAAAAATTACTTAGTGATAAACAAAACAAGCACACACGAGAATATTCACCCCACGCCATTGCTCCCCGGCAACAGTGCCAGAAAAATGTCTTGATAACCCACAAGTGTAGGGGATCAATTGTAGCCTCTTTCGATAAGTAAGAGTGTCGAACCCAATGAGGAGCTAAAGGTAGAACAAATATTCCCTCAAGTTCTATCGACCACCAATACAACTCTACGCACGCTTGACGTTCGCTTTACCTAGGACAAGTATGAAACTAGAAGTGCTTTGTAGGTGTTTTTGGATAGGTTTGCAAGATAATAAAGAGCACGTAAGTAAAAGTTAGGGGCTGTTTAGATATAGAAACAATAAAGTTAGTATTGCGAGTGTGGAAAAGTGGTAGTAGGGTTTGCGAAATTATCCCTAAGCAATTGACTACTTTACTAGACCGATAGCAAGTTTTATGTGGGAGAAGCCATTGCTAGCATGTCATCCCTGACTTGGAATTCTATGCACTTATGATTGAAACTATTAGCAAGCATCCGTAACTACTAACGTTCATTAAGGTAAAACACAACCATAGCATTAAGATATATTGGCCCCCCTTCAATCCCGTATGCATCAATTTCTATGCTAGGTTGAAGCTTCTATCACTCTTGCCCTCCAATACGTAGTCCTATCAACATACAACTAACCCTATGGTGTGATCCACATGCGTGCTCATAGATGGCACCAAAGGACAGCAACATAACCACAAGAAAATTAAATCAATCATAGCAATTCAACAACCACCGATAGGACAACGAAAATCTACTCAGACATCATAGGATGGCAACACATCATTGGATAATAATATGAAGCATAAAGCACCATCTTCAAGTAGAGGGTACAACGGGTTGCGGGAGAGTGGACCGCTGTAGATAGAGGGGGGAAGGTGATGGAGATGACGGTGAAGATGGCAGAGGTGTTGGTATAGATTGCGGTGATGATGATGGCCCCCGGCGGCGTTCCAGCGCCACCGGAAGCGAGGGGGGAGAGCCCCCCCTCCTTCTTATTCTTCCTTGACCTTCTCCCTAGATGGGAGAAGGGTTTCCCCTCTGGTCCATGGCCTCCATGGCATGGGAGGGGCGAGAGCCCCTCCGAGATTGGATCTGTCTCTGTGTCTCTCTCTGTTTCTGCATTCCTGATTCTGCCCTTTCACCGTTTCTTAAATTCCCGGAGATCCGTAACTCCGATTGGGCTGAAATTTTAACACGATCTCTATCCGGATATTAGCTTTCTTGCGGCGAAAGAAGGGCGCCAACCGCCTTACGGGGTGGTCACGAGGGTCAGGGGCGCGCCCCCTGCCTCGTGGGCCCCTCGAGCATCGTCTCACGTTGATTTCACTTCCCAAAATTCACACATATTCCAAAAAAAATCTCCGTCAGTTTTTATCCTGTTTGGACTCCGTTTGACATGGATTTTTTGTGAAACAAAAAACATGCAACAAACAGGAACTGGCACTGGGCACTGGATCAATATGTTAGTCCCAAAAATAGTATAAAAAGTTGCCAAAAGTATATAAAAGTTGTAGAATATTGGCATGGAACAATCAAAAATTATAGATACGAAAGAGACGTATCACCTCTCTCCTAGGTGGTCTCAACCTGCCATGTAGCTCCGCCACAAAGGTCCACTTGGAGGGTCGTCGGGACAAACACCCTTTCGGTCCCAATCCGTGAATCACTCGCGGGTACTCTACGAGCCGACCCGACTTTAGTCAGCACAAGCATCACATGTTATTTATATAACTACATACCCGTGATCACCTCCTGAGTGATCATGGCCCAATAGTATAGCATGGCAGACAGACAAGAATGTAGGGCCACTGATGGAATAACTAGCATCCTATACTAAGCATTTAGGATTGCAGGTAAGGTATCAACATTGTAGCAACAATGACAGGCTATGCAACAGAATAGGATTAACCAAAAAAATAACATGCTACACTACTCTAATGCAAGAAGTAGAGGGAAGGAATAGGCGATATCTGGTGATCAAGGGGGGCTTGCCTGGTTGCTCTGACAAGGAGGAGTCGTCAACAATGTAGTCGTCGGTGCACTAGCAGCGGCGTCAGTCTCGTGGTCTACCGGAGAGAAGAGGGGGGGGGAACAATGAATACAATGCAAACAAATGCATATCGATGCATGACATGACAAGTAACGGTGCCAGGTGTGCCCTAACGCAGCAGGAGGTGATACCGGCGAAGGGGGAAAGAATTGGCAAGTATCCCCGGTGTTTCGCGTTTTCGGACAAATGAAACGGAGGGGTAAAGTTGCGTGTTGACTATGCTAGGGATGTGTGGTAGACGAACGGGCTACGTATCTGGATTTGTCTTGTCGTTCTGAGCAACTTTGATGTGCAAAGTTTTTTCATCCGAGTTACGGATTATTTTATATAAATTTTTAAAGTTTTAAATCATTTTCTAGCATTAACAGATTATTTTAATTTGAAACTGCATTTGTGATGTCATCATGATGTCAGCATGACATCATCAGTCAACTCTGACCGTTGACTGGTCAAGCTGAGGCGTGGGTCCCACTGTCATTGCCTGTTAGTCCTAATTAATAGATTAGATAGTTTAAGTAGTTAATTAAGTTAACTAAACTTGATTACTTTAATTTAACAGGATTAATTAAGTTAATTAATTAATAATTATTTTTAAAAATCCCTTTTTTTAACGTTCTGAGGGGCTGGGCCCACTGTCAGTGGCCCAGAGGGGCGGGGTCCAGCTCTTTGTGGCCTTGGCCATAGCGGGGCGGGCGCTGGGCGGAGCCGGGCGACGGACACCGGCGGTTACGAGTGTAACCCGGTTAGCCCCGGGCGCCGGCCGGGATGGCCAGGGGGTGCCGGGCGCGGCCACGGTAGCGCACCATCATGGAGCTCCGGTGAGCTGAGTCCGAGCGAAGCAGGGGGGCCACGGCGAGCAGATGTAGCGGGGCACGATCGGGCAAGGGGTGCGGCAGCGGGCGCGGGGTGAGCGATGGGTGCGCGGTGGGGGCGCGTGGCCTGTGAGGCCGTAGCAGCGGAGCGGGGGGGGGGGGGGGGGGGGGGGGGGGGGGGGGCAGCGGCAGCACGACAACAGGTGGTCGAGCACGCACGCGAGCGCGCGTGGACACGGACATGCACGAGCAGGAGCAGATAGGCGTCGGGACGGTGCACGTACACGCGTGTGGGCGGTGATGCACGGGGAGGGCGGCTGTGGAGGGGGCGCAGCCGCTCGGCGGGCGGGCGTGCGCGAGGGCCCCTATTGGGGTGCGCGGGGCGGACGGTGCGGCGGCGCGGTGCGAACGAGCAGGGAGCGGGGCGAGGCCTACGCGACGGCAGCTGAGCAGCAGCTAGAGCAGCAGCAGAGCAGTGACAGTGGTCGGCGCTATGAAGCGCGGGCGCGGGCGGCGCGCGCATGGCAGGGCAGCGGAAGCAGAGAGAGGAGGGGAAGAGAGGCCGGGGGCCTCACCACGGGCCGTAGGGACAAGGCAGCGGGGGTCGAGGAGGAGGACGGGGACGACGGCAGGGCAGCTCCGGCGAGGTCCAGGCGGCGGCGTTGGCGACGGAGGGCGGGGCAGGCATGGGTGCTCGATTCCGATCTAGACGGGGGGGAGGAGATGGGATCGTGGAGGGGGTGTGGGGTTGACCGGCTAGGGTTTTAGGGGGTGTGGGGGTGTAGCGACCAGACCTCAAATAGTCTGATCTCTGTGCATCAGTGTCATCCCTTGATCGATAATGCTGACACGCACATTACTTGAGGATTTATAACAGAGTAGCAATCACACACTTATTACATCGAATGTCTCAAAAGAGAACTTGTTACAATAAATATGGCTTAAGGCCATCTAATACGATAACAGCGGAAGGCTTGGAAGATAAAGTGAGTCCATCAACTCCAACGGCATCAGTAAGTGAAAGACCACGACCTAAGGCTCCTTACTCGTCGTCTGAAAAGTCTGCAACATAATACGTTGCAGCCCGAAAACAGGTCAGCACATGGAATATGCTGGCAATGTAACACAAGAGAGTAATGAACAGAATAAAGCTATCACTACATGCATATATGGCTGGTGGAGGTTGTATGGTTAATAGGTTTTGCAAAAAGCCAATTTTCCCCTACTGCAAAGGAATATATTTTATTTAACTACACAGTTGTTGAAACACATTAAGAATGGTAAACCCCATCTCAATCCCAATTCAAAGTAATCATTAACCCAATCAAATTATATTAAAGAGTGATGAGATCCACATGATAATCCAAGAACCAGATATTCAAGATGTCCATAACAGGGGACACGGCTAACCATGATTAGTTTGTACACTCTACAAAGGTTTGTGCACTTTTCCCCACAAGACTCGATCTCCTCCATTGGATTTCTCGCACTACATGATGTTTTAGAAACGGATGACCGAGACACAGTCTTTCAGAAGAGGTCCCCTTAACCAATAGATAGGCCGGTACACCTACAATCCCCTACATCTGCTAGCCCATCATGGAAAGGTTTCCCACAACTTACTCAACTATGCCAGAGCCCATAATGGCATGTGGCTGCACACGGAAGTTTCCAGCATGAATAATCTTATGATCCCTTTGAGCCTGGGTGGCAGTCCATAGGAAAATCACACCGTACCACGGGATTTCCAAAAAAAACAGGTAATCACTAGGTTCCCCGGGTGCCTCAATCCACCCAGATGTGTATTAAAGTTGCCACCTTAAGTTAACCATTAATTAACAACTCACATCTGTCATGGATACACTCAAACCCAAACCACATCTACGAGCATAGCATAGCAATATAAGCAATGTAGAAGTAACTCCCAGGGTTTGATAATAAAACAGGGTAATAGGTACTACCTAATCTGCTTCCCAACCCACAATTTAATCAGATCCTAACCATGCAATTGTTTGAGGGTTGATCTAATGCAATAAAAACTAGGTAGTAAAGAGGTATGATCAAAGTGTTACTTGCCTTGCTGATGATCCGTGAAACCTAGAGACTCATAGTAACACGCTTCGCACTCCGGGTGTTCTATCGCAAACAAACGAACATACAATAAGCAATCAAACAAGAAGCACGGGTAAAACTCAAATAATAAGATCTAACCAGAAAGTTCAACTTAAGAACTCCGGTTTGCAAAAAGAATCAAATCAAACGAAGCAAGGAAACACAAACTGTGAAATAAACAAGCTACGATTACTAATCTAGACTAAAGTCAAATTTTACAGTAGCAAAAACTTGTTTAAGTTGGTTAAACAAAAAGAGGGCTTCGAAACGAAACTCTAGGCACTTGACTCGCCTGATTCCGATAAATGAGCGAGAAGATAAACTAAAACAAAAATCGGATCAGAAATCGCGATTGAAAATAATCACGATAAATCCGAGAAAAAGAAAAACTGACGAACAGGCTAACGAACGAACGTTCACTGTCTGCCGCTAACGGGCGGAAACCGTTCGTTAAAACGAACGTACGGACGAACGTCCGCTAATTAACTAAACCGAAAAAACCGAGCCGGATCTAAAAAATGGATCTAGGGTTTCGAAAAAGAAAAATCGATCGATTTTCTCACAAACACCGAGGCGGCAGCGGTGACTACCTCCGGCGGGTCGCGGCGGGTGGAGGCAACGGCGGGGCGGCGGCCGGCGGCGGGCGGATGCGCTGCACGCGGCGGCGGCGAGGCGAGGCTGGTTTGGGATGCGGTGGGTCGGCCGGCGCGGCTTATAACCCCCCCCCCCCCCCCCCCCCCCCCCCCCGGGGCGGAGTCCCGCTCGGGTACGGCCCGGAGTCGGTTTCCTTTTTTTTAATAATTCTTACATGCAGAAAAAGAAAGAAAGGAAATACTAAACGGACTCTAAAAATCTCGAAATAAATTTTCCCCATCCTCTAAAAATTCGCCGGACAAGGTGAACATTTATTTGGGCCTAAAATGCAATTTTGAAAAAACGCATATTTTTCCTAATTCAAATAAAATAGCAAGAAAACTCCGAATAAAAATCTTATTTGATTTTAATATTAAATCTCCAATATTTCTTTATTTTGAGGAAGTCATTTTATCCTCTCTATTTTATTTTTATAAAAGAAATATCCAAAGAGAAAATAATTAAAATCAAACGATCCTCTTTTCAAAATTTGAGAAAAACTCAAATATGAAAATAACGAAATTCCCAACTCTCTCCGTGGGTCCTTGAGTTGCGTAGAATTTCTAGGATCAAGCCAAAATGCAATAAAATATGATATGCAATGATGATCTAATGTATAACATTCCAAATTGAAAATTTGGGATGTTACAAACCTACCCCCCTTAAGATGAATCTCGCCCTCGAGATTCGGGTTGGCTAGAAAATAGGTGAGGGTGATCTTTCCGTAGGTCTTCCTCTCGTTCCTAGGTGGCTTCATCTTCAATATGGTGGCTCCACTGAACTTTACAGAACTTGATAACTTTGCTGCGTGTAACTCGACTGGAAAAATCAAGAATCTTGACCGGTTTCTCCTCATAGGTCAAATTGCTATCTAACTGTATTGCTTCCAGTGGCACTGTATCTCTCAGAGGGATATCAGCCATCTCTGCGTGGCACTTATTCAACTGAGAAACATGGAACACATCGTGAACTCCTGACAATCCTTCGGGCAATTCCAACTTGTAAGTAAGCAACTTCTCCCATACGTTCCAAAACTTTGTATGGTCCCACAAAACGTGGTGCTAACTTTCCCTTAACTCCAAAACGCTTCACTCCTCAAAGTGGGGATACACGAAGATACACTCTGTTTCCGACTTTGTAAACTGTCTCCTTGCATTTAGAATCCGATAGCTCTTCTGCATGGACTAGGCTACCTTGAGTCTATCGCGAATCAGCTTAACCTTCACTTCAGACTCTTTAATCAAATCTGGTCCAAACAATTTTCGGTCTCCAAGTTCATCCCACAACAATGGTGTTCTACACCTCCTTCCGTACAATGCTTCGAAAGGGGCCATCTTCAAACTGGCTTGATAGCCATTGTTGTAAGAGAACTCTGCGTAAGGCAAATTATCGTCCCAACTAGATCCATAATCTAGCGCACAAGCTCTCAACATGTCCTCCGATATTTGATTGACTCTCTCAGTCTGTCCATCCATCTGCGGGTGAAAAGTTGTACTGAACTCTAGCCTAGTTCCCAAAGTTTCATGCAACTAATTCCAAAACTTTGAAGTAAACTGGGCTCCTCTATCCGATACAATGGTCCTCGGAACTCCATGCAAACATACGATCCTGGTCATGTATATCTTTGCCAACCTAGCACTAGTGTAAGTGGTCTTCACTGGGATGAAGTGAGCTACTTTTGTCAAACAATAGACTACAACCCATATCGAGTCATAGCCTGAACGAGTCCTGGGCAATCCCGTGATAAAGTGCATGCCTAGCTTATCCCACTTCCATTCGGGTATCGGCAATGGTTGCAGCAATCCTGCTGGCTTTTGATGCTTTGCCTTCACTCTCTAACATATATCACAAACCGCTACATACTCTGCAATATCCATCTTCATTCCGGTACACCAGAAACTATCCTTCAAATCCAGATACATCTTGGTATTCCCTGGGTGAATCGAATATGGTGAATCATGGGCCTCATGCAAAATCAGCTTCCTGATCTCCTGATCATTTGGCACATATACGCGGTCCTCGAACCATAAGGTATCGTGCTCATCCTCACGAAATCCTTTAGCCTTTCCTTTTCTTATCCTTTCCTTAATCTTGGCTATTTACTTGTCCGTCTTCTGAGCTTCTCTGATCCTATCCATCAAAGTAGATTGAATTTCGAAAGCTGCTACATAGCCTCTCGGAACTATCTCCAAACATAGCTCACGAAGGTCTTCTGCTAACTCCTTAGGTAACTCTCCGGTCATGAGTGTATTGACATGACTCTTGCGGCTCAACGCATCGGCTACTACGTTAGCCTTTCCGAGATGATAATGCAACTTCATATCATAATCCTTAATGAGTTCCAACCATCTCCTCTGCCCGAGATTTAACTCCTTCTGTGTGAAGATATACTTCAAACTCTTGTGATCCGTGTTCTTTATGCTCCTCTTCATTTTTCGAGTAGACCAGAATATCATCAATGAAAACCACGACGAACTTATCCAAAAACTCCAGAAACACCTTGTTCATCATGTTCATAAAATAGGCAGGTGCGTTAGTCAGGCCAAATGACATAACGGTATACTCCTATAGCCCGTACCTTGTGGTAAAAGCTGTCTTAGGTATATCCTGCTCTCGAATCTTCAGTTGGTGGTACCCTGATCGCAGATCGGTCTTGGAAAACACCTTAGATCCTTCCAGCTGATCAAACAAATCATTGATCATTGGCAGTGGGTACTTGTTCTTGATCGTCACCTCATTCAATCCTCGATAATCAACAACCATCCTTAACGATCCATCCTTCTTCTCCACTAGAAGTACTGGTGATCCCTAAGGTGACGAGCTTGGGCAAATATATCCCCTATCCAGTAACTCCTTAATCTGCTTCTTAATTTCCTCTAAATCCTGTGCGGGCATCCTGTATGGTCTCTTAGATATTGGCCCCGTGCCTGGCAAAAGCTCAATCAAAAACTCGATGTCTCTATCCGGTGGCTTGCCTGGCAACTCTTCTCGAAATACATCTGGGAAATCCTTCACCACTGGTACTTCCTCCTGTACAACTCCTAATAAGGAATTTACCTAAGTCCTATTCGGCACATGCCGGGATACATACTTGATCCTTCTTCCTTCTGGGGTGGTGAGGAAAATCGACTTACTGGCGCAATCGATGTTTCCTCCATACATCAATAGCCAATCCATACCCAGAATGACATCCAAACTTTGCGACTCCAAAATTATCAGATCTAAGGGGAAAACATGACTACCTATGGTTAATGGCAACTGGAAACATCCACTGCTTGCCATATACTCGGCTCCGGGTGAGGTTACTAGCATGGGTGTCTTAAGAACTCTAGTGGGCAACTTATACTTATCCACAAATCCCCTTGATATGTATGAATGCGATGCACCAGTATCGAAAAGTACGACTGCAGTAAATGACTTAACCAAAAACTTACCTATTACTGCATTTCGTTGGGCTTCAGTATCCTCCACGTTAACATGGTTCACTTGTGCCCTATTGAACGGGTTGGGCTTCTTCCCAAAACTTCCGTTGCCGTTTCCATTCTTAGCTTCAGGACATTCATTGGCGTAATGTCCAGTCTTCAAGCACTTGTAGCAAGTAACGTGGCTTAGGTCTTTCTTGGAGGGCGTTGCTGGGTTGGAACAGTTATGTCTGTTGCTTCCTCCATTATCATTCACGTTCTTGGAGCCACTATGGTTGTGCGAACTCCCTCCAGGGTGATTGTGACCTCCATGGTTATGCCGAAGGGGTCCTCCTGAGTTCGGGGTGAAACGGGGTCTCTGTTGAGCTCCAGAATTATACTTCCCTTGTCCATACTTCCTCTTGCGGTTGTCAATCTGCTGCTTCTTCCCTTCAATCATGAGAGCTCTATCTACCAACTCCTGGTAGTTATTGAAATTTGCCACCATCAACTGCATGCTCAGCTCATCATTTAGTCCTTCCAAAAACTTCTCCTGCTTGGCTGCGTCTGTAGCGACGTCATCTGGGGCATCACATGCTAGCTTACTAAAGTCATCCACATACTGGCCAACGGTACGTCCTCCTTGGCGTATGTTGCAAAACTCGCGCTTCTTCATGGCCATGGCTCCTGTTGATACATGGGCTATGCGAAAAGCCTGCTGAAACTGGTCCCATATAACAGTGGCTATGGGATTGGTGACAATGTAATTCTCCCACCATGAGGCTGCTGGTCCATCCAATTGGTGCGGGCAAAACGCACTTTCTCAGCATCTGTGCATCTTTCAGTGGTTAACTCCCTTCCAATCCTGCGGAGCCAATCATCTGCAACTATCGGCTCGGGGCTACTGGAAAACACCGGCGGCTACAACCTCAGAAAACGAGCTAGGTTGTCAACTGGGGGTGTGATACGTCTCCATCGTATCTACTTTTCCAAACACTTTTGCCCTTGTTTTGGACTCTAACTTGAGTAATTCCGTCGTAGGCTTGCTGGACGGTGATGGGTTGGATGAGATCTATCATGTAATCGAGTTAGTTTTGTTAGGGTTTGATCCCTAGTATCCACTATGTTCTGAGATTGATGTTGCTATGACTTTGCTATGCTTAATGCTTGTCATTAGGGCCCGAGTGCCATGCTTTCAGATCTGAACCTATTATGTTTTCATCAATATATGAGAGTTCTTGATCCTATCTTGCAAGTCTATAGTCACCTATTATGTGTTATGATCCGTTAACCCCGAAGTGACAATAATCGGGATACTTACTGTTGATGACCGTAGTTTGAGGAGTTCATGTATTCACTATGTGCTAATGCTTTGTTCCGGTACCCTATTAAAAGGAGGCCTTAATATACCTTAGTTTCCATTAGGACTCCACTGCCACGGGAGGGTAGGACAAAAGATGTCATGCAAGTTTTTTTCCATAAGCACGTATGACTATATTCGGAATACATGCCTACATTACATTGATGAATTGGAGCTAGTTCTGTGTCACCCTATGTTATGACTGTTACATGATGAACCGCATCCGGCATAATTCTCCATCACCGATCCATTGCCTATGAGCTTTCCATATATTGTTCTTTGCTTATTTACTTTTCTGTTGCTATTGCTATCATCACTACAAAATACCAAAAACATTACTTTTACTATCATTACCTTCTGCTACCATTACCACTACTATCATATTACTTTGCGACTAAATACTTTGCTGAAGATATTAACTTTCCAGGTGTGGTTGAATTGACAACTCAGCTGCTAATACTTGAGAATATTCTTTGGCTCCCCTTGTGTCAAATCAATAAATTTGGGTTGAATACTCTACCCTCGAAAACTGTTGTGATCCCCTATACTTGTGGGTTATCAAGACTATTTTCTGGTGCCGTTGCCGGGGAGCATAGCTCTATTCTTTGAGTCACTTTGGATTTATATCTGCCTATCATTATGAAGAACTTGAGAGATCCAAAAACCAAGATTTATCCCTCAACTACGAGGGGAGGTAAGGAACAGCCATCTAGCTCCGCACTTGATTCACCTTCTATTTTGAGTAAGCTTGCGACACCTAAACCTGCTTCTGCTATTTGTTCTGATATGTCACATGTTATTGATGATGCCACTTCTGCTATGCATGATACTTATGATGAAACTACTTCTATACTTGATACTACTGTGCCACTTGGTGAATTTCTTGATGAACAACTTGCTAGGGTTAGAGAGAATGAAAATATTGAATCTGATAATATTGATGAAAGTGATGATGAAGACTTGCCCGTTATTCCTAAGGGTTATGTTTTTGATAAAGAATCTATTTTAGCTTGAAAATATAGTTATGAACTTAAGAGGTTATTAGGTAAATGGAATAAGGAATCTCTAAATGCTAGGATGAAACCTGACCCTGCTTTTGCTACTTCACCTATCTTTGTTACCGATAATGATTATGAATTCTCTGTTGATCCTGATATAATTACTTTGGTTGAATCTGATCCTTTTCATGGCTATGAATTTGAAACTGTTGTGGCACATCTTACTAAATTAAATGATATAGCCACCCTATTCACTAATGATGAGAGAACTCGTTACTTTTATATCGTTAAAATATTTCTGTTCTCATTAAAGGGTGATGCTAAGATATGGTTTAATTCTCTTGATCCTGGTTGTGTGCGTAGTCCCCAGGATAGGATTTATTACTTCTCTGCTAAATATTTCCCTGCTCATAAGAAACAAGCTGCTTTGAGGGATATATATAATTTTGTGCAAATTGAAGAAGAGAGTCTCCCACAAGCTTGGTGGAGGCTTCTCCAATTACTTAATGCTTTGCCTGTTCATCCTCTTAAGAAAAATGAAATACTTGATATCTTCTATAATGGACTAACCGATGCTTCCAGAGATTACCTAGATAGTTGTGCTCGTTCTGTTTTCAGGAAAAGAACACCGAATGAAGCTGAAATTCTATTGAATAATATGTTGACAAATGAAAATAATTGGACAATTCCTGAGCCAATTCCTGAGCCAATTCCTAAACCAACTCCCAAGAAGAGAGGTGTTCTATTTCTCAGTCCTGAAGATATGCAAGAGGCGAAGAAATCTATGAAAGAAAAAGGTATTAAAGCTGAAGATGTTAAGAATTTACCTCCTATTGAAGAAATACATGGACTTAATTTACCGCTTGTTGAAGAAACATATGATCTTAATCCATTACCTATTGAAGAAACTCGTGGCCTTGATAACCCGACATAGGTAGTAAAGGTAAATTCTCTCTATAGATATGATAAAGCTAAAATCCCATTTACTAAGTTTGCTAGTCCGTGCTTAGATGAGTTTGATAAATTTATGGTGAAGCAAGAAGATTTTAATGCTTACTTTGGTATACAGTTGAAATACAATTCAAATATGCTTGAACACTTGGGTGATTATATGGCTAATGTCAAAGGTGAACTTAAACTTATTAGTAAACATGCTTCTATGGTTACCACTCAAGTAGAACAAGTACTTAAAGCTCAAAATGATTTGCTCAATGAATTGAATAGTAAGAACAATGATAACGCTGTTAGAGTTATGACTAGAGGTGGTAGAATGACTTAGGAACCTTTGTATCCTGAAGGCCACCCTAAGAGAATTGAGCAAGATTCTCAGAGAAATAATACAGATGCACCTAGTCCTTCTAAAAGGAAGAAAAAGAAAAACGATAGGACTTTGCATGCTTCTAGTGAACCTATTACTGAAACACCTTAGAATCCAAATGATATTTCTATCTCTGATGCTGAAACACAATCTGGTAATGAACCTAAAACTAGTGATAAAGTTAATAATAATGTTCATGATGATGCTCAACCTAGTAATGATAATGATGTAGAAATTGAACCTGTTGTTGATCTTGATAACCCACAATCAAAGAATCAAGGTTATGATAAGAAAGACTTTGTTGCTAGGAAACACGGTATGGAAAGAGAGCCTTGGGTTCAGAAACCCATTCCTTTTCCTCCCAAACCATCCAAGAAAAAGGATGATGAGGATTTTGAGTGTTTTGCTGAAATGATTAGACCTATCTTTTTGCGTATGTGATTAACTGATATGCTTAAAATGAATCCTTATGCTAAGTATATGAAAGATATTGTTACAAATAAAATAAAGATACCGGAAGCTGAAATTTCCACCATGCTTTCTAATTATACTTTTAAGGGTGGAATACCAAAGAAACTTGGAGATCCAGGAGTGCCCACTATACCATGCTCCATTAAAAGAAACTATGTTAAAACTGCTTTATGTGATCTTGGAGCCGGTGTTAGTGTTATGCCTCTCTCTTTATATCGTAGACTTGATTTGAATAAGTTGAAACCTACTGAAATATCTTTGCAAATGGCTGATAAATCAACTGCTATACCTGTCGGTATTTGCGAGGATGTGCCTGTTGTGGTTGCAAACGTTACTATTTTAACGGACTTTGTTATTCTTGATATTCCTGAGGACGATAGTATGTCTATTATTCTTGGAAGACCCTTTTTGAATACTGCAGGGGCTGTTATTGATTGCACCAAAGGCAGTGTCACATTTCATGTTAATGGTAATGAGCATACGGTACACTTTCCGAGGAAACAACCTCAAGTTCATAGTATCAACTCTATTGGAAAAAATCCATCGATTATATTTGGAGGTTTTGAATTTCCTCTTCCTACTGTCAAGAAGAAATATGATATTCTTATTATTGGGGATGTGCATATCCCCGTTGAGGTAACATAGTGTTATTCGAAATTTCTCCGGTTCCGTGTTATTCGGAATGAGTTCGTTAACAAGACTTGATCAACCTTGTTAGTGGATTCCTATTGATGAGCATGAGATGGATGAAACTAGAAGGCACAACCTTCTGTACCCTCCTCCTACTTTCTGTTATTTATATTAAATAAAATAAAATAAAAATAGTATTTTTTCTATCTGTTATCTGATTTATCCGTGCATTATAAAAATACCCCGAAAATAAAAGTTCTCCAGATGCCCTGAAATTTAAATATGATTTTTTCGGAATATTTGAGAATATTTGGCACTGAGAACACACCAGGAGGAGCTGGCACCTGGCCACGAGGGTCAGGGGCGCGCCCTACCCCTGGGCGCGCCACCTGCCTCGTGGGCCCATGGTGGCCCTCCTCCACTTATCCTTTCACCCACACACTCCTTCTTCCTCCCACATACACGAATATCCAGCTCAAGCTCGAGTTCTAGCTCATTTTGCTGCAATTTTCGATCTCCTTGCTCAAAGCACCTCTCACAAAACTGCTTGGGGAGATTGTTCCTTGGTATGTGACTCCTCCATTGGTCCAATTAGTTTTTGTTCTAGTGCTTTATTCATTGAAAATTTGTGCTGCCTAGGTGACCATGTTCTTGAGCTTGCATGTCAAATTTATATGGTTCCAAGTAGTTTTGATGCATGATATAGGCTCTAGGCACTTGTATGAGTAGTTTCTACCAATATTATTGAGTTTGGCTTACTTTTATTTTGAAGTTACTAAAAAAATTCAGAAATTTTTCAGAGGAAGAAATATGCTTAGGAAAATGTACCAAGGTGGTTCTTCAAGGAAGCAAGGACCAAGGCTTGCAATGCGTGATGCTGATGAAGAGCAACCAAGAGACGCTCCAGTGCGTCCTTGTGAATGGCCTTTGGAAAACTTTATGGATCGAGCGGGAATTAAGGAAGAATTTATCGCATATTTGCGTAACGCTGATCTTGTGAGCTTCGAGGAAGAAAAGTGCCGCCAGTACCACTATCTCACTAGTACCTTTGTGAGGAGGCAAAAGGAAGATATGTTATTACTAGAGAGGAGGCAGATGAGTATGAGAGGAGGACGGAGGCTGCTTGTCGCCACGCTGCAGCTCGGAGGCGATAGCCGCTGCATCTCAGCATGACCCCAACTATTATTATGGATATCCGCCAGGCCAGCCGTGGCCAAAGACCAACTTAGGCCAAAAGTATAAGCTTGGGGGACTATGTATTTCTCACCGACATTACATTTATGTTCACACACTCATTGCTAGATGTCGATGCTCATACTTTTTCATTGTATCATCCATGCTAGTTTATTTTCCTTTTTATGCTTTCTTCTTGTGTGTTTAATAAACCTTAAGAAAAACAAAAAAATAGTTGTAGCTTTTAGCTAGTTTCAATTTCCATGCTTGTAGTAGTAATTAAAAAGAAAACCCAAAAAGATTTCTTGTTCTTCTTTTGCTTGTTGGGAGCTTTCCCATGTAAATAGTTTTATTTCCTTTCTTTTCTTGGGGGTCGATAGGAGAAGACCATGATTAAATTGTTGAAGTGGCTCTCATATGCATTATTGTTGATCTGACAAATGAGCCCATATTGCCTTGTCTTCTCTTGTTTATTGAATGCTTGCAGATTCCAGCTTAGTCCAATGCACGTGCACTATTATTATTATCCACATCGTTCGGTCGTGCAAGTGAAAGGCAATTATGACGATATATGATGGACTGACTGAGATGAGAAAAGCTGGTATGAACTCGAGCTCTTTTGTTATATGATTAGTTCATCGTTCCTGATTCAGCCTATTATGAATAAACATGTTTGCAATGACAACTAGAGATCATAGTTTCTTGTGCCATGCTTGATTATCTAGGAGCTTATAATGGTTTACCTTGCGTGCCGACATGCTATTAAAATGGTTGTGATGTGGTATGATAGGGTGGTATCCTCCTCTGAATGATTTAAGTGACTTGACTTCGCAGATGTTCACGCATGTAGTTGAAACAATATCAACATAACCTTCACGATATTTATGTCCATGGTGGATTATATCCTACTCATGCTTGCATTCTGTGTTGATTAATTTTAATGCATGTTCATGACTGTTGTCGCTCTCTAGCTGGTCACTTCCCAGTATTTTTGCTAGCCTTCACCTGTACTAAGCAGGAATAGTGCTTGTGCATCCAATCCCATAAACCCCAAAGTTATTCCACATGAGTCCACTATACCTTCTTATATGCGGTATCTACCTACCGTTCCAAGTAAATTTGTATGTGCCAAACTCTAAACCTTCAAATAAATATCCTGTTTTGTATGCTTGAATAGCTCATGTATCAACTAGGGCTATCTGTATCTTCCATGTTAGGCGGGTTATTCTCAAGAGGAGTGGACTCCGCTCCTCACTCACGAGAAAGTGGCTGGTCACCGGGATGCCTAGTCCCATGCTTTATGAAAATCAAATCAAAATAATTGCAAACAAAACTCCCCCTAGGACTCTTGTTAGTTGGAGGCACTCGTTGTTTCGAGCAAGCCATGGATTGATGCTTGTTGGTGGAGGGGGAGTATAAACTTTACCATTCTGTTTGGGAACCGTCTATAATGTGTGTAGCATGGAAGATATCGCCATCTCTTGGTTGTTATGTTGACAATGAAAGTATACCGCTCAAAATATTATTCATCTCTATTTCAAAACCGGGCTCTGGCACCTCTACAAATCCCTGCTTCCCTCCGCGAAGGGCCTATCTATTTACTTTCATGTTGAGTCATCAGCTTCTTATTAAAAAGCACCAGTTGGAGAGCACCGCTGTCATTTGCATTCATTACTGTTAGTTTACATTGAGTATGACTTGACTGAATCTCTTTTACCATGAATTACAATGTTTAGTCAATACTTGATCTTTAAAGGTGCTCTGCATTTATGTTTTGCGGTCTCAGAAAGGGCTAGCGAGATACCATCTTGTTATATCATATTATGATTGTTTTGAGAAAGTGTTGTCATCCAAGATTTATTATTATTGCTTGCTAGTTGATTATGCCATTGATATGAGTAAACTTGAGACCTAAGCGTTATTGTGAATGTGGTTAGTCATAATCTTTGCTGAAAACTTGAATGCTGGCTTTACATATTTACAACAACAAGAGCAAACCGAGTTTGTAAAAGTTTTTCTTTATCACTTTCAGTTTATCAACTGAATTGCTTGAGGACAAGCAAATGTTTAAGCTTGGGGGAGTTGATACGTCTCCGTCGTATCTACTTTTCCAAACACTTTTGCCCTTGTTTTGGACTCTAACTTGCATGATTTGAATGGAACTAACCCGGACTGACGCTGTTTTCAGCAGAATTGCCATGGTGTTATCTATGTGCAGAAACAAAAGTTCTCGGAATGACCTGAAACTTCACGGAACATCTTTTTGGAAATAATAAAAAATCCTTGCAAAAGATGAAGACCAGGGGGCCCACCACCTGTCCACGAGGGTGGGGGCGCGCCTGCCCCCCTAGGACGCCCCCCTACCTCATGGGCCCCCTGGAGCTCCTCCGACCTCAACTCCAACTCTATATATTTGGTTTCAGGGAGAAAAAAATCAGAGAGAAGAATTCATCGCGTTTTACGATATGGAGCCGCCGCCAAGCCCTAAAACCTCTCGGGAGGGCTGATCTGGAGTCCGTTCGGGGCTCCAGAGAGGGGAATCCGTCGCCATCGTCATCATCAACCATCCTCCATCACCAATTTCATGATGCTCACCGTCGTGCGTGAGTAATTCCATCGTAGGCTTGCTGGACGGTGATGGGTTGGATGAGATCTATCATGTAATCGAGTTAGTTTTGTTAGGGTTTGATCCCTAGTATCCACTATGTTCTGAGATTGATGTTGCTATGACTTTGCTATGCTTAATGCTTGTCACTAGGGCCCGAGTGCCATGATTTCAGATCTGAACCTATTATGTTTTCATCAATATATGAGAGTTCTTGATCCTATCTTGCAAGTCTATAGTCACCTATTATGTGTTATGATCCGTTAACCCTGAAGTGACAATAATCGGGATACTTACCGGTGATGACCGTAATTTGAGGAGTTCATGTATTCACTATGTGCTAATGCTTTGTTCCGGTACCCTATTAAAAGGAGGCCTTAATATCCCTTAGTTTCCATTAGGACCCTGCTGCCACGGGAGGGTAGGACAAAAGATGTCATGCAAGTTCTTTTCCATAAGCACGTATGACTATATTCGGAATACATGTCTACATTACATTGATGAATTGGAGCTAGTTCTGTGTCACCCTATGTTATGACTGTTACATGATGAACCGCATCCGGCATAATTCTCCATCACCGATCCATTGCCTACGAGCTTTCCATATATTGTTCTTCGCTTATTTACTTTTCTGTTGCTATTTCTATCATCACTACAAAATACCAAAAACAATACTTTTACTATCATTACCTTTTGCTACCGTTACCACTACTATCATATTACTTTGCTACTAAATACTTTGCTGCAGATATTAAGTTTCCAGGTGTGGTTGAATTGACAACTCAGCTGCTAATACTTGAGAATATTCTTTGGCTCCCTTTGTGTCGAATCAATAAATTTGGGTTGAATACTCTACCCTCGAAAACTGTTGCAATCCCCTATACTTTGGGTTATCAGGGTGGTGGTGGGTTGTTGTTGTTGTTGTTGTTGTTGTTGCTGTTGTTGTTGTTGTTGTTGTTGTTGTTGTTGTTGTTGTTTTTGTTGTTGTTGTTGTTGTTGTTGTTGTTGCCTTGGTTCTGAACCAACAACCGCATCAAGGTATTCTGCTGCTGGATCAACTGAGTGAGCTCCGGTGGAAAGGTAAATCTGGGGTCACGTCTCGGAGGTATCTGAGGGTTTATAGGGAAGAGAATAGAATAGAATGAGGTCTAGTGAGAAAACACTAACTATATGCACATGAGACAAACACAAACATATTACTCAATCAATCAAGCAAGGGCATACAATTGGTCTAGAACTATCGTTACATAAGTGCTCGGACTATACTATTTACATGGTGGAATACTACTACTGATGTGGTGGTCGACTAGAAAAATTGATCGGTCGAAGACTCCATGATATCTGCTCGAGCTTCATTTACATAGTCATCATCGCTATCGTCGGGGTCCGAGTCGGTGTCGTCGATGATGATGTAGTCTTCAGAACGAATCTCCTTGGGTTCGTCGTCTTTTCCTCCTGGTGCGGGGTCTCCCATGAATACTCCCAGCTTCCTTTCTAGATCGTCATTCTTCTCCACTAGTACGACGATTTCCTCCTAATAATCTTCGCGAGTAGCCTTGAGTTCTTCCTCCAGCTCTATGATCCTTGTCATTGCCTTCTTCATATCTATCATGCCTGCGCACATCTGGTTCTCCTGGCGACGGATGTGTTGGTTTAACTCCTGGATAAAAGCTGCAATGGATCTATCTTTCCTGGTGCTGATCATCTCCCATTGCTCATCTCGGCGCCCACAAATCTGGTAGATAGTATCCTTAAGCTCCTTGTGGTAAACCTCTCCAATGCGTCCCATGGTGATGTGGGCTGCCATACTCTTTCCTAGACTCCAGGTTGGTGCATCAAAGGAAAACTCTATGGGTTCAGTGACTGGCGTGAATGTCCTTCCTGGTACTTGAACTTGAATCATCCAGCGCTCCTCTTCTGGTAAAGTGGCGTTGTAAGTCCCGGTGAAGCTTGGTATTCCTATTTTCAGGTACTTAGTGACTTCCTTCAAATGTCGTCCAAAAGGTGCTTCTTCATCCGGTTGTGCAAACTTGTTCCTTGCGTCCGCCATCCTAAAGAGTAGAAAATGGAGAAGAGTCGGAAATGAGAAGAGAGTAGTGATCTAGGGCTTTAGCTTAGTGGTCGTGTCCTACAGTCAACCTGGCTCTGATACCATCTTGTAGCGACCAGAGCACAAACAGTCTGATCTCTGTGCATCAGTGTCATCACTGGATTGGTAATGCTCACGCACAGTACTTGAGGATTTATAACAGAGTAGCAATCACACACTTATTACATTTAATGTCTCAAAAGAGAACTTATTACAATAAATATGGCTTAAGGCCATCTAATACGATAACAGCGGAAGGCTTGGAAGATAAAGTGAGTCCATCAACTCCAACGGCATCACTGAGTGAAAGACCACGACCTAAGGCTCCTTACTCATCATCTGAAAAGTCTGCAATATAATACGTTGCAGCCCGAAAACGGGTCAGCACATGGAATATGCTGGCAATGTAACACGAGAGAGTAATGAACAGAATAAAGCTATCACTACATGCATATATGGCTGGTGGAGGCTGTATGGTTAATAGGTTTTGTGAAAAGCCAATTATTCCCTACTGCAAAGGAATATATTTTATTTAATTACACAGTTGTTGAAAAACATTGAGAATGGTAAACCCCATCTCAATCCCAATTAAAAGTAATCATTAACCCAATCAAATTATATTAAAGAGTGATGAGATCCACATGATAATCCAAGAACCAGATACTCAAGATGTCCATAACCGGGGACACGGCTAACCATGATTAGTTTGTACACTCTGCAGAGGTTTGTGCACTTTTCCCCACAAGACTCGATCTCCTCCGTTGGATTTCTCGCACTACATGATGTTTGATAAATGGATGACCGAGACACAGTCTTTCCGAACAGGTCCCCTTAACCGATAGATAGGCCGGTACACCTACAATCCCCTACATCTACTAGCCCATCATGGAAAGGTTTCCCACAACTTACTCAACTATGCCAGAGCCCATAATGGCATGTGGCTGCACACGGAAGTTTCCAGGATGAATAATCTTATGATCCCTTTGAGCCTAGGTGGCAATCCATAGGAAAATCACACGGTACCCCGGGATTTCCAAAAAAAATAGGCAATCACTGCGTTCCCCAGGTGCCTCAATCCACCCAGATGTGTATTAAAGTTGCCACCTTAAGTTAACCATTAATTAACAACTCACATCTGTCATGGATACACTCAAAGCCAAACCACGTCTACGAGCATAGCATAGCAATATAAGCAACATAGAATTAACTCGCAGGGTTTGATAATAAAACAGGGTAATAGGTACTACCTCATCTGCTTCCCAACCCACAATTTAATCAGATCCTAACCATGCAATTGTTTGAGGGTTGATCTAATGCAATAAAAATTGGGTAGTAAAGATGTATGATCAAAGTGTTACTTGCCTTGCTGATGATCCGTGAAACCTAGAGACTCGTCGTAACACGCTTCGCACTCCGGGTATTCTATCACAAACAAACGAACATACAATAAGCAATTAAACAAGAAACACGGGTAAAACTCAAATAATAAGATCTAACCAGAAAGTTCAACTTAAGAACTCCGGTTTGCAAAAAGAATCAAATCAAACGAAGCAACGAAACTCAAACTGCGAAAGAAACAAGCTCTGATTACTAATCTGGACTAAAGTCAAATTTACAGTAGCAAAAACTTGTTTAAGTTGGTTGAACAGAAAGAGGGCTTCGAAACGAAACTCTAGGCGCTTGAATCGCCTGATTCCGATAAATGTGCGAAAAGATAAACTAAAACGAAAATCAGATCAGAAATCGCGATTGAAAATAATCACGATAAATCCGAGAAAAAGAAAAACTGAGGAACAGGCTAACGAACAAACGTTCGCTGTCTGCGGCTAACGGGCGGAAACCGTTCGTTAAAACAAAAGTACGTACGAACGTCCGCTAATTAACTAAATCAAAAAAAGCCGAACCGGATCTAAAAAAACGGATCTAGGGTTTCAGAAAAGAAAAACTGATCGGTTTTCTTGTGAAAACCGAGGCGGCGGCGGCGGTGGGGTGGCGTCCGGCGACGGCGGCAATGGCGGGGCAGCGTCAGGCGGCGGGCGGCGGCAACGGCGGGCAGCGGCGCTGCGTGCGGCGGCGGCGACGCGAGGCTGGTTTGGGCTGCGGTGGGCTCGGCCGGCGCGGCTTATAAAGCCCCCCCGGGCGGAGTCTCGCTCGGGTACGGCCAGAGTTGGTTTCCTTTTTTTAAAATAATTTCGACATGCAGAAAAAGAAAGAAAAGAAATACTAAACGGACTACAAAAATCCCAAAACAAATTTTCCTCGTTCTCTAAAAATACGGCGGACAAGGTGAACATTTATTTGGGCCTAAAATGCAATTTTGAAAAACACATATTTTTCCTAATTCAAATAAAATAGCAAGAAAACTCCAAATAAAAATCTTATTTGATTTTAATATTAAATCTCCAATATTTCTTTATTTTGAGGAAGTCATTTTATCCTCTCTCTTTTATTTTTATAATAGAAATATTCGAAGAGAAAATAATTATAATCAAACGATCCTCTTTTCAAAATTTGAGAAAAACTCAAATATGAAAATAACGAAATTCCCAACTCTCTCCGTGGGTCCTTGAGTTGCGTATAATTTCTAGGATCAAGCCAAAATGCAATAAAATATGATATGCAATGATGATCTAATGTATAACATTCCAAATTGAAAATGTGGGATGTTACAGGGGGTTATGGGAGGCGAGGTGGGCCGGCCTGGTGGGAGGCTAGCTGGGCCGGTAGGCCCAGTGAGGGGGGGGGGGCTACTTCTCCTTTTTAGCTTTAGTTTTTATTTCCTTTCCTTTTATTTATTATTTTCTGTTCTATTTTAGTTACACCTATTTTAGTTTTTATAAAATACAAACAAACTCTTAAATTATTGTTATAATATAGCCCACTACCTCAAAAAGTTTGGTGCGATAATAAAATACTCAGTACATTTTTATTATTGAAAAATTATTTAATTATTTGTTTTGGCCAGAGCTTTATTTATTTTAGTGCATTAAAACATTTTATGAAAATTTGGATTCTCCACCATAATTACCTATGCATTATTTGTCATAGTCCGAACATTTCAGTTTTAATATTTGAAAACTTTTGTGGTTTGCCTTTAACCCAAATTTGAATTTGAATCGTTTTGAACTAACACAAGATTAATAACAGTAACTGTGATGACATGGCATCAGTAACAGGGAATCATTGTAGCTTAAATATCTGGGTGTCACAATTCTCCTCCACTACAAGAAATATCGTCGAAGGGATTTGGTTACGAAATTCTAACGAGCATTCACGATCTTGGTTGCTCTTCTTGAAGCGGTCGATCCATTATGTTGATGTCTACATTTCTCTGCTTCAGGTCATCATGATGAAGTCGGCATCCTTTCTTCGGGAACTCCATCGTACTTACGAAGGAATAAAAATAGGGGTATTCCGGGAGAACGGACCTCTGCAAGGTTGATTATCTGGTCGATAACATCGGGGAAGGTGGCGGAAACTAGCTCTCAAATTGAAACTTAAGAAAATATCGAGAGCAAAGTAAGGAGGTATCATGGGAAGTTTCGAGCAGGTAGCCAATCGCTCGATGTCTGAAACATGGCGTGAAAGGGGTTCAAAGCAACGGGGATAAGTATTGTGTTTGATACCAGAACTGATGATCCCTCGGAAGGTGGCTCATGAATTACATACGAGGCCACGCGTGAGGGATAACCTTGGGAACAGGGGGTATAGGAGAGTCAGATTTGGATCCTGGGACCTGTGGGTTATGGGCCCACCATGTGGGTTAAAAGTAGGAAGGGCGGTGACGTCTTGCACGATCATGTAAGCAAGGCATGTCAGGGGATAGCCCCTTAGTTATGTCGGCAACAACATCGGTACCAAGGCCGAGGGACGAAGAGAACCATTTTCCTGCTCGTAGAACGAGGCGGACAAATAGGCAAAGTTCTCATCCATCGATGGCTACCGGAATGTCATCAACAATAGTAACAGGGTCTTGCTGACAGACTAGTACACCGAGGTGTTTAAAAAAGTAGGAGAATATTACTGCTTAGATCATATAGATCACAAGAAAGGTTAAACCAAACAATGGAAAGGAAAATATGGTTATCAGATTAAACAGAACATTGGAAAGGAAAATGTGTTTAAACACATATTTCAGGGGTATATCCTTCCGAAGGACAAACTGAGCATGGTATCTGTGACAGGATATAATGTAGAAAACCCTTTAGTTAAGGGGAGAGAAATTTCATGACATTACCCATACAATGGTGTTTGGATAATTGATAATGAGAATTTAGCATTGTGCTTCAAATGCTCTTATTGATGATTGGAGTTCCACAGACATGCTTCGAGATAGCATTGACATGGTCATCAGGTAAAGATCAGGCTATGGATACACAAAGGATCCATCAGGAACAACTTATAGAATAAGTCTTACAATTTCCTCAGGGAAGAATGGTTAGCCTTGCTAAAAAGGAAGAACTATAACAATAGGTCCTCTCGCCATGTGAGCTAGGCATGACATCACCTTATCGAGTCAAATACTAATGTTATAACTCTTGGAAATATGTTCCAACATCATATCTGACCGAGATTCGGATCTGATTGGTGTCAGGATACCTCAGACTCGGGATGTCTGAGAATAAAGGGGTGCAACACAAATTGACGAGATGGCATTATAAGATTCTCGTGAATTGAACTATGGAAGCGAGTTCCAAAAGAAGAGTTCATCATTAAACCAAGGAGAGTATGAGGAGATAGCTGATGGACTCAGCGACAATTCATCAAGATTTCCAAAAGGATGGATTTCCAAAATTATGTGAACAAGGAGATAACATTTGTCAGATCAAATGATATAATGATGTATGCTCGAAGAAAACATACACAATTAAACATTGGTTGAAAAGTGCACCCGAAAATCTGGACTAGGTAGCATGATCAATGTTTGAATGATGATTCAATAAGTAATAGACTTAGAATGAAGCTATCGACCATTAACGCCAAAGAAATAGGGTTGCTAGAATTTTTGAATTTTACACATCACAGACCATTTGTCGATATTCCAGTTAGAAATAACACGATAAAGAATGGCGATGGCGAGAAGTGTCACTACACCAAGAATTCTTAAGAGGTGGAGCAATCCTCACAACATCCTTGGCATAAAAGACAGTAATACTTCAAGGTAGAACATAATACAAGTTGAATAGCAAGTTGCATCCATAACATGAACAGGTTGTGATGAGAGGAAGGTAATGTTGTTGTCGATGGTAACTCAAATTACCAAGGGACGAGGATGGCAATTATCATCATGAATTAGACTAATATCCTGGAACGAGTCAAAATGTTGATGATGATCACGAAAAATTGTTGTCGAGAGGCTCCATGAAGAAGCAATCGAATATTGATTGTATCAAACAAAAGGACTAATGCAGCGAAAGATTATTGGAACCATGGATACGACACCAACTACGAATCAAACTTGCTGTTCGAAGTGAAATGATAAGACAAGGAAGATCGACATAAGCTTAGCTCATCGTCGGAAGTTGTGCTCTGGGAATAAGGATCAGGTAGCATAGTTCAAATTAGCATGATAATGATGTAGCCAATCAGGCTAGGAATGACTTGAAGGATTATTAAACTCATAAGCAAAAGTACTTAGAGTTATCGAACCGGAGTGCGGAATCGGTTCACTTACGATGTTCTTGAGCGACTAACAACTCAGAACCCATGAAAAATTGGAATCAATGAGAAGTAATAGCTGATGAAGAAGTCATAAGATGCAACACAGTTCTTAGATATTCTCGAGATACCAGAGGGTAATACTCGAAGGAGGACCGAAATAGAGGTTGCGGAGATGTATTGATCTGCAAAAGGGAAGTGCTTTGACGTGCCTGAGAAGTGGAAGTGAAGGAGAACAAAATGGTTGAAACCACATATGTAAATTATCAAACCACAGATACAAGATGAACTTATAACAAGGTGGTAATTATATTTTTACGAGAAGCTTCCATGATAAGATCTGCATTGTGTCCATGGGCATGAACACAAAGTTCAAGGTCGACTCCCACTTCTCCAATGCATGACCTTTCATTCACTTCTCGTCCTTGAAGAAGTTGTATGGTAGAAAATTATCTGGTAAAACACCAGAAGGGTTTGACTTGTGAAAACCTTCAGGTTCATACCGTTTTTAGGGAAGGTTTAGGTTCAACCATTCGAGGCATCTTAGAAAAATATACCTCAAGCTATGGAGTAAATAATACAAGCTCAAAAGTAGAATATGGTTATCAAAGCAGAGGATACAAATTACCAAAGGCATTATATACCCATGGAAAGGCTCACAAGGTTATCGAATATGAAGGACACTGTCGGATAATAATCCAACAAGGGGACTTGTGGTCTACAACGGAGCTGATGCTAGTATCGGTACTATCAGAGGAACAAAGAATGAAGAGGCATCAGATTATAGAAACAACTGACTAATTCAAAGCTCAAATGCAAAGGAATTATCATTTCCAAATGAAGGGATCAGAAGCCAATGGTTTGATTAAGAATGGATAAGTTGAATAGACTTAGGGGTACAATCGACGGCAATTTGATTGGTCGATAACCAGCTCATGTTCAAAATGACATCTGAGCTGGAAATATAATTTAAAAGGATCAACCGATGATTGCGTGCATTCACACTCATGTTGAATCAATAGGATCAAAATTATGGTTTCAAAGGAGACTAATGAATATTGCCAGACATATGAGAAGCATCCATAATGCAAGCAGACATGTATTTGCAGAGCAATAAGCTGCTAGGGATTTTCGGAGGATCGAATAGTATTTCGAAGACTTTTGTGAAACTCTTGAACAACTAGGGATGAGCGGATACTCGGTAAGTGCGAGGAATTATCCATAGGGGTATTCATGTGGCAAAGAACTGCAAGGCAGTAAGCACAAAGTATTCTCGGACAAATAGAGATAAGTTTGAGGTATCTTATAATAACAAGATCAACGAGGAATGATTGTATGAATGACAAGTGTATGTGGTTATCCATAGAGGTTTACCGATGGATGGGAATTGCAAAAGCTATGACACAAAGTCTCGAGAGAACATCATAGAGTATCTTTGGAATCTTCTGGTGCAACAAGTGATCATCTGAAGTGAGGGGTTGTTCGGGAGAAAGTATTTTCGAGAACTGATAACCCACAAGTATAGGGGATCAATTGTAGCCTCTTTCGATAAGTAAGAGTGTCGAACCCAACGAGGAGCTAAAGGTAGAACAAATATTCCCTCAAGTTCTATCGACCACCGATACAACTCTACGCATGATTAACGTTTGCTTTACCTAGAACAAGTATGAAACTAGAAGTACTTTGTAGGTGTTGTTGGATAGGTTTGCAAGATAATAAAGACCACGTAAATAAAAAGTAGGGGCTGTTTAGATGAATACACAACTAAGTTAGTTTTAGTAGAGAGCTTGTTGTCACACAAGAAAGTTATTTGTCCCTAGGCAATCGATAACTAGACTGGTAATCATTATTGCAATTTTATTTGAGGGAGAGGCATAAGGTAACATACTTTCTCTTCTTGGATCATATGCACTTATGATTGGAACTATAGCAAGCATCCGCAACTACTAAAGATCATTAAGGTAAAACCCAACCATAGCATTATAAGGCATCAAGTCCTCTTTATTCCCATACGCAAACAACCTACTTACTCGGGTCTGTGTTTCTATCACTCATGCCACCCACCATAATCATATCATGAACATATTGCAAACCCTACAGTGGGGATCCCTCATGCTTGCGCGACACGGAGAGCACCATAGGACAACACCAATAATAAAACATGCAACTCAAACCAATTACGATCATCACCTAACCCGTAGGACAAAACGGATCTACTCAAACATCATAGGATAGCCATACATCATTGGGAAATAATATATAGCATTGAGCACCATGTTTAAGTAGAGATTACGGCGGGTAAAAGAGGGGTTACACCGCTGCATATAGGGGGGGAGAGTTGGTGATGATGGCGGTGAAGTTGTTGGTGTAGATTGCGGTGATGATGATGGCCCCGGCGGCGTTCCGGCGGCACCGGAAGAGAGGGGGAGAGAGCCCCCCTTATTATTCTTCTTCCTTGACCTTCTCCCTTGATGGGAGAAGGTTTTCCCCTCTGGTCCATGGACTCCATGGCATGGGAGGGGTGAGAGCCCCTCCGAGATTGGATCTGTCTCTCTGTCTCTCTCTCTCTCTGTTTATGTGCTTTCTGATTCTGCCCTTTCACCGTTTCTTCATTTCCCGAAGATCCGTAACTCCGATTGAGCTGAGTTTTGGACACAATTTTTATCTGGATATTAGCTTTCTTGTGGCGAAAGAAGGGAACCAACCGCCTTACGGGGTGGTCACGAGGGTCAGGGGCGTGCCTACCCCCTGGGGCACCCCCCCTGCCTCGTTGGCCCCTCGAGCATCATCTCGCGTTGATTTCACTTCCCAAAATTCACATATATTCCAAAAAAAATCTCCGTCATTTTTTATCCTGTTTGGACTCCGTTTGATATGGATTTTCTGCAAAGCAAAAAACATGCAACAGACAGGAACTGGCACTGGGCACTGGATCAAAAAGTTAGTCCCAAAAATAATATAAAAAGCTGCCAAAAGTATATGAAAGTTGTATAATATTGGCATGGAACAATAAAAAATTATAGATACGGCGGAGACGTATCAGCATCCCCAAGCTTAGTTCCTGCTCGTCCTCGAGTAGTTAAATGATTAAAGAAGAAATTTTTTGATGTGGAATGCTACCTATCATAATGTTGATCATGTAATCTAATCATGGCATGAATATTAAGACATGAGTGATTCAAAGCAATAGTCTATCATTTGATGTTAAGACAATAATACTTCAGGCATACTTATAAAGCAATCATGTCTTTTCAAAATAACATGGCCAAAGAAAGTTATCTCAACAAAATCATATGGTTTGGCTATGCTCCATCTTAACCACACAAAGCATTCAAATCATGCACAACCCCGATGACAAGCCAAGCAATTGTTTCATACTTTTGACGTTCTCAAACCTTTTCAACTTTCACGCAATACATGAGCGTGAGCCACGGACATAGCACTATAGGTGGAATAGAATATGATGGTGGAGGTTGTATGGAGAAGACAAAAAGGGAGAAAGTCTCACATCAACGCGGCTAATCAACAGGCTATGGAGATGCCCATCAATTGATGTCAATGCGAGGAGTAGGGATTGCCATGCAACAGATGCACTAAGAGCTATAAGTGTATGAAAGCTCAAACTGAAAACTAAGTGGGTGTGGATCCAACTTGCTTTCTCATGAAGACCTAGGGCATTTGAGGAAGCCCATCATTGGAATATACAAGCCCAGTTCTATAATGAAAATTCCCACTAGTATATAAAAGTGATAACTCAAGAGACTCTCTATATGAAGAACATGGTCCTACTTTGAAGCACAAGTGTGGTAAAAGGATAGTAACATTTCCCCCCTTCTTCTACTCTTTTTTTGGTGGGCTTATTTGGCCCCCTTTTTATTTAGGCTTCTTTGGCCTCTCTTTTTTTCATGGGGAAATGCTCTAATAATGATGATCATCACACTTTTATTTACTTACAACTCAATATTACAACTCGATACTAGAACAAAGATATGACTCTATATGAATGACTCCGGTGGTGTACCGGGATGTGCAATGATCTAGCGTAGCAATGACATCAAAAAACGGACAAGCCATGAAAACATCATGGTAGCTATCTTACGATCATGTAAAGCAATATGACAATAAATGCTCAAGTCATGTATATGATGATGATGGAAGTTGCATGGCAATATATCTTGGAATGGCTATGGAAATGCCATGATAGGTAGGTATGGTGGCTGTTTTGAGGAAGATATAAGGAGGCTTATGTGTGAAAGAGCATATCATATCACTGGTTTTGGATGCACCGGTGAAGTTTGCACCAACTCTCGAGGTGAGAAAGGGCAATGCACGGTACCGAAGAGGCTAGCAATGATGAAAGGGTGAGAGTGAGTATAATCCATGGACTCAACATTAGTCATAAAGAACTCACATACTTATTGCAAAAATCTATTAGTCATCGAAACAAAGTCCTATGCGCATGCTCCTAGGGGGATAGATTGGTAGGAAAGGACCATCGCTCGTCCCCGACCGCCACTCATAAGGAAGACAATCAATAAATACCTCATGCTCCAACTTCGTTACATAACGGTTCACCATACGCGCATGCTACGGGAATCACAAAATCCAACACAAGTATTTATACAATATAGAACTACCCACTAGCATGACTCTAATATCACCATCTTTATATCGCAAAACTATTGCAAGGAATCAAACATATCATATTCAGTGATCTAGAAGTTTTTTGTAGGATTTTATGACTAACCATGTGAATGACCAGTTCCTGTCATCTCTCTAAATAGATATAAGTGAAGTAATTGAGTTTAATCCTTTATACAAAATATATGCCCACGCTCTAACAAATATAAGTGAAGCAAAAGAGAATTCTACAAATGGCAGTTTTCTAAGTGAAGGGAAACAGGCAATCCGAACTTCAAATGATATAAGTCAAGCACATGAAGCATTCTATAAAGCCATACTCAAAAGATATAAGTGAAGTGCAATGAGCATTCTATAGATCAACCAAGGACTATCTCATACCAGAATGGTGCATCAAAGAAAAATGAAAACTAAATGCAAAAGACGCTCCAAGATTTACACATATCATGTGACGAATAAAAATATAGCTCCAAGTAAAATTACCGATGATTGTTAGAAGAAAGAGAGGATGCCTTCCGGTGCATCCCCAAGCTTGGTTGCTTGGGAGTCCTTGAATATTTCCTTGGGGTGCCTTGGGCATCCCCAAGCTTAGGCTCTTGCCACTCCTTATTCCTTCATCCATCATGATCTCTCTCCAAAACTTGAAAACTTCAATCACACAAAACTTAACAGAAAGTTCGGTAAGATCCATTAGTATAATAAAGTAAATCACTACTCTAAGTCTGTTGCAAACCAAACCAATTCATATTTTGTTTTTTCATTGTAGCTACTGTAATATAACTTTTCCATGGCTTAATCCACTGATAGAAATTGATAGTTTCATCAAAACAAGCAAACTATGGATCAAAAACAGAATCTGTCTTAAACAAGACAGTCTGTAATAATCTGAACATTCACCATACCTATGGTACTCCAACAATTCTGAAATAATTAGGAAAAATAAACAATTTGAATAGAAAGACAGTGCAAAAATTTTCAGAACCGTTTGATGTTCAAGTAAAAAATGTAAAATCATGCACTACAGCCAAAGTATCTGTTCCGCACCGCACAAACCAACAAGCAATGTAAACATCCTAAAGGCAAATCTTGGCACATTATTTTTATAATACAATGGAATTGTACAAGGGGATAATTAATTTTGTTGAAAAGTTTCTGTAATCAAGATTCACAAAGTTTCCGTGAGCATGAACAAAGCTCAAGGAGCTCCCCCACTTCAACAATGCTTGTCTCTCTCACTTTCACTTTCCTTTTTAAAAGTTTTGGGTTCCCCTCTTTATTTTTTGTTTTTAAACTTTATAAAAGTACTCAACAGAAATAAATGACTCTCTAAAAATTTCGGATTGTCTCCCTGGCAACGCTTTCTTTAAAGCCATTATGCTAGGCATAAGGTGCTCAAGTAATGAATCCACCCGGATCCCAAGGTATATCAAAGCCAATTTTAATGATTTGTGATTTATTAGTGAGCACAAAGCAACATATATCATGTAATGAAGAAGTCTAGCTCTCTTCCTATGCATCAGCATGTCATAAAACAACAATTCATGCACACATAGTAAAGGCCAATTCATAGTATAAACACTTTCTTGCAATTTTATCATATTGGAAACATGGAGAGGCGGAGAGGTAGTTCCTCTCATATAATAATTGCAGGTAGGAGCAGCAAGCACATGCATATTATATATATCAAAATCATCATGTGTAGTAGTGAAACGCAACCCATCAATATAATCCTTAATAAGGGCAAACTTCTCCGATATAGTGTAGTCGGGAGAATTCAAATAGATAATAGGACTATCATGCGTGGGTGCAATAGAAACAATTTCATGTTTAACATAAGGAACTATAGCAAGTTCATCTCCATAAGAATAATTCATATTGGAATCATGGCCACAAGCATAGCAAGCATCATCAAAAAGGGACATTTCAAAAGAATCAACGAGATCATAACAATCATCATAGCAATCACCCTTCGGTAAGCATGAAGGGAAATTAAAAAATGTATGAGTTGAAGAGTTACTCTCATTATAAGGTGGGCACGGGTAGCTAATCCGCTCTTCCTCCTTTTGTTCTTCGCTCTCCTCCTCATCTTTTTCATCTAATGAGCTCACAATGTCATTAATTTCTTCTTCCATAGACTCTTGCAAAATATTAGTCTCTTCTTGGACAGCGGAGGAGTCCTCAATATATGGTTTAATATAAGGATTAGAAGAATAATTATCATAGCAATATTTAAGTATGGCCAAATTTTTAGATTTGTAAAGAGTAGTATCACACTCTTCAATAAAAGAAGCAATTTCACAAGTACCCCTAAAAGCAACAAATTCTTCAGTTTGTTGAACATCATAGTAATTATTAACACCCTTAGTATACGAAGATACGGTTCCATTATCACAAAAACCACATTGGTAAGGAAGGTGTTTCTTAGGGTCTTTGAAACAACAAGTGCAATCATATATTTCACATAAATTCCAAGCATAGCACTGCAAACGGTGAATTTGATCCAGTAAAAGTTTCCCTTTTTCAGACATGTGGTGTCGCACATAACAAGCATGCTCATCTAAAGATTTTCCCTCAACTAAGCTAGTTGGGGTTTCAGCCCGAGCACATAGGGATCGAAGATGATCCAAGTAAAAAGCTTCAGTAGTGCGATAGATTTTGAGTGGTTCTTCAACCATTGGTTCAGTAGGTACCACTATTTTTTTTGATATTTTGTGTTTCCTACCCATAACTAAAGATAGAAAACAAGAGAACAAAGTAAAAACTACTTAGTGATAAAGCAAACAAGCACACACGAGAATATTCACCCCACGTTATAACTCCCCGACAACGGCGCGAAAAAAGGTCTTGATAACCCACAAGTATAGGGGATCAATTGTAGCCTCTTTCGATAAGTAAGAGTGTCGAACCCAACGAGGAGCTAAAGGTAGACCAAATATTCCCTCATGTTCTATCGACCACCGATACAACTCTACGCTTTACCTAGAACAAGTATGAAACTAGAAGTACTTTGTAGGTGTTGTTGGATAGGTTTGCAAGATAATAAAGAGCACATAAATAAAAAGTAGGGGATGTTTAGATGAAGACACAACTAACTTAGTTTTAATAAGAGAGCTTGTTGTCGCACAAGAAAGTTACTTGTCCCTAGGCAATCGATAACTAGACCGGTAATCATTATTGCAATTTTATTTGAGGGAGAGGCATAAGCTAACATACTTTCTCTTCTTGGATCATATGCACTTATGATTGGAACTATAGCAAGCATCCGCAACTACTAAAGATCATTAAGGTAAAACCCAACCATAGAATTATAAGGCATCAAGTCCTCTTTATTCCCATATGCAAACAACCTACTTACTCAGGTCTGTGTTTCTATCACTCACGCCACCCACCATAAGCAAATCATGAACATATTGCAAACCCTACAGCGGGGATCCCTCACGCTTGCGCGACACGGAGAGCACCATAGGACAGCACCAATAATAAAACATGCAGCTCAAACCAATCACAATCATCAATTAACCCATAGGACAAAACGGATCTACTCAAACATCATACGATAGCCATACATCACTGGGAAATAATATATAGCATTGAGCACCATGTTTAAGTAGAGATTACAACGGGTAAAAGAGGGGTTACACCGCTGCATAGAGGGGGGGAAGAGTTGGTGATGATGGCAGTGAAGTTGTTGGTGTAGATTGCGGTGATGATGATGGCCCCGGCGGCGTTCCGGCTCCACCGGAAGAGAGGAGGAGAGAGCCCCCTTCTTATTCTTCTTCCTTGACCTTCTCCATAGATGGGAGAAGGGTCTCGCCTCTGGTCCATGGCCTCCATGGCACGGGTGGGGCGAGAGCCCCTTCGAGATTGGATCTATCTCTCTATCTCTCTCTGTTTCTGTGCTTTCTAATTCTGCCCTTTCACCATTTCTTAAATTCCCGGAGATACGTAACTTCGATTGGGCTGAATTTTGGACACGATTTTTTATCCGGATATGAGTTTTCTTGCGGCGAAAGAAGGGCACCAACCGCCTTAAGGAGTGGCCACGAGGGTCAGGGGCGCGCCCCCTGCCTCGTGGGCCCCTCAAGCATCCTCTCGTGTTGATTTCACTTCCCAAAATTCACATATATTCCAAAAAAATCTCCGTCAGTTTTTATCACGTTTGGACTCCGTTTGATATGGATTTTCTACGAAACAAAAACATGCAACAAAGAGGAACTCACACTGGGCACTGGATCAATATGTTAGTCCCAAAAATAATATAAAAAGTTGCCAAAAGTATATGAAAGTTGTATAATATTGGCATGGAACAATCAAAAATTATAGATACGACAGAGACGTATCAAGAACCTAAAGTTAGTTTTTTTGTAAAATCATTTAACCCGAAAAGAAGAGAGATTAGAGTCCCGGAGTATAGACAAGGAATAAAAGATCCTAATACCACCCAATGGCGACGTGGGCCCGTAAGCCACACATCCATGTTAGTAAAAAAGTTTTCAGTGACTAGACACGAATTCGGCCAAGGAGTGTGGAAAGGGGATTGCTACAGGAAGTTGGCTCTGATACCAACTTATGATGCCCCCGATTCAATCATACACGCAAACGTGTACGATCAAGATCAGGGACTCACGGGAAGATATCACAACACAACTCTAAAAATAAAATAAGTCATACAAGCATCATATTACAAGCTAGGGGTCTCGAGGGCTCGAATACAAGAGCTCGATCATAGAGGAGTCAGCAGAAGCAACAATATCTGAGTATAGACATAAGTTAAACAAGTTGCATAAGATGGCTAGCACAAACTGAGATACAGATCGAAAGAGGCACAGGCCTCCTGCCCGGGATCCTCCTAAACTACTCCTGGTTGTCGGCGGCGTCCTGCACGTAGTAGTAGGCACCTCCGGTGTAGTAGGGGTCGTCGACGGTGGCGTCTGGCTCCTGGGCTCCAGCATCTGGTTGCGACAACCGAGAGGAAAGGAAAGGGGGAAAGGGGGAGCAAAGCAACTGTGAGTACTCATCCAAAGTACTCCCAAGCAAGGATCTACACTACATATGCATTGGTATGACTGAAATGGGTAGTATCTATGGACTGAACTACAAAATGCCAGAATAAGAGGGGGATAGCTAGTCCTATCGAAGACTACGCTTCTGGAATCCTCCATCTTGAAGCATATAGACGAGAGTAGATGGTAAGTTCACCAAGTAGCATCGTATAGCATAATCTTACCCGGTGATCCTCTCCCCGTCACCCCATGAGAGAGCGATCACCGGGTTGTATCTGCACTTGAAAGGGTGTGTTCTATTTAGTATCTAGTTCTAGTTGTCATAAGGTCAAGTTACAACTTCGGGTTGTCCTTTTACCGAGGGACACCGCTATACGAATAGATAAACTTCCCTGTAGGGGTGCACCACATAACCCAACACGCTCGATCCCTCTGGCCGGACACACTTTCATGGGTCATGCCCGGCCTCGGAAGATCAACACGCCGCAGCCCCACCTAGTCACAATAGAGAGGTCAGCACACCGGTCTAAATCCTATGCACGCAGGGGTCTGGGCCCATCGCACATTGCACACCTGCACATTGCGTACGCGGCCGGAAGAAGACCTAGACCCCTTAATACAAGCGCAGGCTTATGGTCCAATCCGAGGCGCGCCGCTCAGTCGCTGATGTCAAGAAGGCTTCGGTTGATACCGTGACGTCGAGTGCCTATAATTGTTCCCGCGTAGTTGTTTAGTGCGTATAGGCTAGTGACCAGACTCAGATCAAATACCAAGATCTTGTTAAGTGTGTTAATTGATGCAACCGCGGACACCGACCAGGGCCAGGGCCACCTCTCTCCTAGGTGGTTTCAACCTGCCCTGTCGCTCCGCCACAAAGGTCCACTCAGAGGGCCATCGGGACAAACGTCCTTTCGTTCCCAATCCGTGAATCACTCGCGGGTACTCTATGAGCTGACCCGACTTTAGTCACCACATGTATCACATATTATGTATATAAGTATATACCCGTGATCACCTCCCGAGTGATCACGGCCCGATATATAGCATGGCAGACGGAGAAGAATGTAGGGCCACTGATGGAATAACTAGCATCCTATACTAAGCATTTAGGATTGCAGGTAAGGTATTAGCACTGTAGCAACAATGACAGGCTATGCAACAAAATAGGATTAACCGAAAACAATAACATGCTACACTACTCTAATGCAAGCAGTAAAGGGAAGGAATAGGCGATATCTGGTGATCAAAGGGGGGGCCTGCGTAGTTGCTCTGGCAAGGAGGGGTCGTCAACAATGTAGTCGATCGAGGCACCAGCAATGGCGTCACTATCGTAGTCTACCAGAGAAGAGGGGGAAGAAACAATGAATACAATGCAAACAGATGCATATCGATGCATGACATGACAAGTAACGATGCCAGGTGTGCCCTAACACAATAGGAGGTGATACAGGCGAAGGGGGGAAACAACCGGGAAAGTATCCCTGGTGTTTCGTGTTTTCGGACAGATGAAACGAAGGAGGAAAGTTGCATGTTCGCTATGCTAGGGATGTGTAGCGGACGAACAAGCTAAGTATCCGAATTCATCTCATCGTTCTGAGCAACTTTCATGTACACAGTATTTTCATCCGAGTTACAGATTATTTTATATTAATTTTTAAAGTTTTAAATCATTTTCTAGCATTAACAGACTATTTTAATTCGAAATTGCATTTATGACATCAGCATGACATTAGCAGTCAACTCTGACCGTTGACTGGTCAAGCTGACACGTGGGTCCCACTGTCATTGCCTGTTAGTCCTAATTAATAGATTAGATAGTTTAAGTAGTTAATTAGGTTAACTAAACTTGATTAGTTTAATCTAACAGGATTAATTAAGTTAATTAATTGATATATTTTTTAAAAAATCCCTTTTTTAAACGTTCTTAGGGGGCGGGTCCACTATCAGTGGCCCAGAGGGGCGGGGCCCAGCTGTGTGTGGCCTTGGCCATAGTGGGGCGGGCGTTGGGCGGAGCCGGGCAACGGGAGCCAGCGGTTACGGGCGTAACCTAGTTGGCCCCAGGCGTCGGCCGGGCACGGCCACGGGGAGCAGGGGGTAGGGCGATGCACCGGCATGGAGCTCCAGTGGGCTGAGTCCGGGCGACACAGGGGGGTGCGGCAAGCAGATGTAGAGGGGCACGGTCAGGAAAGGGGTGCGGCGGCGGGCATGGGGTAAGCGATGGGTGCGCAGTGGGTGCGCGCGGCCGGTGAGGCCGAAGAAGCGGAGCGGGGGGGGGCGGCGAGCGGCAGGGGCGGCGAGCTGGAGCAGAGCGAGGGCCGGTGCGGGAGCCACTGTCGACGGCGGGCGCGAGAACCGGGCGGTGCTGTGGCGGGGGGGGGGGGGGGGGCCAACGGCAGAAACGACAACAGGTGGTTGAGCATGCGCATGAGCGCGCGTGGACAGGGACATGCGCGGGCAGGAGAAGACAGGCGCCGGGGCGGTGCGCACACGCACGCGCGGGCGGTGATGCAAGGGGCTGGCGGCTGCGGCGGGGGCACGGCCGCCCACGGGCCCGCGTGCGCGAGGGGCCGTGCTGGGGCGTCTGGGGTGACGGTGCGGGGAGAACGAGCAGGGAGCGGGGCGGCAGTGCGGGGAGAACGAGCAGGGAGCGGGGCGAGGCCTGCGCGACGGCAGCGGAGCATCTGCTAGAGCAGCAACCGCGGCAGCAGGGCAGCGGCAGCGGCCGGCGGTGCGGAGCGCGGGCGCAGGGTGAAGAGCGTATGGCGGGGCAGCGGAAGCAGAGAGAGGAGGGGAAGAGAGGCCGGGGGCCTCACCGCGGGCCGTAGAGACAAGGCAGCGGGGGTCGAGGAGGAGGACGGGGACGACGGCCGGGCAGCTCCGGTGAGGTCCAGGCGGCGGCGTTGGCGACGGACGGCAGGGCGGGCATGGGTGCTCGATCCCGATCTAGATGGGGGAGGAGAAGGGATCGCGGTGGGGGAGTGGGGTTGACCGACTAGGGTTTTCGTGGGTGTGGGGGTCATGGGAGGCGAGGTGGGCCGGCTTGGTAGGAGGCCAGCTGGGCCGGTAGGCCCAGTGAGGGCGGGTTCTACTTCTTTTTTTAGTTTCCTTTTCTTTTATGTATTATTTTTTGTTCTATTTTAGTTACACATATTTTAGATTTTATAAATTATAAACAAACTCCTAAAATATTGTTATAATATAGCCCACTACCTCAAAAAGTTTGCTGCACTAATAAAATACTCGGTACATTTTTATTATTTAAAAAGTTTTTAATTATTTGTTTTAGCCACAACTTTATTTATTTTAGTGCATTAAAACATTTTATAAAATATGGATTCTCCACCATAATTACCTATGCATTATTTGTCACAATCCAAACATTTCAATTTTATATTTGAAAACTTTTTTGGTTTGCCTTTAACTCAAATTTGAATTTGAATCATTTTGAACTAACGCGAGATGAACAACAGTAACTGTGATGACATGGCATCATGAATAGGGAATGACTGTAGCTTAAATATCCGGGCGTCACAATTATGATCGTTTAGTTTATTGATATTGTTTTCTTCATGACTTATACATATACCTCTGACTATGAGATTGTGCAACTCCCGAGTACCGGAGGAACACCTTGTGTGCTAACAAACATCACGTAACTGGGTGATTATAAAGATGCTCTACAGTTGTCTCCGATGGTGTTTTGTTGAGTTGGCATAGATCAAGATTTGGAATTGTCACTCCGTGTATCGGAGAGGTATCTCTGGGCCCTCTCGGTAATGCACATCACTATAAGCCATGCAAGCAATGTGACTAATGAGTTAGTTGCGGGATGATGCATTACGAAACGAGTAAAGAGACTTGCCGGTAACGAAATTGAACTAGGTATGAGGATACCGACGATCAAATCTCGGGCATGTAACATACCGATGACAAAGGGAATGACGTATGTTGTTATGCGGTTTGACTGATAAAGATCTTCGTAGAATATATAGGAGCCAAAATGAGCATCCAGGTTCCGCTATTGGTTATTGACCGGAGATGTGTCTCGGTCATGTCTACATAGTTCTTGAACTCATAGGGTCCGCACGCTTAACGTTCGATGATGATTTGTATTTTGAGTTATGTGATTTGATGACCGAAGTTTGTTCGGAGTCCCGGATTAGATCACGGACATGACGAGGAGTCTCGAAATGGTCGAGAGGTAAAGATTCATATATTGGAAGGTTATATTCGGACATCGGAATGGTTCCGAGTGATTCGGATATTTTACCGAAGTACCGAGGGGTTCCCGGAACCCCCAGGGGAAGTATTAGGCCTATTGGGCCATATTGGAGGAGAAGAGAGAGGCCATGTGAGGAGGGGCGCCCCCCCTTGCCCGAACTGAATTGAACTAGGGAAGGCCCCCCCCCTCTTTCCTTCTCCCTCTCCCTCTCTCTCCCTTCCCCTTTTCCCTCTCCGGTGGACGGAAGAAGGAAGGAAGGGGGCGAATCCTACTTGGACTAGGAGTCCAAGTAGGACTACCCCCTATGGTGCACCCCCCTTGGCCAGCCACCTCCTCCTCCCCCCTTTATATACAAAGTGGGAGGGGGGCACCCAGGCACAACAGACAATCTCTTAGCCGTGTGCGGTGCCCCCTCCATAGTTCAGCACCTCAGTCATATCGTCATAGTTCTTAGGTGAAGCTCTGCACCGGTAACTTCATCATCACTGTCGCCATGCTGTTGTGCCAACGGAACTCTCCCTTATCCTCAACTGTATCAAGAGCTCGAGGGACGTCATCGTGCTGAACGTGTGCTGAACACAGAGGTGCCGTACGTTCGGTACTTGGATTGGTTGGATCGTGAAGATGTTCGACTACATCAACCGCGTTACTAAACGCTTCCGCTTTCGATCTACGAGGGTACGTGGACACACTCTCCCCATGCATCTCCTAGTTAGATATTGCGTGATCGTAGGAATGTTTTTGAATTACTACGTTCCCCAACACCCAACAGCTTGACCAGTTAGTTTTAGAGACGGAGCAGGGTATCAACTGCACGCTGTGCGGGGGCTATGGACCGTCTAGCCCAGGCTTTTATTTAAGCACATGACGAGCCCAGTTGATATCTTTTCTCTTCCTAAAAATAGCTAGCCCAGTTCAATTGTTTTTGGAGAATACCCGACCGAGGCCTACCTGCTTTTATGAGCCTTGCTGGGCTGCAAATCTTTCAAGACGAGGAGGGATGTATTTGGCTTCCCTAGAATATGGGCTATAAGTAGTAAGAAATGGGCTGTAAATTTTAAAACCAAAGCCAACCAACTATTAGATTCAAATTTTTTTTTGGATTTCAAGATTTTAAATTTCATTGGTTTTTTGGCGGAGAAAATTTCCTTGTATTGTATTTTGATATAACTTTTTCAAAATTATTTTTAACGCGACTCAAAATTTCGTGATTAAAAGACTTTGTACCCCACCGAAATATGCAAAAAAATTTGAATTTGTTAGCAGTGGCCAGAATATTGTCTGTAATGCTAATACAAAAAATACATGCTTCAAAATAACCTTAAGAATTAGCAAATGGGCTATAAATTATTAAAAATAATAGCAAATAGGTTGTATGTTGTTTCCCATAGATTTGGAAGCTGACTTGTGGGCCTACTAGGTTGACGACGATGATGTCCTAAAAAAATTTGATGCGTACGCAAGGCTTTGTCAACATAGTCAACACAGAGCAGTGACTGTTGGATGTCCATCCAACGGCCGTCGTGCTTCTGCAATCTCTGATCTTCCTGCTCCAACCACCCAAACTAGCGCTGGCGGGACTGCCTGCTCCCTCCTCCCGTGGCCCACCCTACTCCCACCGCTGGCCAGGCCATCCCTCTACGCACCCGCACCTCCTGTTATTTTCCAGAAACGTCACCCTCACCCCGTAGCTGACCAGTTAGCCCTCATACTCCCCTCAGCGTGGGCATGCACTCCTGTGGCTTCGCCGGTTTCGGGTTGTTCCCTTCCTAGGCCTCGTCGTCGTCCACCGCGTTGGTGTTCTTGGTGTGGCGTAGTCAACATGGTCAACAAACAACAGCCACCGGAAGAGGGATGTAAGTGGAGATGCTGACGGTAGGGACCCACACAAGCAAGTGCCTCCTTATTACTGAAAAAAATGATTGCTCCTGCTGACAGTTGGGACCCACTGGATATATCTTCGCATGGAAGGAAGTGCCTCCTTGTCATGCGAAAAAAACTATTCCTCCCGATGATAGCTGGGACCCGGCAAATTTGTTTGCTGACTTGTGGGCCTACTAAGCTGACATGTATGCAGGGCATTGTCAACTTAGTACACAAAAGATTCTAGCAGCTGGACCGTTGGATGTTAATCTAACATCCATGCGGCTTCTTCAACTTTTGATCTTGCTCCTATCTCCTGTGGGCGGCAGTGCTGCCGCACAGGCCACACCGCTGCACGCTACTCCCATCGCTGGCATGGCCATCCCTCTACTCACCCACACCTCATGTTATTCTCCAGTGCTGGCAGACAAACCAGTAAACCCTCGTACTCCCCTCCGTGTGGGAAACAGCTGTCGAGTCATCCCCGACACCACCTTGCTGTCGTCCACCACCTTGGTGCTCTCAGCGCGTCATGGTCAACGTGGTTAACGAACAACATCCATCGGAAGAGGACTATACGTGGAGAGGCTGACAGCAGGGTCCACGGCCGCACGCAAGGAAGTGCCTCCTTATTAAGCGCAAAATAATTATTCCTCCACGTGCCAGTGAGGACCCACCGGAAGGGTCTCTATATTTCACGAAAGAAGTTTCCCCTGACAGCTGGGACCCACAAGCTACAACTTCGCAAGGAAGGAAGTGCCTCCTTACCCCTTGACAGCCGGGACTCACCATGTCAAAGCATACGTAGCGTTATCCTGGTCGCGAACATGTACGTACATAGCGGTCGATCGGTCTTTCTACAGCAATGAACCGTGGCTGAGTAAGGAGCGGCATGTGTCGCAGTAGAACCATTGTCACTCAGTCCCGTCTATATTGTGTACATGTACGTACAACCATGCCGCAAGAAAGTAAATACGACTACGTACGTACATATGGGCGGAGTCTCAAACGCGTACATCGACGACATCCTGTTCATCGGCAACCAACCGGCTTGGTTGGAACGGAGAAACTGCGTTGTGTTCATCAGGAGGCAATGAAATGTGCCGTGTTCATCAGGAGCCAACCGGCTTGGATGGAACAGCCAAAACGGGGCCTGGCGTACCGTAGAACAGAGGAAACGACCTTCTGTTCGAGCGCCTACGGTCAAAAACAGGGTCCTGTTCATCGGGAGGGGTGTGGCATACCGCAAAACGGAGGAAACGAACTTCTGTTCGAGCTCCTATAGTCCAAAAGGGGTCCTGTTGATCGGGAGGGGTCTGGCGTACCGCAAAACGGAGGAAATAGACTTCTCTTCGATCGACTATGGTCAAAATGGGGTCCTGTTCATCTCGAGGGGTGTGGCGTACCGCAAAACGGGACTCCACGGGCTACTATTCGTCAACCATCGACTTCCTCTAGCCTCCACCTGCTACTGTTCATCCACCATCGACCTCCTCCAGCCTCCACGGACTACTATTCATAGAGCCTCCACGGGGTCCTGTTCATCCACCCCCAACCGGCTGGGGTGTGCACTACAAAAAATACATTTCCGTGATGATACGTGTTAGTCACATTAGGTCACATTTTTTGTCATGCATGTACATCCATGATGATTTTATGACAAAATCAAGATAGTCATACCTATGTTGTCGTAGAAGTGTTCCATGGCAATACCAAAATTATCATCACGGAAGTGTCCAGTTCCATGACGATAAATGGCGCGTCATGGAAGTGCTTTCGTCAAGGGTAACCGTCACGTGGCATCCACCATAATGGGTCGCCGTTAAGCTATCGAGTTCCGATTTGGATCCGATAACCCATTAACATCCCTGACCAATGGGGATTTCCCCCGTGTAAAATCATCATTGGCTGGAGGAAACATGTGTCTGCTCGCCGTTGGGACACATGTCATCCACTCATTGGGCCGAAGGCGCCTATGATACGTCGACACGTGGCATGGCCCAACAGAGGCCCATTCCTGTGAAAAAGGCCAGCCCATTTGACTTGGTCAAAAAGTAGCGAGCTGGCCCACGGAAAGCCTGTTAACGGCCTGTTCGCATATAGCCCATTTACAGCCCGCTAACTCAGGGCCCGTTACGACCTATCTGAATTAGACCTAGTAGCATCACCTGGGCGTCCAATATGATTCCAGCCCGTTGTAACTTCCGTCCCATGTATGGCCCATGACGTCTTTCGGCCCATATGAGGCCCTTTGCAACTCTTGGCCCATTAACGACCCGTGGTGAAACTGGCCCGTAATGAACAGTGTATCGCTTTATACCCATAAACAACCCATTATTCCATTGTGTCGTTTCCAGCCCATGTTATCTTTTGGCCTTCTCAGGGCCCATTTATTCTTGGGCTCATTTCCAGCATTCGCTTACTTATGGCCCGTTACCGGCCTTCTCTGCTTGTGGGCCAAATTCAGCCCGTGGTTACAGTCGGCCCATTTGTGGCCCGTTAATCTGTTGGGCCATTTTCATAGCATCATCAAATACGGTCTATTAACGATGGCCCATTATGGTTGGCCCATGAACGGATGATTCCAGCTCTAGCCTGTTTACGGCCCATAATGTGGTCCGTTATTGGCCCATGTTTGGCCAATTGATCATATGGCCTGTAGAAGGCCCATTGATGCTACGCCCCGTAGAAGTCCCATTGTTTCTACGGCCTGTAGGAGGCCCAGAGTCACTACAGTAAATATGTAGCCCATGGTTATTGTGGCCTAATAAGAACTGCACTGACTACAAGCAAACAAATAAACAAGACAACAAGGAAATCAATAAGCGAGCAACTTATGCTAGGCTATCATGACTATTACACATATTACACCCACCAGGCATCAAAGTTCACCATGAGTGCAAATATAGGGAACAAAGCAGCATATCACATACACTAGTTGTCAAAGTTGGCGACTAGTGCAAATAAACACTGCAACAAAACAAGTCCAGAACTGAAATCACTTCAGAAGGGCTCAAGAAACAATATCCTGGGTACCCATAATGCTGGCAAGATGCTTAGAAAGCTTATTAACTTTCTCTTCTTTGGCGCTTAAATCCTCCAGCGCTTATTGTTGCACCGGAAAGTATGCATCTGAATTCTGTAGGTACTTCCTCAGTCCTTCAGCTTCCTGTCGCAGAACATTTGATCGATGTCTTTCAACTTGAAGTTGAGACTCAAGAAGCCGAACTGATTCAGGCAACGAGTTCGAAGAGCTGGTGCCAGCAGTAGTGGCCAGTAACTCGAACACTACATCAAGACATGACTTTGGGGTTGTCTCGGTGTCTTCAATATAGTTTCTATCAGCTTTCTTGGAGACCAACAGGGATGTCTCACTATCTTGAACCTTATCTGCATTACTTCCTTTACCATTCAATAACGGGGTACTCTTCTCCAATATTTTATCCGCATTCTAAAAAAGAAACAAACAGACACATCACAGGTTTACCATTTTGTATATGAAAATCATTTTGGTAAACCAGTTCAGTAGTAAGGTGGACAGAATAACAACATGAAACAAACATATATCTATGTAGTATGGTCACTGTATGGTCTATATCATTCTAGTTTATGTTGCCAAATCAAGATAGAGACAATTCAAATCATATCTATTTTAGACAAAGCAACATAGATAGAATATAAGTGTGGGAAACTACACAACAATAACAACACTTGTAATGTGCAAAGCATGAGAACATAACTGTTTATTCAATTGAAACTGAAATCAACATAGAGCAAGTTACAATAGCAAACACGTTAAAGAAACAGGTTTAAAACATACCTGTTGCGCCATTGGAGTTTCAATTGCATCCTTCAAATTTGAAATTAGTTGGTATGAGTAAATGTAGTGATGCAAGAGCAAAGGAGTATGAACCATACCTACGGAACCTGACCTGAGAACAATTCTTCTTCTGCTTTAAGCATTGACTTGGGGTTCGGAGTGGTTGTCCTCGTGCTTATGGCACTGCAGTTGTCTTACTAACTGTTCGTGTTTGGGTGCTATGTGGTGGAGACGATGTTGTGTCAACTGGAACTGGGTTACTATCTGCTGGGGTTGGGGTTAGAAGGGGTGTAGCTGGTTGTCTGTCCAACTGGGTAGGCGTACAATCTATGTGAGTCTGGGTTATGTGTGGTGGGTGTCGGCATTCTGGGAACGGGGGTCCCCAGACTTGCATACCTGCGGCCCACGACGTGGCTCTGCAAGCGGGCCCGTACGACCCATCTTCACCAACAAGCATTCAAGACCCTCGCGAGGGGCCAAGCCTCGCGAGGCGGATGACACAAGACCTCCTCGGGAGCGGCCTCACCAGGCTGGCTCGCGAGGGGCGGAGAGAACAAGGCAAGGCAAACCTCGCGAGGTTCCAATGACGTGAGCCATGACGATCGAGACCAGGCGGGCGCCAGCGCGCACAGTGTCCTTGTTTCCACTTTGGTGCTAAGGAGGCAAGCACATGCGAGGAGTACCGAGGCGTCAAGCAAAGGTTTCCATATCGGTGCAACGAGACCAAGACCAGTAGGACGGCAAGATAGAGGTCACCATGGATCCCAAGGCGGCGTCACCACCAAAGCCTTTGGCAGGTGAAGACTGCTTTTGTCAGGATAACTTGTACTAGCTGTCCCCTTTCAAATTGGCCGTTGTTGGCTCCCTTCCCGCTCAATATTTGGGGAGAGGACAGGGCCTCTATAAATAGGATTAGCCACCACCGTAGGAGGTGAACAGAGCCTCAGGCATCTCATCTTATGCTAGATCCAACCCATCCTCACACCCACCAAGCACAAGAACACCTCACCTCAGGAGGCTGTTCTTCCCCTTGTATTGTTCATCCTCAGCTCGAGAGGCAACCCACCACACCACACTGGAGTAGGGTATTACACCACAACGGTGTCCCAAACCAGTATAAATCTTGTGTCTTTTGTGTCACAAGTTCGTCGAGCTTACCTTTGAGATCGTGGCGATGTTGAGGGCGTAAGTTGGTAGGGGGAAATCTTCGCGCGCACCCCAGTGTTCGATCCTTGAGGGTTCTGCCGGAACCCGAGATACGACATTTGGTGCGCCAGGTAGGTGTGCGCCGGAGCTCTTCTTCTGCCAGTTGATCCACTCATTGGTCCCCCGACACTCCGCGGCTCCGATGTCCGGCGACTCAAGGACCAATGCCGACCGCTGGGCAGCCTGGCCAGCCCGGGCGGCGCCGCCCGCCCAAGAAGACCTCAACCCAGCGCCCCAGGCAGCACGCGCAGCACCAAACATTGTGGGGCGTGGGCGACGCGGTCACCCGCCGTCCGCCCTTACTCCACGACAAGTGTGGGCAGCCACATAGCCTTAAGCCACGCCGCGGGCACGGTGCCTAACACCCGACGGGAGCAAGCAAACATGAGGCTCGCGCTCACAGTGGCTCGGGAGCTGCTGCGATGCCGCTTAATGGAGAGTGGCCAGGATGCATTGCTGGAGCGCGTCGCTGAGCTCTTGGACATCGTGGCCTTGGGAGCACGACCCTTCCGCTCCCTGCTCACACCTCAAGTTGCGGCCAGGTCACATGGCGGGCCTCGCCGCTCCCGCATGCCCACGGGCACGCCACCAGGCTTCACCGACACCGGCGCAACCAAGAGAGTTGGACGCCCGCTCGCACCCGCGCCACCTCCGATGGGTCCGGGCATGAGCGGTGCCACCTACGGCCCCGGCAGGATGCAACCCTACCATCCTCAAGGCGGCACGTTAGGCGGGGCAACATGGAGCGTGGGGCACTACGGCGAGGTCTTTGAGGCGGAGGCCTCGGAGGCTATGTGCCCCGCATGGTGGAACAGGAGTACATGCTGGAAGACGACCCTGGTTCGTTCCTTGAGCTGGGCTGGGAGGAGGAGGCGCTAGAAGTCGGCACCTTTCAGGAGCCATCCGGAAGCCTCACCAACCATGCTGGCGTCATCAGCTACAGGGTACCACTAATTCCTCAGGAGCAGGCTTACGCTAACCATGGGACGTAGGAGGATCATGTCGCAGCAGTGGATGGTGGCCCCAGCTTGTCGGCCTTCCTACCGCCAGGGGGGCACGCTGGGGGCTGCAGGAGAGGGGCCGGGAACAAGGCCTCTCCCCACGCCGCATGGAGCAAGGCGTCCTCCGAAGGTAGGCCCTCTGCCAGGGAGGTGCTCCAGAGCCTTCCCCCGGCAGAGGACCCGTGGTCACCGAGGGCGCCGCTGGCATCCCCTTTGCCCCTTGGTGTCATCCTGGTTTACGATCGCCCCCAACGGTGGTCGAGGGAGGCGCAAGGCGGGGCCCTCGTCTGGCGATATGAAGTAAGGCTCACGCCTGTGAAGGTCTCCGCTCGTGACACTCTCACGTAATAATGAGTGCGGTTGTACACGCCCTGGAGTCTTAGGAGTGCCGCCCTCGGGCCTCGGGGGCTCCCTCCCACGTCCTAGTGGCAGCACTTAGCTCCGCGCTGGTGAGAAGACAAGAAGACTAGACTAGGCGCCGGACGCGGCAATTTGCTTTGGATCTCTTTTCTGTAACCCCGCCTTCTGGATTTGGATTTAAGTTGAAGTTGAATTTTCATTGATGCGCGCGTGGGGTGCCTTTTCTCGTTCGAGCAATTTCTTCCTATCTGGTTCTTGCCTTAATTCGGAGTTCGTGCATGTTGCTTCCCCCCTCGCGAGCGGGGCTAGGCATGGTGCACACGCACCACGCGCATGTCGCGCTACGGCTAGCGCTTGCTTGTCACGCGGCCCCCTCGGGCATGTCGACGAGCTCCTTAGGAGCTTCCCAGAAACTCGCAACCTCACGAGCCGGTTTGGGGCTCGTCCAGGCTAAGGTAAACCGCAACAACAAACTTGCCCCTGGATACGCGAGTTCATGAAGACACATATTCAACTTGACATAAAAAGATAGAGGCAGTAGTATATTTACATGAGGGGCTTCCCCTCCAAAAGTGCTCTTACAACCTCTAGGGCCGCGCCCGAGCTTTTGCGTGCAGGACAAACAACTAGGGCACACGGGATCAGTCGGACATGTTGCTCGCAGCGTCCCCCGGATCTCCCTCAGACGCGTCGCTAGCATCGCTGCCACCATCGCTAGCATCACCATCACCTCCACCAGCGCCGCCATCACCATCGTCGACCACGTCGCCTTCGTCCGCTGCGACCACCACCTCATCGTCATCAGAAGTGAAGGCCCTGACCAGCGTGTCCACATTGTCTTCCACCCGTCGCGCCAGGTCACCCCGGATGGCCTCGGGTACGAGAGCAATGACGGCGTCAAAATCAAAGTTGGGATCGGTGTTTTGGAGATGGCTGAAGAAGCGGGAGAACGCACGCCCAAGCAGGCCGCGGCTCCTCTCTTCAACAAGTTGGCGAGCTCTCTCGGAACAATTCTCCAGGCGCGTCACCACGTCGGTAAAGAAGCGGAGGTGGATGGCGTAGTCGTTCGCGTGGGGATGAGGAGCATTCTCATCGCAGATGTGGCCCAACGCTGTGTTGGCCCTGTTCCTGAGGCCCTCGAGCATGGGGGTGTGCACGCGCTCTAGCATTCGCCGTTGAAGCACTTCCTCCCTATTCTGCTGCGCGATGGACTCGGCGTTGGCGACCCGCTCATGGAGAGGAAGCAGCTCGGCGCGGGCAGAGGCCAGCTCAGCCTGCGCCAAGGCCAGGGCTGCTTCCGTGGCCTCCTTGCGCCGTTCCGCCTCAGTCAGCCTAGACTTGAGGGCAGCAGTCCTGCTCGCGGCCTCGGCCGCTACGAACTCCAACAGGTCATACCTGCCCTCAAGATCCGCACGAGCCTCGGCCACCCGGCGATCGACCTCCTCCTGGGCCCTGGCCTCGCGCGTGCCAACGGCGTCTTCCACTTGGGCAACCTGACGCTCCCTCATCTCCAGTCGCTCGAGCTCAAGGCTACACTCCACGGCTTCCAACGCCAACGCCTCCTCGCGCTTTCGGATCTCTTCCTCTTCCGTGGGCGTCCCCCTCAATGATGCAAGGGTGGCTCTGCGCGCCTCCACTTGCTGCTCCAAGGAGGCGCTCCAGGCTTGGAGCTCCCACATGTGCTTCTCCGCGGCCTCGCGACAGCGGTCAGCTTCCCGGACCTCTTCCTGAGCTCGGGAGCAGGCCTCTCGCGAGGCTGCGAGAGAAACCTCGTCCTTCGTGTTATCATGCTCGCGCTGGTGCCGCTCGAGGTTGATAGCCACCTTTAGCTTATGCCGCTACTCCGCCAACCGAAGACCCTCGGCCATGAGGCGTGCATCCACATCCACGAGTTCTTCACCAAGCCGGTTCATCGCGCCCATCGCCTCCCGAAAGAGCTCGTGGCGGACGACGCTCCTTTCATGCGCCGATTTGAGCATACTGCTGATGCCGTCCTCTGCCACGGAGACCATAGATGGGGCCCCATGCGGCTCGCCCCCTTTCAGCAGGGGCTGGGGCCTGGCGCCCACCCAGTTGCAGGCCAGGCCTCGCGTGGAGCCCAAACGAGTGGAGGCCCGCTGCTTGAAGAGGAGCCCAAGACCGAAGCCACCCAACCGCCATCCATGACCGGGGGAGGAACCCTTGTCACACTTGCTGTATTCCAAGCAAGGCCGCGAAGAAGAGACGGCAAGGGCGCGAGCTCAAGACACCTTGTCGACGGGCTGGCTTCCCCAGTTGACTCCATGCCTGAGCAGCGCGCGGGCTTTCATCGCTCAAGTCTAGCAGGAGAAATGAGGCGAGAGGAGGTTGCTTCTTAGGAGATTCCGTGGCCTTGGCGGAAGGGATCCTTAAGAGACATCATCAGGAAGGGAAGCAGAACGTGGAGAATCACCAAGATAAGGTACTTACTCATCAACGTCGATGTACTTTCTCTATTTTAACGGCCTGAAGGTGCCACTGCCGCGGCTTGGGGGCCCGTTCCTCTTGCGGAGCTCTTAGAAGTCCACGCAAAGCTGACCGAAGGGCTGGACATGGCGGCCAATGTGAGGCATAACCGGAGAAGCGCTCGAAGGGGCAACCTCAGGAGCGTCAAGCTGAGGGGAGCTATCGGGCTCTGGCTTGCAGCGACCTGCCTCGGCCTCAGGTGCCTCGGCCCCGGGAGTCACGGGCTGCATAGCCCCCTCAACCACTGCCCCAGGGCAAGAATAATGAGTTCCCGAGGACGACGCCTTGGGTGCCCTAGGCGGCATCGGCACCTCGGCACTTGCGCCATCGGCCTCCAGTGGTGCTCACCCCCCTGCATCCACACTTGGGGCAAGCTCGACGCCGTTGGCAAGGAGGGGAACCACGTCGACGGGGTTCTCACGGGTCCCCACCAGACCGACTGGACGCAGCCCCCCCACTCATCGAAGGAGGGCATACGCTCCACAAATCCCCCTTGTTCGAGTAGCGGTACAACAGGCAACTCTTCCCCGACATGTCATCTAGCAATGGGACACCCGTCAGGACCTCGAGCACCGTTCGCCGCGCCTCAAGGGGGAGTCCGGACTCCTGAAGTCTCATGTGGTCCTTGCTGCTGAGCAAGGCCCACATTGGCTGGGAATGGCGCTGGAGTGGAGCAACCCGGCGCCAGACGAACTCCTTCACCACCATAGGTGCAGTCATGCCAAGGTCTTTCAGCCCCTTTAGCCTGAGCCAGACGGGGACAAGGTGCGAATCGGCAAGCCTTTGATGGCACCAACTGGAGTTGGGAATGGCGAGCGCCAACGGAGAATGGAGCAAAGGGCTAAGCACTCCGACATGAACAAATACCCACCATTTCTAAAACTCACTCGTGGATGGTGGAAGCTCGAAGTCAATCCCCACGCCTGCCATCGCCGCCATGGCCTGGAAGCTCAGGCACCCCGAGCTCTGTCAGGGATCAAACAGGTGCAACGAGAAGAAGTGGCGGAGAAGGGCCACGGAAGGAGCAATGCCCACCATGGCCTCGCAAACAATGGCGAAGACGGCGAGAAGGGTCACGGATTGGGGATCAAGGTGCAGCATGTGGATCTGATAATGGGCAAGCACTATTTTGAAGAAGGCGGAGAAAGGAGGAACCAGGCCAGCCCAAAGGGCGTACATGAAGAATGGGACCTCGATGGCTGTCCGGTCGATACGAGCACGAGACGCAGGCCAGGCCACAGTCCTTCCCCACTCATTGAAGCTGGAGGTGAGCATGGGACGCACCTTGTCCATGGCTTCTTGGTTGAGCACCAGTGACCTGCCAACGACAGGCTCAGTGGCCGGGCGTAGCCTGGCGGAGGACAGGGGACTCTTCCCTTTCTTCGACTGGTCTGGTGCCATGGCAATGGGAGGATTGAGCTCAGATCGGATCAGGAAAAGAGGCTGAGCTTCGAGGAAGTGGAATAATTGGGAGTGCGCCGCAACAACGGGAGGGAAACCGTGTAGACCACGGTGGCCGCCTAGCCTGGCGGGAATCAAGGCAGCGTGGGGAAGCAAAGACGCCCACGTCCAATCAACCGCCACGCGTCGACCAAGGCCACAGGCTATTGGGGCCCGTAGCGCTCCGCACTTTCCCTTTGGCTTCGCCTCGAAGCCAAGCCTGAGCGCGTCCTGGGCCCGGGGCTATTGTCGGCGTTCTGGGAACGGCGGTCCCCAGACTTGCCTGCATGCGACCCACGGCATGGCTCTGCAAGCAGGCCCATATGGCCCATCTTCACCAACAAGTATTCAAGACCCTCACGAGGGGCAAGCCTCGCGAGGCGGATGACACAAGACCTCCTCGGGAGCGGCCTCACCAGGCTGGCTCGCGAGGGGCGGAGAGATCAAGGCAAGGCAAACCTCGCAAGGTTCCAATGACGTGAGCCATGACGATCGAGACCAGGCGGGCGCCAGCGCACAGTGTCCTTTTTTCCTCTTTGGTTCTAAGGAGGCAAGCGCAGGCGAGGAGTACCGAGGCGTCAAGCAAAGGTTTCCATATCGGTGCAACGAGACCAAGACCAGCAGGACGACAAGATGGAGGTCACCATGGAGCCCAAGGCGGCGTCACCACCAAAGCCTTTGGGAGGCGAAGACTGCTTTTGTCACGATAACTTGTACTAGCTGTCCCCTTTCAAATTGGCCGTTGTTGGCTCCCGTCCCGCTCAATATTTGGGGAGAGGACTAGGGCCTCTAAAAATAGGATTAGCCACCACCGTAGGAGGCGAACAGAGCCTCAACTATCTCATCTTAGGCTAGATCCAACCCATCCTCACACCCACCAAGCACAAGAACACCTCACCCCAAGAGGTTGTTCTTCCCCTTGTACTGTTCAGCCTTAGCTCAAGAGGCAATCCACCACACCACACTGGAGTAGGGTATTACACCACAACGGTGGCCCGAACCAGTATAAATCTTGTGTCTTTTGTGTCGCGAGTTCGTCGAGCTTACCTTTGAGATCGTGGCGAGGTTGAGGGTGTGAGTTGGTAGGGGAAAATCTTCACGCGCACCCCAGTGTTCGAACCTTGAGGGTTCTGCCAGAACACGAGATCCGACAGTGGGGCTGGTTCTTGGGCAAGTATAATCGTGGTTCTATCTGCATCGACAGGTAGCACGATCTTTTCTGAAGACCGTGTTTTTACTCCCACAGATATTGCCATCACCCCCTCCAATTCAAATGGCCGATAAACAAGAAAAGTAATTTAATGTATAGACATTGTAAGATAGACATGTGTAATGGATAGTAGAGAAGAAAACAGGGCATGAAATAATTCACATGTATGTTGTCTAACCAAACAGAATAGAATGACATAATTTCACATATATGTTGGCTAATTAAACAGGATAGCATGACACAATTTCACATGTATGATGGCTAACTAAACATGATAGAATGACATACTTCAAAAATATGATGACTATGTAAACAGGATGACATGATATAACTATACGATGTGTCTATTAAAGTGGTTGGCATGCCATAATTCACAAACATGCCATCAATGGAAACATGATATCATGATATAATTCACGGATAGAATGGCATAATTCAAAATATGATGACTATGTAAATAGGATGAGATGATATAACTATATTATGTCTTTAGAAAATGGGTTGGCATGCCATAGTTCAGATACATACTATCTATATAAACATCATGGCATGATATAATTCAAATATATGATTTATATGCTAAGAAAATGAGCAGAGGGCAATCACATATATGATGTCTCAACTAAGGAGATGGCATTCAATATTGTGTATATGATGTAAAAACTAAGCATTGCAAGACAACATATGCATGATATGAGTAATATAACCCTGCCAAGTTTGAGCATACACCTCTGGGGGATAATTGGATTGGTCATCTGCCTCTGAATCCTCCTCTAAGGAGCTATCTGTAACCAGCAAGATATCTGCTTCAGCAGGTAGCATTTTCTACTCTGACGACCTTGTTTTCACTCCAGATTTCTCCATCACCTATTCAAATGGATGATGCACAGGAAGAGCAGTTGAATATACAAACATTGTCGAAAAATGCAATGAGTAATACAAAAATGAATGGCATGATATAATTCACATATATGACGCTTGGCTAAACAGCATGGCATTGCATAATTCACATACATAATGCCTTGCAACAAGATAGCATTGCATAATTCACATATATAATGTCGTGCAATAAGATGGCATTGCAAAATTCACATACATGGTAATTAGACACTAAACAGATGGCATTCATACAAAGCATGTCTAAACTAAAGAAATGACATGCCAATGCAAGACACATATGCACGATATGAGCAATATAACCCTGCCAAGTTAGAGCATGCACCTCGGGGGGGGGGGGATAGGAGTGGTCATCTGTCTCTGAATCCTCCTCTGAGGAGCTATCCGTAACCAGCAAGACATGCGCTTCGTCAGATAGCATTGTTTGCTCTGGAAACCATGTTTCCACTCCAGATTTTTCCATGACCGTGTCGAATGGCTGATGCATAGGAAGAGTAATTGAATGTACTAAAATTGTTGACAAATTTAATATGTAATACAAAATGATGGCTTGATATAATTCACATATAAGATGGCTGGCTAACCAGGGTGGCATTGCAAAATTCACATATATGATGCCTGGCTAAACAAGATGGCATTGCATGATTCACATATACGATAAATAAACTAAACATATGGCATTCACACAAAGCATGTCTAAACTAAGTGGATGACATATTTGATGTATAAAGTAAGCAATGCAAGGCATCATATGCATGATATTACCAACATCAGCATGCCAAGTTAGAGAGAAGACCTCAGGGGGTAAATAGGAGTGGTCTTCTCCTTTTGAATCCCCCTCAACATTTATCTTCCTCTTGATTACAATCCGAAATGGGTGGAGGGGGCTGCATTTGCGCCCACCATGGAGCGACGTCTGCATGAAATTTGATTGCCATGCAAGGCTCCTCTCTTTGGCTCTACATGTTCAGTTCCATTGTGTACAATAATTGACATGCATAGGAATAAAGCATAGTGAGATTATGTAAGGAGTGCATGCACAAATCCAAAGTGATGGTAGCAAACTGTGAATAGACCCAAAACCAATGATAGCAGGCAGATAATAGCTTTAGTTAAAAAAATACAGATAATGGCTCCTTTAATGTTTGTTTCCACCCAACAAGAAAATCATAGTAGACACTGGAGATTAACCATATAGTAGACCGATAGTATTGACGCTACCCCAATATGTACCCCGCAACCATTTAAAAACTCAAGTTTGAGCATTAATTTGGACCTGACTCGGAGTCTAATAGGTGAACAGGATGATAAAGTAGCATGTCATCATATTAAGAGATGCATAACGTAAGCAGACACGAAAGAGTGCGACCTCTCTTGCGGACCCGTGTTGTCCTCAAGGTTATCTACTCAGTTGATGATGGTAATGCAATTGTCGTGGCTGCCAGCGGCAGGGTAGAAGATTTGAGGCGCTGAAAGACAGTCTGGAGAGCGGATCCCTGCTGTGGTGAAGCCTTCTGTCGTTGGAGCAGCTGAGCTTGGGTGGAACACAACGCAGCAGGAGCGGGACAAACCACACAGGGTTTTCTTTGACACATATCTATAACAGAAGTAATTTTGTAAGGGCTTGTTTCAATTTGAGGATTCTAACAATGCATGGATAGGAAATACAAAGGAATAGGATAGGAATGCACGTGGAAAACAGAGAATTTAAAAACACAGGATTTCTGCCAATCTGGGTGTTTGGTTCACAAGAATTGGAAAATCACAGGATGCAAAGAAGCATGGTGAGATTAAGTCAAACCACAAGAAAATGTACGGTTATAATGCTATTATGTTACTATCTCTTAGTCTTGTGCTTCATGAATAGGAATTTGAAAAGGAGGACAAGTGGATATTAAAATTCCTATGGTTTTTCTTTCAAAGAGACACTAAAGGAACAAATCCTATAGTTTTCCTTTGCTCCATTCCTTTGAACCAAATGCATGAATAGTAGTACCATAGGAAACTTTCCAATTCCTATGTTTTTCCTTCACTTTTCCTTTCAAGCACTGGCGATTCTAGTAGGCAGGCTTGAGCAGGGAAAATCCTACACTCAAAAAATGTTTTTGTGCTACTTCTACTACTTTGGACCCAGGCCACTGCCCTACTAGCTTAACTCCCAGGACCATCTACAAAAGCACAACTCAAACACATAGAGATAAATAATGATGGCATTTAAGAGAGTCCATCACGGGAAGCTAAGTTGCCTGGTACCTCACTACTTGTCATATAGTAGGAGAAACTAATCGTATTTCATGTTACTACGTGTGCTCAATTGACAATACCTATAACATGTAGACTAAAAAATAGATGCAACAAGTGTACAACTTCTTTGGCGAAGCCATGTCGATCTCAGCGTGATTGCGTTGGTCGGTGAGGACGCTTCGGCTGATTTGGCTGTCGGAGGAGGGGAAGAAGATCTTAGGCGTCTGGAGATGGACCCAGGGTACTGCTCCACTATGATGGAGGGTTTCATCGTTGGAGTAGCTCTGGTGAGTTGTACGACGGCGAAGCTAAAGCAGGACAAGAGAGACAATGTTAACCTGAGTGAAATTCTAATAGTATCTCCAATAGATGACGTAAAATACATGACCACAAAGTGCTAGATGTAAAATACATCCGCCGCTCATATCTGAACTTAACTGTCGAAACTGAATTTAACTGACAAAACTGAATTTAATTGTCGAAATTGAATTTTGCTGTTGAAACTGAATTTTACTGTCGAAACGGAACGCACTAGTAGCAGAAAAGCAGTAGCAGCAACAGTCGCGCCTGGAGCAGCAGCGCGTGCGGGAGTCAGGGCAGCTGGCCGTGTACGAGTATCTCGGGTAGCAGCTGCAGGGGCTCGAGGGAGAGCAGGATCTACTGCTCGTGCAGCAGCAGCACACGCAAGAGTAGAGTAGCAGCGCAAGCAAGAGAAAGAGCAAGAGTAGCAGCGCAAGCAATAGTAAGAGCAAGAGCAGAAGCGCGAGCAAGAGCAAGAGCAAGAGCAAGAGTAGACCAGGCAGGGGATCGAGAGCAAGAGGTGAGCAGCAGCACGAGCGAGAGACAAAGAAGCAACAACTCCTACTGATGTGGACGCCGCCGCCGAGGGAGCGACACCGTGGAGGAAGTGGCCGGCGACGCCACCATGGATGGAGCTGCGCCATGTCGGCTCGGGACCGAGCACCGACAACACCGTGAGATCGAATCAACAAGAAAATGCAGCGATTTGTGTAGAACCTCTTTGGTGGCACCGATTAGGCCTCACCTTAATCCGAGGAATCGGTGATGATGCTGCTCTTCCGGTGGTATAGGTGAAGACGGTGGTGTGGGAATGGAGGTGGCGCAAAAGACGAGGGGAACATCGGGGAAGCTCCTTGGAGGTGGAGGATGGGGTGGCTGAACCGGTGTGATGACAAGATCGACGATGGATCCTCATCTGGTGCCGTGAATGAGGGGTGTCGATATGTTGTAGTGGACGACGTCGTCGGGGAAGATGCTCCGGCTGGGTGGCGGACGGAGAAGTTTGTGGGGCTTCGCGGGTTTTGGTGGCCTCGGTGTACGAATGGGTGGGCGGATGGGATGGGAGGGGGAACCATGGCTTAGGGACGCGCTTGTCTGAAATGTGGGGTAAGTTACGAAAGTACCCCCACCGATTTGAGCTAGGCGGTTCTTTCGGATCAGGGGTATCATGGCATTTCGCATGTTGGGATTTCACAGGACGTGGGAGTTCTCGCACGCATTGTAATTTTGGGATAGCAAGGAGCGGGTTGAGATGGAGGGAGTTTCCGGAGCACAACAAGAAAAAGATATATCTTAAATATTTCAGGGTAACAAGGCGCGGGTTGAAGAGGCAGGAGTTTTGCAGCACGATAGACAGAGATGCTAGCTTGAAATTTCAGCATAACAAGGCGCGACTTAAAATTTCGGGAGAACAAGCTTAACGTGTACAAAAAAGACAATTCGCACCTCATCACTAGAGAGAGCCATGTCCCGTTTTACTATATTACTAGAAATGCATTCAAATACAACAACAACAAAACTAAAAAAATCGGAACAACAGACATAACGTGTAAAGTACCAAATCAATTTGCACTTCCCTCAACAATGAAAAAAAATCGCGTTGTCTAGCATATGGACTAAATTTGAGTACATTTTCCCAGTTTGAATAGGATTGTACTCGGGTTAGGTATACAACCATCTAAATATTATCTTCACAACACATCACATGAATATATGAGTAGTAAATTCCTATATAAATACAAACTACATGTACATACGATCTCAAATTCAAATATATGTGTCCATTTTATGTTTAATTCAAATCATAGTACATGTATGCTCTAGCTAGATGTTCCGAATCTAAACCATGTATGATACTACGTACAATATGTTTAACACACACAACACACACACACACACACCATTTAGACTAGTAAGGTACACGTGCATTGCATGCATGAGATTTGGCAACCAAATTATGAATACATACCACATTATAGCATGTAAGCTTTGAGTCATATATGCATGATGTAGATGTTCGCTTAATTCTTATACCTCATCTCATTCAAAATCATTTAGTGTTTATAAAAATTTAATCTATTTTAAGATTCATGGAATTGTGCATTGTGAAGCATAAAGTAAAAATAAATAATGGCAATTCATGTAGAAAAAAATTGGGGCAATTATGATACGGAATATTCTAGAACAAAGGAGAAGTGATTGCATGTTTTGAGGTTTGTGCATTTTGCTTAATTTCAACCATGGAGTCTTCTAGATTGTACATGTGGCAAAATCTAGTGGAATGTAGATGATATCCAACGGCCAGTGGTGCTCGGATTTGCCATCTCTGCGCTGCCGGATTGGCTTCATCCAATGACCATCTTTCAAAGTTAAAGTTATTCGCACACTATATAAAACTAGTAAGGTACACGTGCATTGCACGCATGAGATTTGGTAACCAAATTATGAATAAATACCACGCTATAGCATGTAATCTTTGAGTCATATATGCATGATGTAGACGTTCGTTTAATTCTTATAGTTAATCTCATTTAAAATCAATTAGTTTTTGTAAAAAAGTTAATCTATTTTATGATTCATGGAATTATGCGTTGTAAAGCATAAAGTAAAAAACAAATAATGGCAATTCAACTAGAAAAAAAGTTTGGGCAATTATGATACGGAAGATTATAGAACAAATGAGAAGTACTTGTGTTTTGAGGTTTGTGCATTATGCTGAAGTTCAACCATGGAGTCTTCTAGATTGTACATGTGGCAGAATCTGGTGGAATGTAGATGATATCCAATGGCTAGTAGTGCTCGGATTTGCCATCTCTGCACCGTCGGATTGGCTTGATCCAACGACCATCTTTCAAATTTATTCGCACACTATATAGGGGTATAGAAACTGTAAAATATAATATATAGGGGTATAGATATAGATATGTGATGCGAAAGCCACCCATCATCTCCAATTAGAATAGTGTGTCCATGCACGGATGCAATGTAGCCAAACGATGTCTGCCATCGGTATCGCAAATTCAAATTAGTTTGACCTTGTTCAATATGTATACAATATATCATGCTCGTTTCCAAACCACACCGCGCATATCTCAGTTATATTCATGCATGCATGGGTTTCAAACATCATGATCTCTTATTCAAATATTTGAATTCAACTTTACATTGATTATGACCTCACTTAGTCTTTTACACCCACACAGTCGTCTTCTCTTTATAGTTTTACCACTAACTTTCTCTTGTGCATGCATGCACACACACTACCACTCGGCATTATCCATCGCACACATGCAATCTTTTTATTCAGGTCGGTCTCCCATGCAAGCACACACACACACACACACCTCCCCCTCTTCATCATTTCAGGCATTCTTTATCTCTCACGTGCATGCGGAACGATCGATGTTCCTCTATGTGTGTGTGTATATACCTAGGCCTTTCCTAGTTTTTCACACAAACCGATCGATCTATATCTAGTGAGGTCTCACCCTCTTTCCCACGTACACATCGATCAATGTATACCTCTCTATATAGGATTACATAGCTAATACACCCACATTAATTATATATCCAACATACCTATTGAGGCTAATACACCCACATTGATTATATATCCAACATGCCTTTCGCTTCATCTCTCAGACGCGCGCACAGTGGCAAAGACAGGGACAGCAAGGGCCCTACCCCCCTAAAATCACTATATATTGAGGCTAATATGAATGTGATCAGTGGATCAATTGTTGGTAAAATGGTTTAAGTTGATGAATTGGCCCTCCTCGTAAAGGATTAGCAATGCTTAGCCCCTAGCTCATTTATTTTTCATGGCTCCGCCACTGCGCGCAACCGCGCATCTTCTCACCCCCTCTATTTAAATATCGACCTCGCACTTGTGCACTCCTTCATAGTCTCCCTCCACTTGGCCCCTCGCACCATCTTCCAGCCCCCACCAAATTTTGCCACATGTACAATCTAGAAGACTCCATGGCTGAACTTAAGCATAATGCACAAACCTCAAAACACAAGTGCTTCTCCTTTGTTCTAGAATCTTCCGTATCATAACTGCCCAAACATTTTTTAGTTGAATTGCCATTATTTTGTTTTTACTTTATGCTTTACAACGCATAATTCGATGAATCATAAAATAGATTAACTTTTTTTATAAAAACTAATTGATTTTGAATGAGATGAACTATAATAATTAAACGAACGTCTACCTGATGCATATATGACTCAAAGCTTACATGCTACAGTGTGGTATTTATTCATAATTTGGTTGCCAAATCTGATACGTGCAATGCACGTGTACCTTACTAGTACTTCCAGTATGTGCAATCACGTAAATTAGAATTCCAATGGCACGCTACATAGTGTCTCTCCCTTTTTCAGTTCATGAAGCGATGTGGCACATGTGGAGGCGTTATCGCGACCTCCTTGTGTGGATTGATCACAGTGACGTGCTACTGGTTCCAGAAGAATGTACTCGTCCTCTCTCAAGCACACTGGCAGTACATGCATGAAGCGAAAATGTGCACGCATGCACACGTGGGTACACGGTGGGACGCATTTTTGTACAAAGATCCACCACATGTGATAATTTGACGCGTGTAAAGTCCTTCACTTCATTGATGGTCAATTAATACAGTGCATGCAAATTGAGTGGACATGAGGGAGGAAGTAGTTGAGAAAGACATTACTACTCCACTGCGTGCATGCGAGTAGTTAAATCATGGGTTGCTACTTCCATTGGTCTCCTTCATATTTTGTGCCAATTTTTGACCATATTTTCAAGTAACATAATATTTAGGCATGTCATAAAAAGTGGCACAAAAAAGGGCCAATAAACCAGGACATAGGCAGCATGATTAATTTTTGCTTGGGCTATTGTTAGTGGCCTTTGTATTTAAATATGGACGGAGTGGATTAGTACTATCTCTATCTTAGCCTCGTAGGGCTCTTCCAGCACCTAGGCTCACCTCCCCGCCTCGCCCACCGGATCTCGCCATGGATAATCCCTTGGATCCCAGAATCGCGCAGGCTGCCCTCTCGCCACGGCCCGTAGCACTATCGCCTTTGAGCGAAACCCACATGTGTTTGTCGGCGTTCTACGAATGGGGGTCCCTAGACTTGCCTGCCTGCGGCCTAGTGTGTGGCTCATCCAGCGGCCTGGTACGGCCCCATCTTCATCAGCAAACACTCAAGACCCTCGCGAGGGGCCAAGCCTCGCGAGGTGGACGACATAAGACCTCCTCAGGGGCAGCCTCGCTAGGCGGATTCGCGAGGAGCGGAGAGATCAAGGCGAGGGGCACCTCATGAGGTTTCCATGACGTGAACCATTGATACGTCTCCATCGTATCTACTTTTCCAAACACTTTCGCCCTTGTTTTGGACTCTAACTTGCATGATTTGAATGGAACTAACCCGGACTGATGTTGTTTTCAGCAGAATTGCCATGGTGTTATTTTTTTGTAGAAATAAAAGTTCTCGGAATGACCTGAAAATCAACGGAGAATATTTCTGGAATATATAAAAAATATTGGCGAAAGAATCAAGGCCAAGGGGCCCACACCCTGTCCATGAGGGTGGGGGCGCGCCCCTGCCTCGTGGGCTCCCTGGTGCTCCACCGACATCAACTCCAACTCAATATATTCACGTCCGGGGAGAAAAAAATCAGGGAGAAGGATTCATCATGTTTTACGATACGGAGCCGCCGCCAAGCCCTAATCTCTCTCGGGAGGGCTGATTTGGAGTCCGTTCGGAGCTCCGGAGAGGGGAATCCGTTGCCATCGTCATCATCAACCTTCCTCCATCACCAATTTCATGATGCTCACCGCCGTGCGTGAGTAATTCCATCATAGGCTTGCTAGACGGTGATGGGTTGGATGAGATTTATCATGTAATCGAGTTACTTTTGTTAGGGTTTGATCCCTGGTATCCATTATGTTCTGAGATTGATGTTGCTATGAATTTGCTATGCTTAATGCTTGTCATTAGGGCCCGAATGCCATGATTTCAGATCTGAACCTATTATGTTTTCATGAATATATGTGAGTTCTTGATCCTATATTGCAAGTCTATAGTCACCTATTATGTGTTATGATCCGTTAACCCCGAAGTGACAACAATCAGGATACTTACCGGTGATGACCGTAGTTTGAGGAGTTCATGTATTCACGAAGTGTTAATGCTTTGGTCTGGTACTCTAATAAAAGGAGGCCTTAATATCCCTTAGTTTCCAATAGGACCCCGCTGCCACGGGAGGGTAGGACAAAAGATGCCATGCAAGTTCTTTTCCATAAGCACCTATGACTATATTCGGAATACATGCCTACATTAAATTGATGAACTGGAGCTAGTTTTGTCTCACCCTATGTTATAACTATTGCATGAGGAATCACATCCGACATAATTATCCATGACTGGTCCATTGCCCACGAGCTTTGCACATATTGTTCTTCGCTTATTTACTTTTCTGTTGCTACTGTTATAATCACTATAAAACCAAAACTATTACTTTTGCTACCGTTACTGCTACTATCATATTACTTTGCTACTAAATACTTTGCTGCAGATATTAAGTTTCCAGGTGTGGTTGAATTGACAACTCAGCTGCTAATACTTGAGAATATTCTTTGGCTCCCCTTGTGTCGAATCAATAAATTTGGGTTGAATACTCTACCCTCGAAAACTGTTGCGATCCCCTATACTTGTGGGTTATCAAGACTATTTTCTGGCGCCGTTGCCGGGGAGCATAACTCTATTCTTTGAGTCACTTGGGATTTTTATCTGCTGATCACTGTGAAGAACTTGAGAGATAAAAGAACCAAGATTTTCCCCTCAACTACGAGGGGAGGTAAGGAACTGCCATCTAGCTCTGCACTTGATTCACCTTCTGTTTTATGTAAACTTGCGACACCTACTCCTGCTATTCATTCTGATATGTCGCATGTTATTGATGATGCCACTTCTGCTTTGCATGATACTTATGATGAAACTACTTCTATGCTTGATAATACTGTGCCACTAGGTTAGTTTCTTGATGAACAACTTGCTATTGTTAGAGAGAATGAAATTATTGAAATTGATAATATTGATGAAAGTGATGATGAAGATTCTCCCCCTAGATATGAATTGCCTGTTGTGCCTGAGGGTTATGTTGTGGACGATGAAACTGCTAGAGACTTTTTTGCTTGCAATGATAGATCTGATCTTAAGAAACTGTTAGCTAAGCTTAAAGAAAAATGCTAGAATGCTAGAATGAAATGTGACCCTGCTTTTGCTACTTCACCTATCTTTATTTCTGATAAGGATTATGATTTATCTGTTGATCCTGAGTTAATTTCTTTGGTTGAATCTGATCCTTTTTATGGCTATGAATCTGAAACTATTGTGGCACATCTTACTAAATTAAATGATATAGCCACCCTGTTCACTAATGAAGAGAAAACTCGCTACTATTATATCCTTAAGTTATTTCCGTTCTCACTAAAGGGTGATGCTAAAACATGGTTTAATTCTCTTGATCCTGCTTTGTGTGCGTAGTCCCCAGGATATGATTTATTACTTCTTTGCTAAATATTTCCCCGCTCATAAGAAACAAGATGCTTTAAGGGAAATATATAATTTTGTGCAAATTGAAGAAGAGAGTCTCCCACAAGCTTGGGGGGGGGGGCTTCTCCAATTAATTAATGCTTTGCCTGATCACCGTCTCAAGAAAAATGAAATACTTGATATCTTTTATAATGTACTAACCGACGCTTCTAGAGACCACCTGGATAGTTGTGCTTGTTGTGTTTTCAGGGAAAGAATAGTTGATCAAGCTGAATTGCTATTGAATAATATGTTGACTAATGAAAATGATTGGACACTTCCTGAACCAACTCCTAAGCCAACTCCGAAGATAAGGGGTATTCTATTTCTCAGTCCTGAAGATATGCAAGGGGCAAAGAAATCTATGAAAGAAAAAGGTATTAAAGCTGAAGATGTTAAGAATTTACCACCTATTGAAGAAATACACGGTCTTGATAACCCGACACAGGTACTGAAGGTAAATTCTCTCTATAGATTTGATGAAGGTGATATTCCTCGTAATAAGTCTGCTAGCCAATGCTTAGATGAGTTTGATAATTTTATTGTTAAACAAGAAAACTTCAATGCTTATGTTGGTAGACAATTGAAACGCAATGCTGATATGCTTGAACACTTGAGTGATTATATGTCTAGAGTTAAAGGTGAACTTAAAATTATTAGTAAACATGCTTCTATGGTTACCACTCAAGTAGAACAAGTACTTAAGGCTCATAATGATTTGCTCAATGAACTAAATAATAAGAAAAATGATAATGCTGTTAGAGTTATGACTAGAGGGGGTAAAATGACCCAGGAACCTTTGTATCCCAAGGGCCATCCTAAGAGAATTGAGCAAGATTCTCAGAGAACTAATATTGATGCACCTAGTTCTTCTAAGAAGAAGAAAAAGAAAAATGACAGGATTGTGCATGCTTCTAGTGAACCTGTTGTTGACACACATGAGAATCCCAATGATATTTCAATTCTGATGCTGAAACACAATCTGGTAATGAATATGAACCTATTGATATTGTTAATGATGTAGAGATTGAACCTACTGACGATCTTGATAACCCACAATCAAAGAATCAACGTTATGATAAGAGAGACTTTGTTGCTAGGAAGCAAGCTAAAGAAAGAGAACCATGGGTTCAGAAACCCATGCCTTTTCCTCCTAAACCATCCAAGAAAATGGATGATGAGGATTTTGAGCGCTTTGCTGAAATGATTAGACCTATCTTTTTGCATATGCGTTTGACTGATATGCTTCAAACGAATCCTTATGCTAAGTATATGAAGGATATTGTTACTAATAAAAGAAAGATACCAGAAGCTGAAATTTCCACCATGCTTGCTAATTATACTTTTAAGGGTGGAATACCAAAGAAACTAGGAGATCCAGGAGTACCAACTATACCATGCTCCATTAAAAGAAACTATGTTAAAACTGCTTTATGTGATCTTGGAGCCGGTGTTAGTGTTATGCCTCTCTCTTTATATTGTAGACTTGATTTGAATAAGTTGACACCTACTGAAATATCTTTGCAAATGGCTGATAAATCAACTGCTATACCTGTCGATATTTGTGAGGATGTGCCTATTGTGGTTGCAAACGTTACTATTTTAACGGACTTTATTATTCTTGATATTCCCGAGGACGATAGTATGTCTGTTATTCTTGGAAGACCCTTTTTGAATACTGCAGGGGCTGTTATTGATTGCAACAAAGGCAATGTCACTTTTGTAATGAGCATATGGTACACTTTTTGAGGAAACAACCTCAAGTCCACAGTATCAATTCTATTGGAAAAATTCCAACAATTACTATTGGAGGTTTTTAATTTCCTCTTCCTACTGTCAAGAAGAAATATGATATTCTTATTGTTTGGGACAGGCATATCCCCGTTGAGGTAACTTAGTGTTATTTGAAAATTCTCCGGTTTCATGTTATTCGAAACGAGTTTGTTAACAAGACTTGATCAACCTTGTTAGTGGATTCCTTTTGAGGCGCGTGAGATGGATGAAGTTATAAAGCACAACTCTTTGTACCCTCCTTTTACTTTCTGTTATTTAGATTAAATAAAGCAAAAATAGTATTTTCTTTCTGTTTTCTGAATTATCCTTGCAAGAAAAAATACCCCGAAAATAAAAGTTCTCCAAATGTCCTGAAAATTTAATATGTTTTTTTCTAAAATATTTAAGAATTATTGGCACTGAGAACACACCAAGGGGACCCACCATGTGCCCACGAGGGTGGAGGGCGCGCCCACCCCCTGGGCGCACCCCCTGCCTGAGTGGACCCCACGTGGGTCCCCTACACTTATTCTTGCACCCACACACATTGTGTTCTTCCAGAAAAAATCATCCACCAGCTCAAACCCGTGTTCTAGCTCATCTTGCTGCCATTTTCAATCTCCTTGCTCAAAGCTCCATTCACAAAACTGCTTTGGGGGATTGTTCTTCGGTATGTGACTCCTCTAATGGTCTAATTAGTTTTTGTTCTGGTGCTTTATTTATTGCAAATTTTTGCTACTTAGGTGACCCTGTTCTTGAGCTTGCATGTCAAATTTATGTGGTGAGAAGTAGTTTTAATGCATGATATAGCCTCTAGGCACTTGTAGGAGTAGTTGCTATCAATTTTGTTGAGTTTGGTTCACTTTTATTTTGAGTCGCTAAAAAATTCAGAAATTTTTCAGAGGAAGAAATATGTTTAGGAAAATGTGCCAAGGTGGTTCCTCAAGGAAGCAAGGCCCAAGGCCCGCAATACGTGAGCCCGACAATGAACTACCAAGGGAGGCTCAAGTGCGGCCTTGTGAATGGCCATTAGAGGATTTCATGGTCCAGGCAGGCATCAAGGAAGAATTTTACGCATATGTGTGTAACGCTGATCTTGAGAGCTTCGTGTCAGATAAGTGCCGGCAATACCTCTATTTAACTGATTCATTTGTGGGAAGGTTTAAATTTACATCCTCGCGCAATTCTCACAATGTCCTATTTGATCTTTATGATAAATCTTATACCATGGACTTAGAAGATTTTAATAGTACTTGTAAACTCCCGAAGTGGGGTAGTGCTAGTGAACCTCGCAAATCTGAATTTAAAGACTTTCTTGCTAGTATCACTGTGGGGGAATCTAGAGAAATAACAGAAGCTACCACAGGGAGCATTCATTTTCCTGCCATACATTATTTTGCTCTCTTCGTGGGTAGATGCATTAACGGTAAGGATGAGGCATGTCACATGTGTGTTACCGATCTTAGTGGTCTCAAGAGTGCTGTATTAGGAGATAAACAATACAACTCGGGGGCTATTGTTGCACGTAGGATGCATCTTAATAGTTTAACTGGAGATTTGTTTGCTGGAATTTATGCAATTCGTGTAGCTAACTTTCTTGATATACCCATACGCAGGGATGATATTGAGTTGCCTCCTGCTTATCTAGATTATAATGCTATGGTTCGTCATCAGTTTGTTGAGAGGAATGATCAGTTCCTCCAGTACCGACTAATCTTTCACAGACGGCGCACCATCCATGTTGCTCTCCCTGCTCCTACTTTCTTTGATTTTCAGACAAAAGGGAGATATGTTATATCCAGGGAAGAGGCGAATGAGTACGAGAGGAGGACGGAGGTAGCCCACCTCCAAGCTGCAGCTCGTCAAGCAGTAGCTGCTGCATCTCAGTACGACCCCAGCTACAACTTTGGATTTCCACCAGGCCAGCCGTAGCCATAGACCAACTTAGGCCAAAGGCCTAAGCTTGGGGGAGTACATATTTCTCACCGACATTACATTCATGTTCACACACTCATGCCAGTTGTCGGTGCTCATACTTTTTCATTGTTTTATCCATGCTAGTTTATTTTCTTTTCTGGCATTCTTATTGTGTGTTTGAAAAACCTTAAGAAAAAGACAAAAAAAATTAGTTGTAGCTTTTAGCTAGTTTACTTTCCATGCTTGTAGTAGTAGTAATTAAAAAGAAAACCCAAAAAGATTTCTTGTTCTTCTTTTTTCTTGTTGGGAGCTTTCCCGTGTAAATAGTTTTGTTTCTTTTCTTTTCTTTGGGGGTCGAGAGGAGAAGACCTTAATGAAAATGTTGAAGTGGCTCTCATATGCATTATTGTTGATCCAACAAAGAGCCCATATTACCTTGTCTTCTCCCTTGAATTGAATGCTTGCAGATTCCATCTTAGTCCAATGCACGTGCACTATTACTATTATCCACACTATTCGGTTGTGCAAGTGAAAGGCAATAATGACGATATATGATGAACTGATTGAGATGAGAGAAGCTGGTATGAACTCGGCCTCTCTTGTTTTTGTAAATATGATTAGTTTATCGTTCCTGATTCAGCCTATTATGAATGAGACAAGTTTGCAATGACAATTAGAGATTATAGTTGCCCATGCCATGCTTAATTTGCTAGGAGTTTATAATGGTTTACCTTGCATGCCAAGATGCTATTAAAATGGTTGTGATGTGGTATGATAGGGTGGTATCCTCCTTTGAACGATTCGAGTGACTTGACTTGGCACATGTTCATGCATGTAGTTGAAACAAAATCAACATAGCCTCCACGATATTTATGTTCATGGTGATTTATATCCTACTCATGGTTGCATTCCGTGTGGATTAATTTTAATGCATGTTCATGACTATTGTCGCTCTCTAGCTGGTCACTTCCCAGTCTCTTTCTAGCCTTCACTTGTACTAAGCAGGAATACTACTTGTGCATCCAATTCCATAAACCCCAAAGTTGTTCTGTATGAGTCCACCATACCTTCCTATATGCGGTATCTATCTGCCGTTCCAAGTAAATTTATATGTGCCAAACTCTAAACCTTCAAATGAAATTCTGTTTTGTATGCTCGAATAGCTCATATATCAACTAGAACCGCCTATAATGTGTGTAGCATGGAAGATATCAAGATCTCTCGATTGTTATGTTGATAATGAAAGTATACCGCTCAAAATATTATTCATCTATATTTCAAAACCGAGCTCTGGCACCTCTACAAACCCCTGCTTCCCTGTGAGAAGGGCCTATCTATTTACTTTTATGCTGAGTCATCATACTCTTATTAAGAAGCACCAGTTGGAGAGCACCACTGTCATTTGCATGTATTATTGTTCGTTTACATTGAGTATGACTTGACTGGATCTCCTTTACCATGAATTACAATTTCCAGTCAGCCCTTGATCTTCAGAGGTGCTCTGCATTTAGGTTTTGTGGTCTAAGAAAGGTCTAGCGAGATACCATCTTGTTATATCATATTATGATTGTTTTGAGAAAGTGTTGTCATCTGAGATTTACTATTATTGCTCGTTAGTTGATTATGTCATTGATATGAGTAAACATGAGACCTAAATGTTATTGTGAATATGGTTAGTTCATAATCTTTGCTGAAAACTTGAATGCTGGCTTTACATATTTACAACAACAAGACCAAACAGAGTTTGTAAACGTTTTTCTTTATCACTTTCAGTTTATCAACTGAACTGCTTGAGGACAAGCAAAGGTTTAAGCCTGGGGGAGTTGATATGTATCCATCGTATCTACTTTTCCAAACATGTTTACCCTTTTTTGGACTCTAACTTGCATGATTTGAATGGAACTAACCTGGACTGGCGCTGTTTTTAGCAGAATTGCCATCGTGTTATTTTTGTGCAGAAATAAAAGTTCTCAGAATGACCTGAAAATCAATGGAGAATGTTTTTGGAATATATAAAAAATACTAGCGAAAGAATCAAGTCTAGGGGGCCCAAACCCTGTGCACGAGGGTGGGTGCGCGCCTACCCCCCTAGGCGTGCCTCCTGCCTTGTGGGCCCCCTGGTGCAACACCGACCTCAAGTCTAATTCCATATATTCACGTTCGAGGAGAAAAAAAATCGGGGAGAAGGATTCATTGCATTTTACGATACAGAGCCGCCGCCAAGCCCTAATCTCTCTCGGGAGGGCTGATTTGGAGTCTATTTGGGGCTCCAGAGAGGGGAATCGGTTGCCATCGTCATCATCAACCTTCCTCCATCACCAATTTCATGATGCTCACCGCCGTGCATGAGTAATTCCATCGTAGGCTTGCTGGACGGTCATGGGTTGGATGAGATTTATCATGTAATCGAGTTAGTTTTGTTAGGGTTTGATCCCTAGTATCCATTATGTTTTGAGATTGATGTTGCTATGACTTTGCTATGCTTAATGCTTGTCACTAGGGCCCGAGTGCCATGATTTCAGATCTGGACCTATTATGTTTTCATGAATATATGTGAGTTCTTGATCCTATCTTGCAAGTCTATAGTCACCTATTATGTGTTATCATCCATTAACCCAGAAGTGACAATAATAGAGATACTTACCGATGACGACCGTAGTTTGAGGAGTTCATGTATTCACTAAGTGTTAATGCTTTGGTCCGGTACTCTATTAAAAGGAGGCCTTAATATCCCTTAGTTTCCAATAGGACCCCGCTGCCACGGGAGGGTAGGACAAAAGATGTCATGCAAGTTCTTTTCCATAAGCACGTATGACTATATTCGGAATAAATGCCTACATTACATTGATGAACTGGAGCTAGTTCTGTGTCACCCTATGTTATAACTATTTCATGAGGAATTGCATCTGACATAATTATCCATCACTGGTCCATTGTGTACGAGCTTTTCACATATCTTTCTTCGCTTATTTACTTTTCTGTTGCTACTGTTATAATCACCATAAAACCAAAACTATTACTTTTGCTACCGTTACTGCTACTATCATATTACTTTGCTACTAAATAATTTGCTGCAGATATTAAGTTTGCAGGTGTGGTTGAATTGACAACTCAGCTGCTAATACTTGAGAATATTCTTTGGCTCCCCTTGTGTCGAATCAATAAATTTGGGTTGAATACTCTACCCTCAAAAACTGTTGCGATCCCCAATACTTGTGGGTTATCAAGACTATTTTCTGGCGCCGTTGTCGAGGAGCATAGCTCTATTCTTTGAGTCACTTGTGATTTTTATCTACTGATCACTATGAAGAACTTGAGAGGTAAAAGAACCAAGATTTTTCCCTCAACTATGAGGGGAGGTAAGGAACTGCCATCTAGCTCTACACTCGATTCACCTTCTGTTTTGACTAAACTTGCGACACCTACTCCCGCTATTCATTCTGATATGTCGCATATTATTGATGATGCCATTTCTGCTTTGCATGATACTTATGATGAAACTACTTCTATGCTTGATAATACTGTGCCACTAGGTGAATTTCTTGATGAACATCACAACACACTGAACTTGCATACAAAAATTTCACGCAGGTGGCACAATCAGGGTGGAAGCAGTGGATTGCTACGGTCAGGGCTATGTTGAAACCAACGAACTCGTACATAAAGGTTCATCGTCTTTATCAATGACGGGGAAATATCTTGAATGTTGTGCAAAGAAAACAGACAGACAACACAATATATAAGTTCTGCTAGAACATTAAGTTGACATACAACCCTTTCTACAAAAAGTTCAGGTAAAAAATAGAACAAGTCATCTGACAAGATTCAATTGTTACCTCAAATTAAAGCACATCCAGGCAGCCAGCCCTGCATCTTCTCCCAAAGAAGCAGTGGCCTCCGCCGCGTGATGGAGTAGGCCCTGTGCCATCCATCATTCCGAGCAACACGGGGAAAGTCTGGCGTTGACTCCTGTAATGGACGTCGTTGACGGACCCGGGCACCAGCGACGGTGGTAGGACTTTGATTGATGGATTGACCACTTCTTTGACATGCACGAGCACTCGATACAGGTACATTCCTAACGTGGTCCACGACGGCCTTGGTGGCGACGAATAGTACAACCCCGGTTCCTGCACCGGTATCTCAACACCAATCACCTTTGGTATGGTGGATGGTTTCTTCATCCATGACATAACCGTCAGAGCCCAGCAGTCTGGAGGAACAAACATACTTATGAGCTCACCTCCAAGGTTGTTGATAAGCTCATCCATGGACTCACTGTTCCAAGCACGTCGAGGCATGCCGTGGAAGGTAAGCTTTGTTAAAAACTCAAGCTCACAGGGCACCGAGCCCCATCCTGGGTGCCACCGGTCAAAGCTCACCAGCGTGCCATCGCAGAACAAACGCCAGGAAGATTCAAACACACGACTGTGATCGAAAGTTGTCCAAAACCTGACGAAGAAATCAGCCGGTGGCAGACATACTTCAACGAGCAAGTCACTTATTTGGATGTCATGCGCAATGCCAAGAGCTTTGACAAGGTCATCCGGCGAGACAGGAGGCCGGTCGCTGTTGATGGTTACCATCAGTACTTTGCCGGCAAACTGGCCGTCAAGCGCCGCCATGCCACTGTTGAGCGACAGCACACAGCGCCCGAAGGCAGGACAGACCTCAGGATCTCCGGCTCGTAGATCCGCGTTGACTGGCGACATGATAGTGCGCTTGAGTACAGGGAGTACAGGTGGGGGATTTGGAGGAACTGGAGTAGGAATCAAGATTCCAGAGGTGGGGGAGGTGCGGTTGATTGGGGATGAAAAGTTAGCATGAATTTTGAACATGCGCCAATATGCTCTCGGCGCGCAAGCGCACGAAAACACCAGTGGCCCCCACACGTCGGCCGAAGAGTCCCTATTCTTTCTTTTTTTGAGAGCCCGGCCTTTTTTGAGGATCTTTTGAGAGCCCGGCTTGAGAGTCATAATTGACCTATTTGGCATTGCGTTACTACTCGGCCCATATTCAATGACACCTCACTGGCCCAAACAAGTGTACTTCATCGAAAAGACACTGAGCTCAAATTATAACTTGAAAAAGGAGATATACTCTGAACACTGGAGAATGGTGATGCCCTCATTTAGCCCACCAGCAGTTCGAGACAATAGACAGTTCAAAATAACGATATATACAACATTCAAACACTGACTAGTGACTACTGCTGACAAAAACAACAAGACATGATAGTTCATAAGAAGTCTTGCTACACCACCGAAACTCACCCATCTACAGCGCTTAGACTCTCGTGATCCAGACGAGAATGACATTCTAAATAGAGGCAACTATTACATAGTAAGAGTGACATAGACGAGGATGACCAAATGACAAGGAATATGCATAACAAAAGATAGAACTACTCATCCAGAACAAGCAGCAAAGACAACAAGTCATTCAAAGAGGGATGATCCAACAACATCAATATTTGCAGCCCTAGTTCAACCACCAGTGATCCAGAGACACCAGTACCCAACCCTTTCGACGCAACATCCCAATTACCTATCAACCTGAGGGCTTGAACCACATCACTGCCTGTCGGACTCGACACATCCAAGGATCAAAGTTAATCCAGATGCCTTTGTCATTCTCACCTTCTTTTGACTGCAGGCTGTATCGTTGACAATTAGGGGAGTTTTCTCCCGAATTCCTAGGGCTCGCCGTGTAGACACAGTTTTCCAAAGCAAACAGAGCATCTCTGCCATCAAGGTCCTTGCCAACGGTGATCTCCTGGTTAATCGGATAATTGAGTCCGAGAAACAGAGAGTATGAACCAAGGCTGTTTACCCGCCTGCAACTCAAAAATCCTGTAGGCCCCAACAAGCTGGTATCTTGCTCATAGACGTAACAACCACTGTCCGGATACTCACATATTTCACGGTGCTTGCATACAGTGGGGTTTTTGGAATATAAATTTTCCGGCTCATGTGTCCGAATGATCATCAGTCTTTTGTCGTCCTCTGATCGAGCGAGGAACTAGTTGTGCTTCCCTGTTTTTGGAAAAGGTGGTGTGATTACAAAGCGCAGTAACTATAGGGACACTGCATCATATCAAAAAAGGACAGGCATTTTTAATGTAAGATCATCATTGTTTAGAGTATGAGTAGGATAATGCAAGAAACAACATTGATATGTCCCTGTTGGAACTGGGAGGAAAATACAGGGAAATGTATATTGGGTTCAAAAATATAGAAGTGCCATGCATGGTTATACTCATGTTATCTCACAATCGATTCTTCACAGGAAACTACCATGTCATGCATGTTATGTAATCATGTTCCGTCCTCACAAACAAATTCTTCAAGGAAACTAATAGACCATGCATTGTTATATACTCATGTTCTGTGGGCAAAAATTTTGTGAGCATATTATTCTAGCTATTGATTGCTGAAGGGCGAACATAGGTTTGTACACATGGTAAGCATACATGATTTCACTACTTCAAAATATAGAGTTCTCCATATGCACATTTACTTCCCTAATGTCTGGTTAGATGAAATCAACAGTGTGATGCATGTTTCTACATCATGAAAATGAGGAAACTAACATGGCCATTGATACACACTCATATTTAGTAGTATATATATTACTATAAAATAAGGAGAATAGCAATATCTTCCTAACAGTTTGATTATTCGGGGGTACAAATTGGCTGTAATGACATGGTCACAATCGCATGAATTAACTCATTCCAAATATAGCTGATTTACAGCGTCTCTAATACATTGCCATAGTTCTACTCAAATTCCGCTCAAACAGGGATATATCAATCATCACAAAAAGTTCAAACAATGTCATGGCATCATCATTAACATCAGAAGGAAACAACTTACATGCACCGTCCCAGTAATACATGGTGGTGTCTGCTTTGTCGATTGGGTAGATGATGCCATTGTGTTCAATAGCATCACAGAAGTGTGTATCAGCTTTGACGATGATCCACTTCGAGCTGAGCTGTCTCCAGCTAAAGAAGGCACCGGCGGAAAGATGGCGAGTCCCTTGTTGAACAATGCAATTAGCTTGAAGTATGCATAATCCTGCATGTCGTGTGGGCACTTGGAAGATTACAATCTTCTGCAAAACAAGGTGCGTCCAACTGATGACGTAATCTACATGACTTGGACCGTGAAGGTAAAACTCTATATCATCCAACGGAGGAAGGATAATCTCATGGGATGTCTGGAAGTTCACGAGCACCAACTTTTCCCCGTCTTCTCTGACGGTAGCCATCCAGTGGGAGTTCATGCCGACCCAATACATACCTGCAAGAAGTTTCGAGCGATGGTGATCGGATTGAAGTCGAGGGAAAGGATGTATGGCGACCCACTACATACCTGCAAAGAAGTTTCGGCTTATGGAGGTCGGATTGAAGTCGAGGGGCATCATGTAAGCCTCCGTATCATGGTGAGCAAATCTCGCAAGACCAGATAGCAGCAAGCAGGGTGTCTTGAAAAGCTTAGGCCTCACTTCGACGATGGCCGTGTGCATGCCCCTCGAGCATGCAGCCAGCCACAGGGCGCTCAACATATCCATACACAAACAACAGAGGTCGAGGACGTCACTAGGGAGATTGCTCCAATCGCGGCTCATATGGATGCCGCGTGGTCCATGTTCGGCCATGGTTGAGTTTGGAAGGTGGGGTTTTAGGGGCTTTATTTATGGGGGAGAAGGCTTTCGGTGCTGGAGCGGCTAGCGAGGGAATAGTGGTACCGGGGGAGGCGAGCGAGGCGAGGGTACGCGGGGACACAGTGAGATGATGAAGAGTGACCTTAGGATCTCCAGCGAGATGGAGATGGAGATGGAGTGGTGCTAGGGGAGAGGGAGACGAGGCGAGGCCTGCTATACATAGGCAGTGACAGTGACTGCACGGTGCAAAAGGTGAGGCTGACTTTGGTAACCCGGACACACCGCCTGGACTGGTGTCACCTCGGGCGCAGGGTCTTGTCACTTCACTGTGAGGACCGGATGAATAATAGTATTTTGACCATCAAGTGTACCACAGTTGTACTACTACTAGTAGTAGGAGTAGTAGGAACAGGATTAGTACTCCCGTGCTAGCATGCCTCTGGGTTCACTTCATCCTCCAGGTATCATCCATATTGTGAGCAGAACCAAATTCTCGTGCATGCGGAAGCACGAAGAAGGACTTTTCTTTTTTGAGGATAACCGCATATTCCTTAACCAGAGAATGTTGTGTCTCCCACGCATGTGCCAATATCCATCTGAACTAGCTACGACACATTTTTACCCGTTTGCATAGGTCCCACCTGTCACGAGGGGTGCAGAAATAAAAAGGAATCATAAAATGTCTCATCACAGTGATTCGAAAGAGTGACCTCAACTAGCCAGTGGCACATGTAGCGCTGGAAGGATGGGCACGTACAGGGACATGCCCCACTCCTTAGTCTACCCGCGTAGCCTTTTTGTTTAGTCTACCTAGCCGTCTAATCAACTGCCTATAGGCCACTTCTCCCATTTACTTCTCCATCGGGAACCGATTTTCCTCGGCTTCTTCACTACTCCTTGATCTTCATTTGCATCCAAACCACACTGCATTCACATTGTTTTAACCTCTTCACATCCTCCTGGAGTAATTCCAAAGCCCCTATAAATAATCATCTTCTTCAGTTAGACTAGCCATCTAATCGTAATTCTCCAAACCATAGCCCTCCGGTCCAGCGGTTCCAAATGGCGAAAGAGATCGAGATGCAAGTTTTTAGCGTCCAACATGTCCTCGTCGAAGTCTCATTGAGCATAGTTGCCACAATCACCGACAACCCAAGGGTTGTTCAGATGTGGATCAACAATGTATCCAACTCCCTCCAAAAGGTGGAGATGAATGTCATCGGTCTCGACGCAGAGTACACGGAGCATGCCACTGGGAAGATCCAACGCGCGCGTCGTCCTTCAGTTGTGCCTCGAAGATGATGTTTTGGTGTACCACATCATACACGCGCCCTCCATACCAGGTGAGCTTCACGATTTCTTGTCTCGGGAGGACATATACTTCTATGGGACAGCCATCGCAGGGGACAAACAGAAGTTGGAACCGTACAACCTTGATTTGAAAAGCATCGCTGACCTACAAACCAAAATAAAAATTCATGTAGAAGATTTTGATAAACCGACACCATCCCTATTCGACATAGAAAATTTTGTGCTTAGAACAAATCTTCAGAAGGGTGACGAGACACTGGCATTAAGGTCTCTGGACGGGAGAATTATCCCTTGACGTATGAGCGGATAAAATATGCTGCCCTCGATGCCCATGTGAGTTTCGAGATAGCTTCAAGGTCCAGAGAGCCTGTTGCGAAGCCATCTCCCATAGAAAATGAGAAGAAGAAGAAGAAGAAGAAGAAGAAGCTGCACCAGCAACAGGGCATTATGGATGGATGAACTATTTCCTCTCTTGTAAAAAAAATATTCCCTCTCTATGTATATTGATATAGATGGACTATTTCGATGGTGTGCATGTCTCTGGAACAAGTAGTAGCGTGGGTCTGCTTGACTATAAGGAACTATTTATCTGCCTAGCTTTGTCTACTACTCAATCCAGTGATCGGTATGCAATGCATGTGTCCGTAAACATGACAACTTGTCCATGGAAGTTCAACTACGACGACCATCACGTTTCATCCATTGCCACTCGCGATTCCCACGACGCCGCTCCAACCCATGGCACCACGTCCCCCGACGTGCGCCTCACCACTCTCAGCCGCACCGCCCCTCTGCCTTTGTGTGCATGACATGTGGCCCAACTAAAATGCGGCGAGCATCAAGTTTCTACCATAGCCACACACGATTCCCACGACGCCGCTCGAACCCATGGCACCACACGTCCCCCGACTTGCGGCTCACCCCTCTCGGCTCCACTGCCCCTCTTCCTTCAGGAGCATTACATGTGGACTAGCCGCCTATCGGGTCCACATGTTATTTACTCAAAGGCAGGTGTCGTAAGGCGCTGAAGCTCAGACCAGAGGGCCCCGAGAGATAAATGTAACTCCTGCGCCAGGCCTTGTGGTGCTACCGCCGCACGAACTCATGGCAAACTCGAGATTTGTTTCTTTACTATACATGCACGCAACGATTTAATGGACATTGTAATCTCAACATGTGATGAGGAGCTCTAAATTTGAATTTGAAACTTTAAAATGAAAAAATTCAAAACAAATAAACTGGGAGAGAGGGAGTATACCATTGGATGTGTCCCATACGAAACAAGTCCCCTGGTTTGTCGCCGTGAAGATGCGGTTAGAAAGGATCACAGCGTCTTCGTACTCGTACGGCAACAAATCGGCCGCAGACAGCATCGTCCACCTTTGACTGCCATGTGCAAGGTTTGTGCTATCTTCTTCAATCTCACTGTGGTTCCATCATACCAATTCAGGCGGTGGCCCATTGCATGGCTGATCCCAATGCTGGACAAAGGTTCTACGAGAACGGTGTCACCATTGTAAATGTTGTGCAAATTGATGTTGGTACCCTCCCATACTCACACCGAGCCTAACCTGTGAATCAGTGGGTAGGGGGAGAATTAGGAAATGGACACAGAAGTAGTCTTTATAATGCGTTTACTATGTGATCAAACTCATCTTACCTGCTCATCGGACAAAATCTGAGTGCCCCTCAACGTCGGCATCTCAAGGGGCATCAACTTGCAACTATGGCCACGCCGCGCTGGAGAGACCCCCAAGGAAACATCCTCGTGCGTTGCACAGAACATCAAGATGCATTTGTATGAGTAGTTTATCTTGTGAGAGAAAATGATGAATGAGAGAGGGCCTTATTTGCAAATATGGAGAGGGGTGTAGGTTTGTTTTTGCAAAATTGCCATAGTTTTCTTCATATCCATCAGATATAAATCGAACGGCCTATAAAAAGGCAGAGTTGGTGATTATGGTGTGCATGACATCCTGCAATATGGGTTGTCCGATCTATATCTAGCAGACGGGAAGGAAACTCTGACAATTTACCCGCACTCCTCTCGACATTTGCAGATAAGGCCTTCCTTCGTTCATCCTTTTCTCCCACAAGATTTTGATGTTCCGTGCAACGCACGGGCATCTTGCTAGTATAACAAGGGTGTGGGTATTTTTTTTGCAAAATTGCCATAGTTTCCTTCCTATGTGTCAGATATAAATCGAACGGCCTATGCGGCAGGATGGCAGGCACACCATCATCAACAACTCTATTTTTTTATAAGAGTAGAGATAGATATAAAGACTACTACTGCCAATGTGCTGGCCCGTGCGTTGCAATGGATCCAAAGTAGTAGAATAATACTTGTTCACGGGCTTAAAATATGAACACTCTAGTTTTGATATACATATATTAGTAAAAGTAAATCATGCTTCACTCAAAATATATTCCTCGAGCTGTTTTGATGGTTTAAACATAACAGGTTTTAGAAAATTTGGAGCTGTTTTTTTTACATTTTGTAGCGTGGCACGACATCCTGTACACCTAATCGTCTGAAAAGAAAATTGAGTTTGGGTCGGTGGCACACCCTGCGGCAAGATGCTCGTGTGGCCTTCTTCTATAACTAGCAAGATGCCCGTGCATTGCAGGGAACATCGAGATGCACTTTTTTACAGAACACCTGTTGTGATTGACCCTTGTAGGAGTAACCCCATGTGTAAAAACTAATGATGTCTCGAGAATTTTATCGGAAAAATGGCATCTTTGGAACAAGTTTTCTCTACTACTGCTCCTTGCAGTGAGCGGTATGCAATACATGTGTCAGCAGATATGACAACTTGTCCATGGAAGTTGAACCACGGCGACCATCACATTTCTTGTTTCTACCACTGCCACACCCACACGCGATTCCCACGATGCCGCTCGAACCCATGATATGACGTCCCCCGACGTGCACCTCATCCATCTCGGCCCCACCGCTCCTCTGCCTTTGTGTGCATGATATGTGGGCTAGCTGAACTGCGGCGACCATCAACTTTCTACCACAGCTACACCCGATTGGACGCGGTTTGCCTGCTCCGATCCGTACTCCCGCACCATCAAAGTTTCATCCAGCGGCTATGACATATTTTGTCCCGGGCATCAATCCTCAGTTGGAGTACTTCTGTACTACAGGTAGTACCCACCGGTGTGGCCATCTACGCCTCGTAACGCCTCGACGCCCAGCTGTGGCACCCTCGCCATGGCCACGCCACCACCGGTCGGTTCATCTCGAACGAGTGAGTCGAACCATGCCACCACCATGAGAATGATATGTGGGCCAGCCGCATTTAAGGTCTGCATGTCATTGACTCATAGGCAATGCACTAAGCCACTGAAGCTCGGTCCTGTGGGCCCCGAGAGGGAAATGGTAACTCCTACGGTAGGCCTTGTGGTGCTCCCGCAGTACGAGTTCTGCCAAACCCCGATGAGATTTGGTAACCAACTAGTAAGCTACACGCGCATTGCACGCATGAGATTTGGTAACCAAATCTCTACTCTCTATATCTATATCTATATCTATATCTATATTCTATATCTATATCTATCTATATCTATATCTATATCTATACTCTTATAAAAACCAGAGTTGGTGATGATGGTGTGCCTGCCATCCAGCAATATAGGCCGTCCGATTTATATCTGACGGACAGGAAGGAAACTATGGCAATTTTGCAAAAATATGCCCACACCCCTCTCCACATTTGCAAATAAGGCCTTCTCTTGTTCATCCTTTTCTCCCACAACATAAACTACTCATACAAATGCATCTTGATTTTCCGTGCAATGCATGGGCATCTTGCTAGTTATGAATAAGTAACACTCTATCAACGAGCCCCATCAGACACCAAATTTCTTGGCTTCCATGCTATAGCTAGATCTTCCCCTCGTTTCTATTTTCCAACCCGGCGGCAGGCAGGGTGCGGTTTGCCAATGGTCGGTTTGCTCAATGGCGGTCCCACATGAAAGTGAAAATGCTAGGCAACATGCCTTCCCTAGCTATGTGGCGTGCTGGACGGGCCATGGAGTACTCCCAATTCCCGGGCGTGTGGGGGTGCGACGCGAACACGGCAAGCCTTTTCCTTTTACTGGCAACGTGCCCATGCGTTGCAACGGATCCAAAGTAGTAGAATAGTAGTACTAGTTCACAAACTTGAAAGAAATCACTCTTGTTTTGATATACTCCTAATATATTATTTTCACTCAAAATATATTTCTCAGGTTGTTTTGATGAGGTGAGGGAGGGATATGGTTGCTTTCAGGATAATAAGGGGTTTTCTGCAAATTGGAGCAGAGAAGTGGGCTATTGTTGCAAAAATGCCACAACTTACCTCACGGCCATTAGATGTAGATCTAATGGTCAGAAACGACGGATGGCAGTCACACCACCATCACCAACTGACTCTTTTATAGTAGTAGGAGTAGATAAAAACGTATAAATTGTAACATTTGGTTATGCTCCTTGGCACGATCGATAGATAGAAATAACGATTGGAAATGCTAGGGCAGGGCTATTTCTGCCAGATAAGCAGGGTACGTAGTAGCTAGGTTGGCGCATCGTCGATTTGGTCACATGCGGTCTGACATGTTCTAGTGTTTCTAGTAAGATGCCCGTGTGTTGCACGAAGTTGATGGAAAAGGTAAGAACAACTTATAAATTTACGGATGGAGTACTAGTTATAGTGATGCATATAGTTAAGCAAAGGGATCGCACATGTCGTTATTGACTGGAACGAGAATGCAATAGCATAATAAGACTTAAGGCCACGATGATGCGATCGCTGTGGTGGTTATAGGAGCCAATAAGAAAGATGCATACATCAATGTACGACCTCCTCCTCCTCAACTTAGTGCACCGGGCCATCGACTAGCGGCTAAGGAACGGCGGCTTTTGTGGCGAGGTCAAGGTGCTTCTCAACAAAGGCATCCAAGGCTTCCAACCGGTTGAGGAAGGCTAACGTCATAGCGTCCTCAATGGCCTTGTAGATACCTATTTGCTCGTACATGTGGATGTGTAGGTCAATGAATTCTTGCAGGGCGAGGCGCCTCGCGGCGACCGCGAGCTCTAGGTGGACATTCTTCATGGCGTCGGCAGGCAGTCGCAGGGCCACCAATGGTTGAAAGAGGTTCCGGCCAGGTAGGCTGATTAGGGTGGCAGGCAATGAGGAGCCTGGGTGCGCGGGCTAGAGGAGTACGACAATGTCGTCCCCGAGCTTCTTGAGGACGGTGAACTTGTTAGTGGTGGCAACGATCATCTGATCGAACTGAGAGTCATAGTTGGCGTCGACATCGGCCATCCACCAGCCAGCCGCGAACACCGTCTGGAGACGATCCTCGTCTCCATGCTGGGGGACAGCGTCGTGGACCATCTGGCTCAGCCGCTTGCCGCTCGCGCGCATCGCCACCATGGGTCTGGAGTGAGCACTTTTGCGCTTAGTCTGGGTGCTTAGGCAAATTCTTAGGTGTGTACGATGTGGTAGATGCATTGGAATGGAGGGGCGCCTTTATATGAGTGCAAACTGCATTGCATTCACATCGTGCAGCCCCTTTTCCCGGTCCTCCTCCCATTACTTCCCTCATGCATGCATGATGCTAATTGAAGGAGGATGCATCATTGGCCATTCAACATTTCGGGAACCGCTACCCCTCCCTCGTCTGCATTAAAGCCGTATCGGGAACTGCGCCGCCCGCTGTCTAATCGAATAGTGTTGCACCACCCGCTGCACGGCCGGCTGAACACGCGTCCTTGCCTCCATCAAACCCATCCGTTAAACCCGCATGCAAACCGAGAAACCTACTCCGGCCACATGTCCATTCATGAGTGGCCCAGAATTAAACGCAACACAGGCGGAGCTCCTCCCGTCCGCCCTCGGTTTAAACTACGCCAGACGCCAGCCAAGCTCCTACCGTCCGCCCTCTATTTAAACGAGTCCAGACAGACAGCGGGCAAGAATTGCACCCCTCTGCAGCTCCCCTATCTCCTCCTCCACCATTTTCTCCACTCTTCCGATGGCTTCCCAGGAGGCATTCTCCGGCATACTACCCGGCTGGGTGGCCCGCCGAGCCCTACGTATACGGGCGAGGCCGCTCGGTGCTTCATCAACCTCACTTGGCCCGATGGAGCCAGTTACCGCCCCAATCCAGCGCATGGTTCAGCAACTCGCCACTCTAGTTCAGCTAGATGAGGAGTGGTGAGTTGCTCCAGGCCGGCACGGCGGTGAGCACGCCGGTACGGGCGTCATCGCTGCCGCGTCGTACCGCGCCACTAGTGTCTGCGGTGGCCGCGCCTCCTGTGGCTGTGGGCGTGCCTCCCATGCCTGCGGACGTGTCTCCCGTGCCTGCGGCAACGCCATGCAGGCAGAGACGGAAGCCGGGTGTGTGGAGAGCGACGAGTTAGTGGCCAGCTTCTCCGTGTCTGCCGCCATCATCGAGGAGAAGTAGAACACGAGAGGCCGCCCCCACTTGGGTCCCATGAAGGCCATTGCCGAGGCAACGACTGCGCATTCAGGTGGTTTCTTTGCTGCTTTGTCTCTTCCAAGGACCTTCGTCAACCCCGCAAGTGTCTGCCGGACATGAGGAAGACAATGGGATCCGCAGGTGGACATTTAGATTAGGTACTCCCTCTCCTGCTGGCGGGAAATATGTGTTCTAAGAATGGATAAATTGGATGTGTCTATAACAAAAATAAGTCTAGATACATCCATTTCTAGGACAAGTATTTCCGGACGGAGGGAATATTAATTATACCAAGAGAGCCGGATTAGCACCACTTAGTTCATGTAAATGTAATGAAATCCATCATGTTTATATGAAGATCCAGCTTTTTTATACGGAATCCTGCATGCTTATATGAAAACAGTCCGTGTTTGCATGAATTTCATCTGGTTGGTCAGAGTTGTGAAAATGTATGCCGCTGGCGTTTGATGTCATCCTCCGCGGAAGGAAGCGGGAGGAAATTTGCCGGCTGCCGTTGGAGATGCTCTTATGCTGGAAATAATAAATTCACATCCAATCCATTTGAGTTAATTGCGTGTATGATTCTCCCTCTATAAAAAGTTAATTGCATGTACAGTGTACATGTGACTTGCAGGGTGGCTACCGCTTCGTACAGAAAGTTAAAAAGAAACAAGTCCATCCTTAATCTTGTATTCTAAGTACTCTGTGGGTTCCACTATCAGTACAGTAGCGAAAGAAGTATATATTAAATAAGTACTATATAATATAAAAATCTAAAATTAAAAAAACAGAATTCGAACTCAGGTCATCGCATTGCGAGCATACGGCGCTAACCAGTCCAGCACATTTTTGTTATAGACCATGCTGGAGATATATATCCATGCCTACTCTTATACTCCATCCATTCCTAAATATTTGTCTTTTTCAGATTTCAAATGGAGTACCACATACAGATGTGTATGTAGATATATTTTAGAGTGTATATTCACTCATTTTGCACCGTATGTAGTCACTTGTTGATATCTCTAAAAAGACAAATATTTAGGAATGGAGAATGGTATGCATGCCATCCTGCAATATAGGCCGTCGGATTTATATCTAACGGATAGGAAGGAAACTATCACAATTTTGCAAAAAGATACCCACACCCCTCTCCACCTTTGCAAATAAGGCCTTCCCGCGATGATCCTTTTCTCTACTCTTACTAGCAATGTGCCCGTGCATTGCAACGGATCCAAAATAGAATAATACATGTTCACAAACTTGAAAGAAAAACACTCTAGTTTGGTGTATATATCACTAAAAATATACTCGTATTAGGTTTCACTCAAAATATATTTGTTGTGGTTGTTTTGATGAGGTGGTGGAGGGATGTGGTTGGTTTCAAGATACTAAGGGGTTTCTGCAAATTGGAGCAGAGAAGTCGGGTCTTGTTGCAGAAATGCCACGACTTACATCATAGTCGTTAGATGCAGATCTGATGGTCAGAAATGACGGATAGCAGACACACCATCGTCACCAAGTGAGTCTTTTATAGGAGTTAGAGATAAAAACAGAGTTGGTGATGATGGTGTGCCTGCCATCCTACAATATAGGCCGTCTGATTTATATCTGACGGATAGGAAGGAAATTATGGCAATTTTGAAAAAGATACCCACACCCCTCTCCACATTTGCAAATAAGGCCTTCCCTCATTCATCCTTTTCTCTCACAAGATAAACTACTCATATAAATGCATCTTGATGTTCCGTGCAACGCATGGGCATCTTGCTAGTCTCTCACAAGATAAACTACTCATACAAATGCATCTTGATGTTTCGTGCGACGCACGGTCATCTAGCTAGTTTCTTTTAAAATAGTTACTGCGATAATTGGGTTGAAGTGATATATTATATGTTTGCCCTGAATGATTTCAGATTCACTAGTAGTAACAAATAAAAGGTTGTCTTGTTAATTAACAGAAAACAAGGTGAAAACTATCACATGAGGCCGGTGAAAATAAGGCACATTGGGTTCAGCGTCATCGTCACTACAGCTGTGTGCGCGCGAGAAGTCTACAAATCGAGGGGGGGCTATGGAGAAAAAGACGTATCTCGTGTGTTTGAGAGAGGCACAGAGACACAATGTTTGAGAGAGAAACCGAGTGACAGATTAAGATCAGATCGAGTTGTCACCCTTCTACTGTCATTATTGGGGTTGGGGTGGGGAAGGGGAGGGAGAGAAAGACGTATCGAGAGTGTGCGTGGTAGGCACAGAGGCACAACTAGCGAGTGTGTGTGTATGTGTGTGTGTGTATCTGTGTGTGTTTTAAAGAGGAGTAGATAGATTACTGTCAAGATCGAGGTGCCATCCTACTCCTTCGGTGTCGGGTAGTGTGTGTGTGTGTTTGAGAGAGAAGCCAGTTGATAGATTAGTATCAAGATTGAGGTGTCACCCTACTCCTTTGGTGTTGGGAAGTGTGTGTGTGTCGGTGGGTGGGGGCAGTGACACTTACATATCTCTACTCCTATAAAAACAGAGTTGGTGATGATGGTGTTCCTGCCATCCTGCAATATAGGGCATCCAATTTAAATATGATGGATAGGAAGAAAACTATGGCACTTTTGCAAAAATATACCCACACCCCTCTCCACATTTGCAAATAAGGCATTCCCTCGTTCATATTTTTCTCCCACAAGATAAAATAATCATACAAATGCATCTTGATGTTCCATGCAACGCATGGGCATCTTCCTAGTAGGGAGAAGGAGTTTGCGTGACCCATATTTATATTAAGGGATAGGTAGATAGGATGTGTGCGAGGCATACTTAAATCATCATGGGGATAAACAAACGGTGTGCATGCAAGTGCTGGAAAAATGAAGCGATAAACAATGTCTACGCGTGTGTGTGTGTGTGAGAGAGAGAGAGATAGAGAGAGAGAGAGCGAGATCTCAAAACAAAAGGTGCTCTACTGGAATCGCATTGTATGTATTCATATGGTTCCGGAACTTGAGTTAACCTTAGGCATATGTGTGAGAGACATAATTATCCTTTGAGACATTAGTGGTTGTGGGTGGGCGGAATTAAAGGGGTGGGCATGTTCGATAGAGAGAGAGAGTGTGTGTGTTTATGTGTGAGAGACTTGTAGGATGGGGTATAAAGACGAATTCTAACCTTGACGGAGGGATAGAAATGCACGAAGTGCGCGTGTGTGATTCCGATGCCCACGGGGAATGAGATATGTATGCGTGTGAGAGGGATTGCACAATTCATTCACATATCACTATCTAGCGATCATGGACGTGCATCGCTTGAACATAAATCAATAGCTACTTTGTATCGTGGCCAAAGGTACAATATCGATTCAACGCTAGAAAGATTGGACACTCACATATCACATTTTTTTCTATCTAAATAAACCTTTTCAATTGTGCATGCCAAACTTACAGTGATGTTTCTTCAAACAACCAATGTAGCTATCATGTACATGCACCATTGTTACTCTTGCATTCAAATTCATTAGTCTTGGATGATTTAAGGTTCTATTATGAAGTAATATATGTAATATTCATATATGAATTCAACTGGTACGCAATTTATGAAATGGAGGCTATGTAATCATATGAGGTAACACTTTTAAGTAGCGTACTACAATATCCATTTCTTTTGTGGGACTACAATATCCTATTCTTGTTGTGCACATTATGTTTAAAGTAAATAACCAATTGCACTAAATTATCTATATACAAGAGAAATACATAGGTTGAGCGTTTGATCCCTTTTCTGTGAACGCGCCTCTACACCCGTACGATTGGTCGCACCCGTGTGAACATCCAAGTTATCAGCGCATCATCCCGAGTTATTGTCTTTTTTTCTGGGGTGGACTTCACACCAGTTATTAACTGCTGACGCGTGCCTCGTGTACACAGTTTCACATGACCTTCCCACTAGCATGGTCCAAAATTCGTTGAAACTGGATACGAACGATCCTGCGGGTGGCAAAATCTCCCACCTCCTTCTAAAATTTCTGCCACCTAGTCTTTAGCATGCGAAATTCCCCTTTTGTCCTTGGTGCACGGACAAGAACAGTAACAATTCTGCCCTCATCTACATAATAGGTCGGGGCTGCTTTGGTAACTTCCGGTTCCCCCACCACACAGCACCCCCATTTCCTCTCTCCCTCCCGCAAAAACGACTAACTCCACAGCACCAGAGCATCTTACATCACGCCGTCCATAGTTCATCGACCTTTCTACCCCTCCCCTCTCGAAACCCTAGACTACTCATCCACCAGCGTACCAGAGCCCATTCACTTCCAGCGGGGTCCACCTCGCCGGATCTGCTTCTGCGGCCGCATCTACCCCACCCACCTCCACTAGAAACAAGTAGACTGCTCATCCACCACTGTACCATAGCCCATTCAGTGCCGGCCTTGTCCACGACGCCGGATCTTCTTCACCGGAACTCTCGTCAACTGCAGCGCATCTGCAGCGGCTCATTCGTAGTCCCCACCGGAGACGCTTTGTCCACACCCCCAGGAGCCACCCCACTGGCGGCCTCTGATCCTTTTCGCCGACACATTCCTCAACCCTATGGGAGCCACTTCGCCGACACCATCGTCAACCCTACTGGAGTAGCTTCACCTATACCATTCTCAACCCTACCGGGGCCGCTTTGCCAACTCACAAGTCCACGGCCACTGATCCGCTTCGTCGCACCATCATCCAACCTACCGGAGCAGCTTCTGATGCCCCGTCCACGACCGCAGATCCGCATCGTCGACACCATCCTTAACCCAACCACCGGAGCAGCTTCACCGATGCCCTCGTCCACGGCCATAGATCTGCTTTGCCCACACTGTAGTCCAGCCTACCGGAGCCGCTCCACAAACACCCTACTCGACGGTTCTAGATCTCCTTACTAGACCCCGACAGCCAGTGCAGTGTCATCAGCCTTGATGTTTCTAACCTGATTCCCACCATCTGGCAAGATGCCAACCACGCGCCATGGTCTAGGTACTTGTCACCTTTAAACCCGTCCAGCATCACCTGCCCGGTGTACTTCAAATATACTAATAGGTCGTTGTTACCTTTATGCAGCTGGCAAAAACTACAAGGACAATGTTTCTTCTAAATCTAACAGCTTGGCCAACATGACTGAGGCATTGCTATGATCTTGTAAGTGCGTCTCTCTCTCCTGTATTGTTGTGTGCCTGCCACCGTGCTTTGCTAGGATTTTCGACCAGTAATCCCTTTGTTCAGACAATGATTTTTACTACTGGCTGCTAAATTAGATATGTAAATGTCATACATGATACTACCTCGTACCTCCGTTCCTAAATAGAAGTCTTTCTAGAGATTCCACTATAGGCTACATACGGAGCAAAATGAGTGAATCTAAACTCGAAAATGCATCTATATACATCTATATTTGGTCCATACTAGAATCTCTACAAAGACTTATATTTAAGAACAGAGGCAGTACATTACACAAAATCGTAGGTGGCATGTAGGAATTCCAGTGCACTACACTAGGCTCTCTTAGAGTGCCTGCTAGTCCAGCACACAGAGTCATGGCTAGTTTATGCTACGCACATAATCATTAATAGGTGGTTTAAATATGCGCAAGGGATATGCAATGTATTATCTTGTAGAGATGTCTGAAATTAGCCATGTCGACTTGCAGATAGGGTTACACAATGAAAAAGTACAAGATGTATGTGGCAATTTCATGGAACATCGCAAAAAAAGGAGAGGCAACGGTGAGCCTATACAGTGTGCTATGGTAGGTCACTCCTCCATTGCAATCATCATGACATGTTATATGTATGTCAGTTCTATTGGCCAAGTTTCTTAGGGACAGTTATTACGAGTTATCCCACTACAAAAAAAGACACTTCTGTGATGATACGTGTTTGTCACAGTAGGTCACGTTTTCTGTCACGCATGTACATCCATGATGATTTTATGACAGAATCAAGATAGACATACCTGTGCTGTCGTAGAAGTATTCCATGACATTATCAAAATTATCATCACGGAAGTGTCCACTTCCATGACAATAAATCGCGTGTCATAGAAGTGCTTTCGTCAAGGGTGACCGACACGTGTCATCGACCGTAAAGGCTCGCCGTTAAGCTATCAGGTCTAGTTTTGGATCCGATTACCCGTTAACAGCTCGGACCAATGGGGATTTTCCACATGTAAAATTCTCATTGGCCGGCGGAACGACGTGTCAGCTCCTCGTTGGGACAGATGTCATCCACTCATTGGACAGGAGGCGCCTATGATATGTCGACACGTGGCACAGCCCAATAGAGGCCCATTTCGATGAAAAGGCTGGCCTAGCTAAAGGCCCACCATGTTTTTTCAGACACAGTGGGCTGGCCCATTAACAGCCTGCCATGTTTTGGGTCAAATTGAGGCCCATATCAGATCAGGCACGTTCACAGCCTGCCGAGTTTTGGGCCAAATTACGGCCCATATTGGATCAGGCCCGTTAACAGGCCACTGTACCTTTGGGCCCATTCTAAGACAGGTTTGTATTTCAACCTGTTAAATGCCCGTTTACCAGTTCGGCCTGTTAGCAGCCCGTGGAGTATCTGGGACATTGTCAGCCTAGTTTAACTTTAGGCCATTTAACGGCCCACGCAGAAACTAGGTTATTTCTTGTCCGAAGTAACTTTAGGCCTCTTAATGGCCCATAGTTTTCGTGGATAAATTTCATCCCAACTGGCCTATTGGCCTGTTAATGGCCCGTGTAACAGTTGGGCCTAATTAAAGCCCGCGTTGAATCCGACGTGCTTACATCCCATCTGATAATGGCCCGTGACACTTTTGTGCCTATGGCCCGCGTGGATACTGGCCTACTTAAAGCCCATAATTTTATTGGGCCAAACAGGCCCGAGATATATTTTGGCCTGTTAATTGCTCGTCCTATTTGGGCCCAACATGGGCCTTAGGCAGTTTTGGCCTGTATTGTCCCGTAAATTTTTCGGCTCAACGCAAGCCCAATCTAGGTTTTAGCCTGTTAAAATCCCTTGGTATTCGCTGGCCCAGCTAGCCAGAACTTTACTCGGCCTGTTAAAGGCGGGAAACCACTATAGGTTTAGACCTGCTAATGGCCTAAGATAATTATAGGCCCACGTTTTGGCCCATATAAGTAACGGGCCGGGCTGAAGACCGACAACACTGAGATCCACTGAACCTTCCGGCCTAAATTACAGCATACCGACCAAAGAATAAACCTAGACTATACAATAAAGAAATTACGGCATATTACATCCACTTCGAATCAAAGTTCGCTACCGGTGATAATAAAGCGCAACATGACCGCGGATTACATACACCGGGCATCAAAGGTTGCCACCAGTGCATATAAACGCGCCGACAAAAGAATATACAAACTGAGAGCACTTGAAAAGGCACTAGGCCTAGCAAGGTCGGGCCCCGCAAGCAGCCGAACAAGCTGATGAGACCTCAGTTGTGTTAACGATAGATGCTTCATCCCTAGCTGTATGGCACCATAGTGCACATGATAGTCCCCTGACATCTTCATTATATCTTTGACTTCAAGTCGGAGCTGAGCTGAAGCAAGCCTCTCCGCTTTAAGTTGAGATTGAAGAAGTCGTACTGATTGAGGCAACAACTACACAGAGGTTGTCTCACACCTCCTGGTGAGTAGCTTCAACTCACTGTCTTCATCAAGACAGGACCTTGGGGTCATCTCGCTGTCCTCAAGATGGTTTGGCTCACTATCTTCCCCAAAGTTCTTCCTGTCATAAGAGAGACGACTCTGAAAGAGAAATAAGGAGACACGTAACAGGTTTCACAATTATATAAGCAAATAAATGGATCTGTTCTGCATAAGGAACATGTTTTTACAACTACAATTTAAAACTAGTGGTTGTTGCGAACATCCAATCAGATGTAAACAGCAAAGTAAACAACAGTTGAGTAAATGATGCCTATCCAAATCTATACTAGAACAAAGTTTGAAGGCCTGAGAAGGATGAACTTACATTACATGTTAACATGGGCTAGACAAAGCCCTTCTCCATGTTGATGGAAGGATAATTCAATAAATTCCCCAAAGAAAATTCTTTATAAGCGTTGCCATTATTCTACATTTTGCAAAGAGTAAATTTAGGTCAAATAATATTGGAAGAAACAGAGGATAATGAAGCTCAGGTGCAGACTGATGATACATAATCAAATAGTAATTAATTAAGTACAGTGTTACAAGGCAAGTACTGACAAGAAGAATGCAGACATCAATGTGTGAAGTGGCATTGGCTTTATTCAACATTTTGGTAAGAGTAAATGTAGATATGATAATTTGGAGAAAGTGGAGGGCGGGGCAGATAAGATGCAGAGTAATGCTAGACAATCAACTATCTCGCGATGCAAGTACAGTAATACCATCACCGTCCATTATTACTTGTCGCTCAAATGGATGTATCTAGCACTATTAAGTTCTAAATACATCCAATTGATCAACAATTAATTCGATACAAAGGGAGTACATGACAACAGGTACTTACATGAGCAATCCAAAACTTCATAACCATTGTCCTCATGATCAACAATTAATTCGATACAGAGGGGGTACATGAAAACAGTCTAATAGGGGTTTGGCCACTGGAGTAGGGGTAAGGTGTGGTACAGTTGGGCCTGTGTTTTCTGTGGCTGTTGATCTATCTGATTTAACAGGTATCACTACCTTTTCCAAATACCTAGTTTGTACTCCTTGAGGATCTGCACTCACCCTCTTCCTTTTGGACATCTATTATGAAAGAACAACATTTCACTGGAAAATCATAGTATGACGACACATGGAATAGGTACAGAAAATGGATAGGTATGGCATATACTCATATATGATGCTTAAACTAAGCAGATGGTGTAACAAAGTAGAAGTAATGCAAGAGGTCAGATGCAAAATATGTGCGACCAATACAACCTTGCCAAGTTAGAGCAAGCACCTTGATGGGTGAATAAGATAGGCCATCCTCCACCATGCCAAGTTTGTTAGCCAGTGGATTGTTCCACAATATTCCTCTCGTGCGCCCATTCTCATATTAATTTTGATAATGTTCAATACCTGATATGCATGAAAACATAAAAACAAGTGAGAGTATCTTTGTAATGCAGAAGTGATTCTAATCCAATACTTCCTCCCTGTAAACCACTTTGTGCTATCTTTGCAATTCTTCTAAGAGGTGCCATGCATGTTGTAATTTGGTGTGTGCATTAATATAATGTGGCCTACTACTGAAAATATGAGAGCTCCGGAAGTGATGATACTTCACAGATGATAGCTTCAACATATAGTAAAGAAGAACAAGTTGACCTGACCTGACAGATTCAAAATATACTAAGGGAGAATAACTCGACCTGAACAGTCGACCGCAAGAGAAGAGGATCATCTTAAAGAAGAGCACAAGAGCAAGCAGATTGAAGATATTACAAGTCTTTCTATACAATGTCGGTTGGCCACCCATGATGAACCAGAGCGCACAGAGAAATATTATTCCTTCCGGTCTCTTAATATGTGGCTCACATGCATTTCGAAACTAAAGTAGGAACATTTAGTTGACCAATTAAACATCTCTCAGTTTTACTAATATCAACATAATATCAGATTTGAATTTGTACAACTAAGCTTGTTTAGCTCGATGGGTGGAGCAGTGCTATTACGACACGAACCACATAGGCTGATCGTGGTCATCATAAAATGAGGAAACCGTAAGCACGATGAGTATAGTGTTGACCATGGCAATGGGATGGCAGATCTGAAGCTGCAAACAGCGCAAAGGGTAGTTAGCAACCGATGTTTGCTTTGAAATAACAACTAAGATTTGCTATGGACAAGAAAGTACAGTCAACAAGTGACAAAGAAATGCAATTCTGCTGTCCCTATATGTCGCGACATGCATTTGGAAACTCAAGTGGGACGTTTAGCTAACCAATTAAATGTGTCTATTAACTAATATCAGTACCATATCACAATCATATTTGAACAACTAAGCTTTGGAATTTTGAGTGTTGTGTTGTTTATCTTGAAGGGTGGAGTAATGCTAGTACGACAAAAAGCACCTATGCAGATAATAGTAGAGTAGATAAAAGGGGAAAACCCTAAGCATCAAGAGTAAAATTAGGAAAGTGGAACTAGCTGGACCAGTGGGTGCCGCACATGCTTTTCGAAACGAATATTGGAACATTAGGTGACCAATTAAACATTCTCTGTTTTAGTAATATGAGCATCATATCAGATTCGTATTTCAACACGTAAGCTTTGGAAATATGAGTGGCATGTTGTTTCGCTTGATGAGTTGGGGTCTCGAGGAGCAGTGCTAGCACGACACGAAGAAGTGAAGCACCTACGATGATGGTAGTGAATATAAAGGGGGGAACGATAAGCTT